>NW_015505256.1:1445803-1469516 GCF_001515645.1 Sinocyclocheilus grahami | reverse complement strand
TTTTTTTTATATATATATATATATATATATATATATATATATATATATATATATATATATATATATGTATGTGTGTGTGTTTAGATAGTTAAAACATTATATATTTTAATATATAATTAAAAAGTAATTTATTCCTGTAATGGCAAAGCTGAATTTTCAACAGATTATTATTATTATTATCATCATCATTGTTATTATCATTGTTATTATTATTATTATTATTATTATTATTATTATTATTATCAGTGTTGAAATCACTGCTTAATGTATTTGTGGAACGTGTGATGTTTTTTTCTGTATTTTTTGATACACAGAAAATTCTAAAGAACAGCATTTATTTGAGACAAATCTTTTGTAGCATTATACATGTATTTATTTATTTATTTATTAGTACTGTAGTGACTCTAAACATATCCGTTTTGTTGCCAAATTGAATATTGAGTGGCATGTAGGGATTTTGTTTATTTTTTTTTGTGAGAAAAATTCACTGAAAATCTTCATCTCAAATCTTTCACATTACTATCAGTTCAGACTAGAGGTCTGCTACCCGACCCGAGCCCGACGGGTCCCGAAATACTTTCGGGTTTCAGGTCGGGTTTGGGTTAATGTTTAATGGATAGCTTCGGGTTCGGGTCGGGCTCGGGTTTATAGCTAAACTAAAACTATATGCAGACTAGGTACGCTGCTTTCATAGACCCACGCACACACATTATTGCACACGACAACACAGCATGGAAACTTTTATTAGTAAAATAGCTTCGACAGGCTAGGCTACTGACTCGCAACATTATATTTCTCTGCAATGAGGGGGGAAAATTGCTGTTTTTAAAGGAACTAAGCCTCATTGCTTGTAGAGAGAGACGTGCAGACGCAGGTTCACACACACAACTTTTATCCCTCTCTCTCTCTCTCTCTCTCACTCTCTCACTCGCGACCGCGCTAATTCAAATAAATAATATAATTAATTAATTTAAATGAATGTGATCTTACTGCACTGCATCTATGTGTCTGATTTAAAGCAGGCCGAATGCTAACGAGCTACAGTAAATGACCATAATTTGCACGATGGAAGAATTGTCGTCTTGTTGTTTACAACCATTCAAAAACTCGGCAGAATTTATGTGACCGCTGCACCTGATGTTCATAAACTTTCATAACTGGTAAGTGTTTTTTCTTTTGCCTTGTGAACTGCCCGAGCCTAATGATTCTGTTTCTTTACATGTATTTGTTTACCGACCGTTGCATGCAATCGTGAAATACAGCATTTTTTAAAATTGGGTATTTGTTGTGGGGGGGGGGTCGGGCTCTAAATTTAACTGTGCCGCTCGGGTTGGGTCGGACGATCTGGGGGGGATTCGGGCCGGATTCGGGCTTCACTTTAAAGCTTGTGCAGACCTCTAGTTCAGACACAAAAGATGCCACGGTGTATCTAAATAAATGTGGATACGAATGAGGTTTGAGCCGGAGGGCAAGATTTTCAGTGAATAACGATAAGTGTTTTTATATGACAGGACGAGTCACTTACAGCAGGTAAGAGAGGACACCGAGGGGTGTTTGAGGTGACTCTGAATCCCTCCATATGAACAGGAATCTGTGTGCTTACATCACCGTAGGGGACAGGAGTGTGTCAGAGAGAGGTTTATGCTGCTGGGAGTCTCTGACACACAGCTTAACCTGAAGGACTCTCACTAGACAGAGACACAACACTGCCTGACTCTGAAGGGTTTGAGTTGAAGTTTTATTTTATTCTTTTTTATTTCAAGAGCGCTGACAAGAGTCAAGATAGTCTACTGTATGTGTCGTACTAAGAGTAAAAACAAAAAAAAAGTACATACAAAAATAATTATTGAATTCTTAAATATACATATATATATAAAATTTGTAAAACCATAAAAAATTATTAATTGCATTTTATCTCAGTATTTGTGAGAAATTAAGAGAGAAAAAAATATATATTAAAGATCATAATATTATATATATATTGCCAGAGTAAAGCAATGAATAAAAAAATAAAAAATAAAAAAAATAAAAAATAAAAAAAAAACAACTCATAAACAAAAAAGTTACTTTAGAAGTCAGTAAAATATTTGTTATGCTGAGAGAAAAAGGAATAAATCGTCTAAAAAAAATAAAAATTATTTCATTATTTACTTCAAACTAAATTTTTTCTTCTGCGGATTACAAAAAAAAAAAAAACATTATTTACTAATGTATGGTGATTTTTTGTTTCATGCAATTCCAATCAATGAGTACTAAAGTTTTCAAGCCTCAAAATCACCACAAAAGCACAGAATGGAACAGAAGACAGATATCCTTTTGTTTTTGTTTTGTTTAATGTCTAGTTATTCTAGATGTTTTTGTAAAACTCCATTTTTTTTTTACTTATCTTAAAAACAACTTTGGTCTTCCATGTACTTCTTTGAATAAATGTAAGGAAGACATGAGTCTTCATGTCATATGTTTAAAAATTGCATCCCAAGTGTCCTATATGGAGAGTCATTTTAGCTGGATAAATAAAATATTTATTTCAAAAATTAATATTCATTAAAATTTTAAAAGTAGTTATTTGTATATAATGTTATTTATATGTATGTTATTTTATTTATATTAAAAAGTCTTGTAAAGAAATACTAATTAAAAATAATTAGTTTCGTTTATTTTTTTCTGAAATGTTCATTTTTATTTTTATTTCTGTTAACAAGAAGGTTTAGTAACACTGTTTCAGGTATTGTTTGCCAACATGGATGCTGTGTTTTAAGAGACTATGTCAAGCATAAAATTGTTTTAAAACGTGTCTTGAGACTCCTGCACTCTGTTCCATTCGCATTCTGTCCAGTTTTTTCAAGAACTGTAAAGTCTGCTTTAGATTTCAAGCTTGAATTTAAGATAACTTTCAAAATGTTGCTAAAAAATAGAAAAATGTTTTCATGTTAGCCTCTGCTAGCCCTGGCTCATCTGATCCACTGACTTGACCGAAATCTTTATTGTTCAGCCCAGAGCGTGCTCATATTTTATTCTAGCAAGGTTACATGTCTGCAGATTGCAGCCAAGGTTTGCGAAAAATTATAAGAGGATGGCCTCATTATTATGAGTGGCTTGCGTTTGTGAATTTCTTGAGGCTGTTTTGTGCATGTGTGTGCTTGTTCGTTTTTTGTTTTGATGTCTGGGAAGAATTTTTTTTTTGATGACCCTGGAAGCCCCACTGAAATACCAGATTCATCATTCCGGTTGTGTTGTGAATCACCATGGAGACATGGAGCGGCTCGATCTCTGTCTCTCTCAGGCATGACTGGAATTAAAGTCGGATAATTCTTACTTTTAAAATCCACTTCTCGGAAGCGACCTTGAAAGGAAAAGTGTGCTGCAGAACAAGGACAGGAAGTGACCGTCCTCATTAGGGTGTCACTCAAACACCGATGATTACAGTACGAGCAGCGCTGTATTTCCAGCCCACACCAGCAAATTAGATAATGACACTGTATTTATATGCACAGCTGCAAAGGTCACTGGGTAATGCAAGCTCCATCTTTGCCTTTATGC
Source organism: Sinocyclocheilus grahami (assembly GCF_001515645.1). Taxonomy (NCBI): domain Eukaryota; kingdom Metazoa; phylum Chordata; class Actinopteri; order Cypriniformes; family Cyprinidae; genus Sinocyclocheilus; species Sinocyclocheilus grahami. The sequence goes on along the minus strand of NW_015505256.1, from coordinate 1,465,976 downwards.
TGGTTGAACCTCATGTCCTGAGCATTGACTTCCTTTTATTTGAAAAGATTTAAAGGGATGAGTAATGGACTTCCATCCTTGAAGTGTCACCGAGCAAACGTCAAGTTTGAGGTTGTTAAACGTTTTTAAACGAGGTCTGTTTTGCTTGCCAAGGCTGCATTTGTTTAATATTGTGAAATATTATTACAATTTGAAATAACTGTTTTCTATTTTAATATGTTTTAAAATGTATTTTATTACTGTGACGTAAAGCTGAATTTTCAGCAGCCTTTACTTCAGTCTTTAGTGTCACATGATCCATCAGAAAACCTTCTAATATGCTGATTTCTGCTCAACAAAACATTTCTTACAGTATATCAGTGTTCAAAACAGGTGTGCTGCTGTATATTTTTGTGGAAATATTTTTGTTACATTTTTTTCAGGATTGTTTGATGAATAGGAGGTTTTACTGTCACTTTTGATAAATTTAATATGTCCTTGCTTAATAAAAAATACTATATTCCTCCAAAAAAAAGAAATATTTTGAATGGTAGTGTACATTTCAGTGCCATTTGATGTCATTAATGTAAAACTTGAATAATGTGTCATTTTCAATGAATAATGACTCATTTCAGTGTGTTCTTCACACAAGATATTGAAATACTTAGGCTATATACTTAATAAAGGCAAATAAGGGCTTTTATTTGCCTTTTTGGAGCTTGAGAGCCACTGCAAATGATTATGGTTTGATGTCATAAAATATATAATAAAACCTCTTGAAGCAGTGAAAACAATAGAATTATGTGAAAATGTGATGCATAGAATTAAATATATTAATATATATTACACTAGCTTTGGTCGTTGATGTGCTCTAGGGATGTGTTGATACTAAACATGTTGTCTCTCCCTCAGGGTACGCCTGCCAGTAAAGTGCGCTACAGAGTGGATCAGGATCTGTCTCCGTACAGTGGAAGTATCTTTGATGTGGAGACAGAAACAGGACGAGTTATCACCAAAGTCAACCTGAATGAGCAGCCCAACGCCGTCTTCAGGGTGAGTCTGACCCGACAGGCCGTCCTTCTGCTGTTAAACACTTCACTTGTGTGAAGTTGAGCGGTGGTGCTAATTTGCACACAACTTGAGTTGGAATCCAGGACAGTGTGATTAAAATTAAAGTTTTGATTTAATTCACAAGAGTTTGTAAAGAACAGGATGGAGAATGAAATGGTTTGGATACATCTGTTTTTTGGACATACTAATTTGATTAACAAGTCAAACCTATTCTTTTATGGTAACACGTCAAGGTTTATTTCATTATGCTAATGCATTAGATATCAAGAACTAAAAATGTTCTGAGATGCAGAACATGCAGACAGACACAGACAAATGGCAACAGACAGGCTCATTGGGTTTTGTTGGATCATTGTGTTGCCCCTGTCGGCATCTGTTGCTGTTGGTCTGCACTTGTTTTCACCGATTGAACATGTTGAATTGGTGTTTGTCGGGTCTTGGAATGTCTGAGAAGTGACGTACTGTAATCTGTGTTGTCTGTGTCTGTCGGTACAGTGTGAATTGGCCTTCAGATAATCATAAATGGAAATGGTTCGTCAGATGGCCAACAATAAAATACCATCATGTGACTCATGTAATGTGCCCACATTACGCACATGCATGCCATAGCTATTTGTGTCATACTGTTCTATTAATAAGTCAAAGAAGTATACTGTTGTTACGCAAGACAGCATTGTGCTACTACTTGATACAAAAGCACAAAACAAACTTTAAAATATTTATTCATAGCAGTCAAAGCAAAGCTAAAACTATTTATCAGGACACATGATAGTCAGTAACTTATTAATTGAGGGGCGAGTCATTGGATTTAAATGGTAACAATAGTGTAAGTTTATATCTGTCATGGCATCTCTTTGAGGCTGATGATACACGGGGCAACTTTTTGAGCAATGTTGCCGGGCAACTTTGGGCAGTGTTGCCATCAACAGGCAACCAGGAGAGACACAGGGCCCACGACCGATCTAAAGTATCCAGATAGAAATGTGTTACCCATTCTAAATGGGAAAGTGCCCAAGCAACATTGCTCAAAAAAAGTTGCCTGGCAAAATTGCTCAAAAAGTTGCCCCGTGAATCATCAGCCTGAGAGTTCAGCATGGTAATATACATGGCAGTATTAATGTGTTTGGTCTTGGCAGAATAGATCTTCTACGCTGCTGCTGCAGCAGAGCAAGTACCGAGAATTGCTACTGCCAATACATCCACAGGCATGCTGCTGTGAGCATGTATTGAAATACAGCTACTGCGCATGTAACATACTGTATATGAAATAACCCCCATATATAACATATTTGAAATTCCCCCATAGCAGATCTGTATAGGTGGAGCTGGGGAAGGCGGAGGGTTTTTGAAGTGCACTGCAACTGCTACAGCAAGCACTAGCCAAGTGTTTGGCTGTTGATAAGAAAAGAAACCAATCAGCTATGATTAAATCAGATTGAGTTAAGCCCTATCGGCTTGCGCTGTCTAAAGTTTCATGACAGAACTTTGTGTTTTTACAGCATACTCACAATGAACCTGTGTACACTTTAGTTGCTGTCTCCTCTACTATGACCTGAATCGATATATAAATTAATTAGCCTAACGTTACGTGAACTCAAATCAATTTACCTTTGAGCAAATGTTGGTTTTTCTGTGATAGAATGACTTTGTTTGGGAATGATGGCTGACACAACATTTAATCAATAACATGCACTTCTCAGATTGATAAAAGGACAAATGCAGCATGCATACTTGATGTACAGTATACGTTGTGCCACTATTAAGTACCTGATCAAATATTAGACATGTATGTCTGTCTGTAAAATAATAGATTTGACAGCAAAGTCTTTGTAATGTTTTCCTGTTCATCTTTACAACAAAAAACTAGTTCAATGACAAATAATGATGTCCGAGATTTTGAAAAAGAGAAATCCTTAAATAAAATCGAGTTGAAGACTTGCACCAATTAATTTTGTATTCATGTTGGTTTCAAACATTTCTTTTTAAATGATTGTAGTTTTTTCGAGAAATGAAATTGATTAAATGTACTTTAGAAATGTCCAGTGGTTTGACCATCAAGTGAAAAGCAATGACATATTTTCCTTTTACTTTGAATACAAATGAGTGTCCAACTTTTTCAAACATGTTTTTAAAATGCCATTGAATTTTAAATGAGTATCCGCAAGTTTTCTTGCATTTACATAAAAAAAAAAAACTGAACTAGCCATGCCATGAAAAGGACAAAATATGTGATAAAAAAAACTCTAGCCATTAAGGGGACAGACAAAAGTTTTTCAGTTTATTATATTTTAATACAAAGCTCCACTACATCTTGTTCCTTTTATTAAATAGAAAAATATTAGGCATTGAAATTTAAATTCAGACACAAGTCGCTGTCTGTATGAACTGTTTTAATGTATTTTTCATGACCTCTTCTCATAGCTGGTGGTCATCGCCTATGATGACGGAGAGCCGGTGAAAATGAACAGAACTACAGTGGAAATCACTGTGCTTCAGCCCTCCAGGATTCCCATCTTCACCGAGGAAGAGTACAGGTGGGTCCTGCTGTCTATAGAGAGCGAGAGAACAGACATTTACTTATTTATGCCATGTTCTCTTTGAGCTCTGTGAGTCAGAATTAGTTTAGCACATATTCCCCGCAGGCTGATTCGGAATCTCTGCAAGAGTAATGAGTGTTATCTGTTAATATGTGACTCTCAGCGCTGGGAGGTTGACTCGAGCTGCTCTACCACACTCAAACACTGTTGTTTTCAAAAGGGCACATCTGCAGCTCGTCAGTGTGTTTCCGTGCGGACAATGTAAAGTCTGGCTTAGCGTGTTAGGGGGTTTAGAGTTTAATGTTAGATAAGTGTTTTGTTTGCAATTTTGATTAATAAAGACAGAAAGTCTTATGACACTGACAAGGAACACAATTAAATTATAATATTTTTAATTCTTGTTTAGGTTCTAGCTTATAGTTTTGAACCAGTTACCCAGAAGCATTTTTTTTATCTGATACCTTGGGTCATGCTAAATTCGACTGACTAAATTTAAACTATTTTGAGTTGTGAAATTGTTTTCAAACTTCTCCCAGAGCTTTTATAAAATCTTCAGTTTTTTGAGAAAGATCATCCTCAGGGGGATTTCTATCAGTGTGTCTACTGAAGCATGTCCAGTCAAGAGAATTTGTAGTCAATGTCTAGTGCTGATCAGATGTTGCAGGAAGCAACTGAACTCAATTTGTGTCATAGTCAGGGGTCCGCAAACTTCATTTAAAGAGCATGTGATAGAGAGTTTGATCCATTATTTCAAAAGTGTATTTAAATCAACCGAGTTATCATCAGTCTCTAAGAGTTGTGAATTGAGTAGTTTAGCTTGTCATCTTACAGTAAGTGATGTGTTCCTGGATTATAGTATGTCACTGCTTACAGGTTAGCAAACTTCACTTCCATGTTGTGTTATGTTTGTTTCTGAGGACATGATCTCTCTGAAGCATTGCCTTAATTTCAGAATCATACTGATGTATCTCACAGAAGCAGTTTCCATAGCGATTATGGATAAAAAGTCAGTCTATTTTAGGCTTGAGCGATTGGCCATTCATCGGTAAGATTGATATATCACAGCTGGCTCCTGAAATGAGCTAAACTCCTGTGCTCGATTGGACCAGTGTTCTAGTCTCATTAGCATAGCTGGATATAAAGCCAAATGACTTTCAACAGTTCATTTGTCTGTGTAAATTAATAATAAATGAACTAACAACGTGTATGAATTTATTGCAGCGTTTGATGTGTAAAATAAGCATATTTGATCTGAATAAGAGCACAGCATGCTGCACATGCAACAGATCAACAAAGAAATAAATACTTCAAAAGTGACAAAAAATAATTATATTTTCAAAGTTCTTTTGAACTTTGACTTTTCAAAGAATCCTGAAATGTATCTCAGTTTTCGCAAAAATATTAAGCTGCACTACTGTTTTCAACATTGAAAATAATAACAAATTTTACGTTTTCCAAAATCAGCATATTAGAGTCTGATTCTGAAGGATTGTGTGACACTGAAGACTGAAATTCAGATTAGCCATCACAGGAATATAAAAAAAATTACAATGACATCTTAAATATTATATTAAAATAGAAAAAAGTTATTTTACATAGTAATACTATTTCACAATATTACTGTTTTTGCTGTATTTTTGTAACCGAAAAATAGCATAAAAAACTGAAAACTAAAAAACAACTAATTATAATGTTACCCATGTTTTTCGGCACCATTATTTAATTTGTATACATTTTTGTGTAATAATAAAAATAATAATAATAATTTCGTTTTAAATTGCCTTTTTTCCTACTGTACTTTTAAAACTTTAAATCTCTAGATATATCTTTTATTTCCTCATTAGTTTATTAATTTGGCAAATCAAGTTTCTAGACACAAATGTGATTCAATGGTTGTGATTTCATAAGCCGTTTTTAAAGCTCAATAACAGGTCTTTTTGGATTTTAAAAGCTTTAGATATTTTTGGAAATAAAACTTTTCTTGTTTTCTACTTAGTGGTATTTTCTATTTGTTCTAGTGTTCACGAGGTTTTGTAAGAAATGTGACGTTGAGAAGATAATAAAGTTGTTATTGAGTTATAGAGAGCATGCAGCGTTTCTCTGTAGACCTCATTAGGCTGTGGACTGGTGCTGGAAGACTCTGGAGATCTGATTAAAGCACACCAGATTAAAACGGGTTAAATGAAGACCTGTGAATCTATCATACATACATTCAGTATTTTTAACAATGAGAGAAAAGTATTTTTTTTGGAAGCCTGTAGCTCTATCATGTATTGTTTGTCAAATTGAGTCTTTTGACTGTGTGATGTTTATTGTATAACTGTAGAAAGATTTGATCATTACTGTGGAAATATTCACACTGAATTTTTCACCACAGTTGGCTCAGATCCATCAGGAATATGGTTTGCAACACAAGGTGTCTGGCGGTATGAATATTTAGACATGAAAACCTCTACATTTTTAAAAGATTTATGTCCTTCTTTATGTAAGATCTCTGAGGACAAGTTCATACATTCTCAAGGTCTTGTTTACCAACAAGTGATACACACATACAAGTGCGTACTGCAGGGAAGTTGTCTTCTGTTGTCACGTCTTGTCATCATCATTGTGTGCTTTGCCCAGGGCCTCTGTCACATTGACACCTCTACACTTTCAAACACAATAGATGAGTCTCGCAAAACCTGTCAAGAACATGTCTGGGTCATATTTCACCCCAAAACGAATTATGCTTTGCATAAAGAAACATATTTTTTGTACTGTGACATTTTCTTGACAATAAAATACATCCCTCCCATTTCTCATCTTCTCAAATCAATTGTGAAGAATTTATACATCATGCTTGTAAATGTTGTAATGCTTTTTAATATATGCAGATTTTTTTTTACTTTAATACATAATAAATACTATATTACATTCAAGAGAAAGTAATAAGAATCATTGAGGATAATGAGAACTACAAAGAGCTGTAAACTGTATTTAATTGTCACGATGTCAACGTCAAAATGCAACAGGCAAAAAAGGTTTTCTTTATGCAAAATATATTGTGCGTATTATTCTTATTTTCTTTTGATTTCTTTTGGGGTGAAATGTGACCTGGACATGTTTTTGTCAGATTCACCAAACTGAATTATTCATGCTTGAGTTTGTGTATTTGCATGACTGTGGGTGTGTGAGAGGAAGGGAACGAGAACAAAAATATTTAAACTCTTTACCCAGCCAAAAGCAACAAAGACAAAGAAAGAAAGAGTCTGTGTATGATTCTTATTTTCTCCTTTACTCTGTTTATTGCTACAGACCAAATTAACTTTTGCTCAAATTAATGTAAATTTTTCTAAAGACCAGTTTAACTTTTGCTCAAATGTAGTTAATGTTAAAAAAAAAAAAAATTTATATAAATATATATAAAAAAAAGTTTTAAATTTGTTTTTTGAAAATTACCTATTGTTTTGCTAGATAAGACCCTATTCCTCGGCTTGGATCGTGTAGAGCCCTTTGAATCTACATTAAACTGCAATTTGGACTTTCAACCCGTTGGCCACCATTGAAGTCCATTATATGGAGAAAAATCCTGGAATGTTTTCCTCAGAAACCTTAATTTGTTTTGCGACCAAAGACAGAAAGACATGAACATCTTGGATGACATGGGGGTGAGTAAATTATCAGGATTTTTTTATTCTGGTGAAGTGAAGTTAACTAGGTGGGTGGAGTCCACGTATTTGTGGATTGTCAGCACGTCTTGACGCAAGAAATGTTTCACAATTCGCAAATGCACAGGACGGGATTCACAAATGCGTGCAGCTATCTACAAATGCACAGGACGCGATTCACAAATAAATGCCAGGCAAAGTTGTGGTTGTGACATAAATATATATTTGTGAATATGTTTTTTATTTGCAAATCTCATTTTATTTATTTGTGAATTTAATTCATGTTTGTGAAACTTTAAGATTTATTTGTGGATCTCATTCTATTTATTTGTGGATCATAATCTATTTAATTGGAATTAAGCAACAATTCTACCCCCATAACACCAACAGGAACGAGAGCACTTGACGATGAATTAAATTAAATACGCTGTGTTTTCCGCCAACTGGCAACCCGGGGTCCCGAAATACAATTGGGTAAACTGGCAGTTGGTGGGTTTCACAAATCAAAACAGAGACCGCTGTGTTTTCCGCCAACGCACATTTTCAAAGGAGAATAACTGACTGTAGCATTGTTTGTCAGATAAACAAGTATGTTAACTTAGCATGTTTCTTAAATATCTGCTTTAGTAGATTTTTATGCTTTAGTAGAGTCAAAAACTTACATACAGCACCTTTAAACTTACCGTTTGATATTTTATTTTTTATTTTTGAGAAGGCTCAGTTTTATAGACGCTTCCTTCTGTTTTCAGTTGATAGCATCATGTGATATAATAAAGTGTATTAGTTTTACCTCATTTCTTCTCCTGACCCATAAAGTTAAGTAAGAAGCATTACAGCTTATCCCTATTTCAATATGTTTGCATGATTTGATGGCCAGTTTTACAGACACATTTTCATTTGATATCACCTGGTCAAGTCAAGTCAAGTCACCTTTATTTATATAGCGCTTTTAACAATACAGATTCTGTCAAAGCAACTGTACAGCATTAATTATGAAAATAGTGTCAATAATGCAAAAACCTGGTCTAGTGTTTCTGAATGTCCATTATGAGCCGCTTGAAGATTAGAACTGTTATACCTTTAATAATGCATCATATCATGAACAAGATGAACAATTATCCATGCATGAATCATACTCCCTTAGAATGCGACAGTTCCATCACTGATTTTAATGCATAATTTTTCATAACACTTCTCATTTGCTCATTTGCATAAAATTAAACTTATCGATTGTGGTGGAAAACTGTCTAACAGCTAAAGCATAGCATGATGTCAGCATGCTAATTATCGCACCAATGCCAAAATATGTATTAAAATACACACACACACACACACACACACACACACATATATATATATATATATATATATATATATGTATACTGTATATACACTATACTATTTTTTTGCATTTTAATTCAAATAAATTAAATTAGAAATTAATGCTTTATCAGCAAATATGTATTAAATGTCTTATTAAATGAAAGATTATAATGTTACAAAATATTATATTTCAAATAAATGCTGTTCTTTTCAACTTTCTATTCATCAAAGAATTCTGAAAAAAAAATCACAAAATATTAAGCAGCAAAATGTTTTTAACACAGATCATAATAAGAACCATTATTAATAACTGAGCACCAATAATAATTGAGAAGCAAATCAGCAAATTAGAATGATTTATGAAGGATCAAAAATGACACTGGAGAGTACACTGGAGTAATGATGCTGAAAATTCAGCTTTGCATCACAGGAATAAATTACATTTTTAAATATATTCAAATAGAAAATAGTTATTCCAAATTGTAAGAATATTTCAAATATGCAAATAATAAAATGCCCTTCCTTTATTTATTTATTTATTTATTTTTCAGTTCTGACTCATCGCTTCCACTGTTAACATTCACATTATCATGCGTTGGCATAAAATGTCACTCTACAAACTTATGCAGTAGAGCTAAATGGACTGTGTGATTACATGGCTGTGTAAATGCAGTGAGAGTATGACAATGAGAAGATTACAGATGTGCTGATGAAGATAGTCATGAGTTATTGTGCAGCAACTCATTTCCATTAAAAAGATGCTCCACTTTTTTGTGTTTCCTCACTCCTGCACTGAGCTTCTGGCTATTTCTGTCCTCTGTGATTCCCATGGTAACCAGAGTAAAACTGAGCTTCGCTGGGATTTCAGCATGACCTCGGCTCCTCACTGTCAGTGAAGCAGTTGACGGCGGCAGTGCCCTATTGTCTCAGAGACAGAGCAAAGCACTTCACCCCACGCGATTCACAAATGCCTGCAGCTATCTACAAATGCACAGGACGCGATTCACAAATGCGTGCAGCTATCTACAAATGCACAGGACGCGATTCACAAATGCGTGCAGCTATCTACAAATGCACAGGACGCGATTCACAAATAAATGCCAGGCAAAGTTGTGGTTGTGACATAAATATATATTTGTGAATATGTTTTTTATTTGCAAATCTCATTTTATTTATTTGTGAATTTAATTCATGTTTGTGAAACTTTAAGATTTATTTGTGGATCTCATTCTATTTATTTGTGGATCATAATCTATTTAATTGGAATTAAGCAACAATTCTACCCCCATAACACCAACAGGAACGAGAGCACTTGACGATGAATTAAATTAAATACGCTGTGTTTTCCGCCAACTGGCAACCCGGGGTCCCGAAATACAATTGGGTAAACTGGCAGTTGGTGGGTTTCACAAATCAAAACAGAGACCGACATTCCGGCCCGGAACGCACATTTTCAAAGGAGAATAACTGACTGTAGCATTGTTTGTCAGATAAACAAGTATGTTAACTTAGCATGTTTCTTAAATATCTGCTTTAGTAGATTTTTATGCTTTAGTAGAGTCAAAAACTTACATACAGCACCTTTAAACTTACCGTTTGATATTTTATTTTTTATTTTTGAGAAGGCTCAGTTTTATAGACGCTTCCTTCTGTTTTCAGTTGATAGCATCATGTGATATAATAAAGTGTATTAGTTTTACCTCATTTCTTCTCCTGACCCATAAAGTTAAGTAAGAAGCATTACAGCTTATCCCTATTTCAATATGTTTGCATGATTTGATGGCCAGTTTTACAGACACATTTTCATTTGATATCACCTGGTCAAGTCAAGTCAAGTCACCTTTATTTATATAGCGCTTTTAACAATACAGATTCTGTCAAAGCAACTGTACAGCATTAATTATGAAAATAGTGTCAATAATGCAAAAACCTGGTCTAGTGTTTCTGAATGTCCATTATGAGCCGCTTGAAGATTAGAACTGTTATACCTTTAATAATGCATCATATCATGAACAAGATGAACAATTATCCATGCATGAATCATACTCCCTTAGAATGCGACAGTTCCATCACTGATTTTAATGCATAATTTTTCATAACACTTCTCATTTGCTCATTTGCATAAAATTAAACTTATCGATTGTGGTGGAAAACTGTCTAACAGCTAAAGCATAGCATGATGTCAGCATGCTAATTATCGCACCAATGCCAAAATATGTATTAAAATACACACACACACACACACACACACACACACATATATATATATATATATATATATATATATATATATATATATGTATACTGTATATACACTATACTATTTTTTTGCATTTTAATTCAAATAAATTAAATTAGAAATTAATGCTTTATCAGCAAATATGTATTAAATGTCTTATTAAATGAAAGATTATAATGTTACAAAATATTATATTTCAAATAAATGCTGTTCTTTTCAACTTTCTATTCATCAAAGAATTCTGAAAAAAAAATCACAAAATATTAAGCAGCAAAATGTTTTTAACACAGATCATAATAAGAACCATTATTAATAACTGAGCACCAATAATAATTGAGAAGCAAATCAGCAAATTAGAATGATTTATGAAGGATAAAAAATGACACTGGAGAGTACACTGGAGTAATGATGCTGAAAATTCAGCTTTGCATCACAGGAATAAATTACATTTTTAAATATATTCAAATAGAAAATAGTTATTCCAAATTGTAAGAATATTTCAAATATGCAAATAATAAAATGCCCTTCCTTTATTTATTTATTTTTCAGTTCTGACTCATCGCTTCCACTGTTAACATTCACATTATCATGCGTTGGCATAAAATGTCACTCTACAAACTTATGCAGTAGAGCTAAATGGACTGTGTGATTACATGGCTGTGTAAATGCAGTGAGAGTATGACAATGAGAAGATTACAGATGTGCTGATGAAGATAGTCATGAGTTATTGTGCAGCAACTCATTTCCATTAAAAAGATGCTCCACTTTTTTGTGTTTCCTCACTCCTGCACTGAGCTTCTGGCTATTTCTGTCCTCTGTGATTCCCATGGTAACCAGAGTAAAACTGAGCTTCGCTGGGATTTCAGCATGACCTCGGCTCCTCACTGTCAGTGAAGCAGTTGACGGCGGCAGTGCCCTATTGTCTCAGAGACAGAGCAAAGCACTTCACCCCGTTTATGGCGCAGAGAAACCCAGGCAGTCAGCAGCTCTTTGTCGAGATCTCACGATGATGGCTGTATTTTGACTGTTGGACAATAGAGACAAGAGTGTCATGCCCACCCACTTCTGACGGCTGGCGTGTGGTCCTCTCCTGTTCGTGAGAAAGCACAGAGGCTTTCACAACATCTGTGAGAGGAGTACAAGAACTGTGACAGATAATTCAGATAGACTTTCTGGTTTTTGTTATTTTCTCTGCCCAAACACATTGCATGAGCTTTGTCTTGCACTAAAACCGCACAATAGTCCTATTTTCTCTCATTTCTCATAAGCTAAGAGAAGTTGACACCACTATGTATTAGTGATGGGTAAAGAATAATTGGTGTCATACATGTATGTACAATACTGTTTAAAAGTTTGGGGGCGGAAAGATTTTTAAATGTTTTTGAAAGTCTCTTCTGATCACCAACATTACAGGTTATGCGAGTTACATAATCAGATTACTTTTTTCAAGTAACTTGTATAAAGTAACGCATTACTTTTAAATTTGCAATAAAATATCTGAGTTACTCTTTCAAATAGGTAATGTCTCGGTTGCGAATGTAACCCTCGTTCCCTGAAAGAGGGAACGGAGATGCCACGTCGGTGACCGACGAATTAGGATCTGGCTAAGAGAGACCAATCCCCTTCGAGTGTAAACTAAAGGAGCCAATGCACATTGGCATGCGATGATTGCATCCAGCTGCCGCTGATCACAGCATGAGCATAAAAAGGCAGCCGGTGCAACGCATACCAGGTTTTCGCTGAGGAGCTGAGCCGATGACCCGGCCGCTCAGCGGTGGTACAGCAGCCGTGGCGACGGGACGTGATGTCTCCGTTCCCTCCTTCAGGGCACGAGGGTTACATACGTAACCGAGACGTTCCCTTTTAGTCTGTCACTCCGAGTTACATCGGTGACCAACGAATTGGGATCCCTACCAAAGCGCCATGGATGCTGCCCCTTCCAGTGTCCTGTGCGAGCCGCCTGCGCCCCTTTGTGGTGTAGGCCAGGGCTCGCAACAAGAAGACCAGTCACTGTTGTCGTAGCACTACCTACTCAGTGAGATTGGATAACACTGGGAAAATGTACCCGTTCCACTTGGAACAGGAACGTTTCGGAAGCCCCATCCTTCCCGAAGGAGGTTTTGGAGGCAAATACACATATGAACATCCGTTTAGGTGCATATGGAAGATTAGAGATGATTATAACCCTCATGGAAATGGCAGAAGTCTGCCGGGGAAACACGGGCTCTGAGGCTATACTTTGGCTATACTCTGTGGACTTTACACATATGGGAACCACTTAGGCCTCTACATATGGAACCCAGCCTTCTACCGATTCTCAAGGATTCAACGAGTGAAGGCCTGGCACCGGACATTCCGCCACGTCTGGCTGCCAAGGGGATGGAGAAGCTCGACGGGGTCTACAGTACGGACACTCTGGAGAAGTTTCTAGCAAGCCGACACTAAACTGGGGCCTCTCAGTGCCTCTTCCCGTTTGAGGTGAGAACACAGGAGGATATCGGCTCCACACGAAGGCTATAGGATCTAGCGAACGTGGGTGTCGCCTAGCCCGCAGCTCTACAAGTATCTGTCAGCACGGTGCCACGAGCCAGCGCCCAGGAGGATGCAATACTCCTATTAGAGTGCTCGCAACCTGAGCGGGCAGGGCACACCCTGTGCCTGATAAGCCAGGGTGATGGCATCCACTGTCCAGTGGGCCATCCTTTGCTTAGAGACGGCATTCCCCTTCTGCCGGCCTCCATAACAGACTAAGAGCTGGTCTGAGGTCGTAAAGCTTTGTGTCCTGTCTACATAGCCTCTGAAGGCTCGAACAGGACAGAGCAAAGCTAGGGCTGGGTCTGCCTCCTCGTGGGGCAGCACTTGCAGGCTCACCATGTGATCCCTGAAGGGAGTAGTGGGAACCTTGGGCACATAGCCGGGCCGGGGCCTCAGGATTACCTGGGAGTCAGCCGGCCCAAACTCTAGGCACGAATCGCCGACCAAAAATGCATGCAGGTCCCCTACCCTCTTGATGTAGGCCAGTGCAAGCAGGAGCAGAGTTTTCAACAAAAGAAACTTTAGCTCAACTGACTGCAAAGGCTCAAATTGGCCCTGCTGTAGTGTTTTAAGCAGTAGAGACAGGTCCCATGAGGGTATGGAGGGGGGCCAGGGAGAATTCAACCTTCTCGCCCCCCTAAGGAACCTGATGACCAGGCCATGCTTACCTACCGACTTCCCTTCCACGGGGTCATGGTTAGCAGCAATCGCATTTTACATAAACTTTAAGGGTGGAAGAAGACAGCCTTTGCTCCAGCCCATGCTGCAAAAAGGAAAGCACGACTCTGATCGGGCATCTCCGGTGGTCTTCTCGGTGAGAAGACCGCTCGACGAACAGGTTCCACTTCAAGGCGTAAGCGTGTCTCATAGACGGTGCTCTTGCCGAAGTAATGGTGTCAACTACCTCTTGGGGTAGGTCACCTAGAACCTCCGCGTTCCGTCCAGGGACCAGACATGAAGTTTCCAGAGGTCTGGACGTGAGTGCCACAGGGTGCCCCGCCTCTGAGTCAGTAGAACCTTCCTCAGAGGAATCTGCCTGGGAGGGGCTGTCTCGAGGAGCATTAGTTCGGGGAACCAGGTCAGGGTGGGCCAATACAGCGCCACAAGCAGGACCTGCTCCTCGTCCTCCCTGACCTTGCACAGCGTCTGTGCGAAACGGCTCACTGGGGGAATCGCATACTTGCGCAGGCTCCGCAGCCAGCTGTGTGCCAGTGCATCCCTGCCAAGTGTTCCCTCGGTCAGGGTGTAGAACAACTGGCAGTGAGAGGTTTCTGGCGGGCAAGTTGCGACATGCAATGGGAGCGCAGACCACCTTGTCGGTTGATGTATGCACCGGTCGCCGTGTTGTCTGTTCGGACCAGCACGTGCTTGCCTTGTAAGCACCCTTTGAGACGGTTAAAGGAAGGCTATAGGATCTAGCGACCGTGGGTGTCGCCTAGCCCGCAGCTCTACAAGTATCTGTCAGCACGGTGCCACGAGCCAGCGCCCAGGAGGATGCAATACTCCTATTAGAGTGCTCGCAACCTGAGCGGGCAGGGCACACCCTGTGCCTGATAAGCCAGGGTGATGGCATCCACTGTCCAGTGGGCCATCCTTTGCTTAGAGACGGCATTCCCCTTCTGCCGGCCTCCATAACAGACTAAGAGCTGGTCTGAGGTCGTAAAGCTTTGTGTCCTGTCTACGTAGCCTCTGAAGGCTCGAACAGGACAGAGCAAAGCTAGGGCTGGGTCTGCCTCCTCGTGGGGCAGCACTTGCAGGCTCACCATGTGATCCCTGAAGGGAGTAGTGGGAACCTTGGGCACATAGCCGGGCCGGGGCCTCAGGATTACCTGGGAGTCAGCCGGCCCAAACTCTAGGCACGAATCGCCGACCAAAACTGCATGCAGGTCCCCTACCCTCTTGATGTAGGCCAGTGCAAGCAGGAGCAGAGTTTTCAACGAAAGAAACTTTAGCTCAACTGACTGCAAAGGCTCAAAAAGCTAGGGCTGGGTCTGCCTCCTCGTGGGGCAGCACTTGCAGGCTCACCATGTGATCCCTGAAGGGAGTAGTGGGAACCTTGGGCACATAGCCGGGCCAGGGCCTCAGGATTACCTGGGAGTCAGCCGGCCCAAACTCTAGGCACGAATCGCCGACCAAAAATGCATGCAGGTCCCCTACCCTCTTGATGTAGGCCAGTGCAAGCAGGAGCAGAGTTTTCAACAAAAGAAACTTTAGCTCAACTGACTGCAAAGGCTCAAATTGGCCCTGCTGTAGTGTTTTAAGCAGTAGAGACAGGTCCCATGAGGGTATGGAGGGGGGCCAGGGAGAATTCAACCTTCTCGCCCCCCTAAGGAACCTGATGACCAGGCCATGCTTACCTACCGACTTCCCTTCCACGGGGTCATGGTTAGCAGCAATCGCATTTTACATAAACTTTAAGGGTGGAAGAAGACAGCCTTTGCTCCAGCCCATGCTGCAAAAAGGAAAGCACGACTCTGATCGGGCATCTCCGGTGGTCTTCTCGGTGAGAAGACCGCTCGACGAACAGGTTCCACTTCAAGGCGTAAGCGTGTCTCATAGACGGTGCTCTTGCCGAAGTAATGGTGTCAACTACCTCTTGGGGTAGGTCACCTAGAACCTCCGCGTTCCGTCCAGGGACCAGACATGAAGTTTCCAGAGGTCTGGACGTGAGTGCCACAGGGTGCCCCGCCTCTGAGTCAGTAGAACCTTCCTCAGAGGAATCTGCCTGGGAGGGGCTGTCTCGAGGAGCATTAGTTCGGGGAACCAGGTCAGGGTGGGCCAATACAGCGCCACAAGCAGGACCTGCTCCTCGTCCTCCCTGACCTTGCACAGCGTCTGTGCGAAACGGCTCACTGGGGGAATCGCATACTTGCGCAGGCTCCGCAGCCAGCTGTGTGCCAGTGCATCCCTGCCAAGTGTTCCCTCGGTCAGGGTGTAGAACAACTGGCAGTGAGAGGTTTCTGGCGGGCAAGTTGCGACATGCAATGGGAGCGCAGACCACCTTGTCGGTTGATGTATGCACCGGTCGCCGTGTTGTCTGTTCGGACCAGCACGTGCTTGCCTTGTAAGCACCCTTTGAGACGGTTAAAGGCAAGGCTCACTGCTAACAACTCCTGGCAACTAATATACCAGTGCATTTGGGGGCCCGTCCATACCCCCGACATTGCATGCCCATTGTACGTGGCCTCCCAGCCGGTGGTGGAGGCATCTGTGTAAACCACGGCATGCCTAGAGACCTGTTCTAGGGGCACTCCTACCCGGAGGAACGTAAGGTCTGACCACGGGGTGAAGGTTTGGCGACAGGCCAGTGTAACTTGGACCCGGTGAGTGCCGCGCTGCCACGCCCACCTCGGGACTCGGCCATGAAGCCAGTGCTGAAGCAGTCTCATATGAAGCAGTCCCAGCTACGTAACTGCCGCTGCAGCTGCCATATGCCCCAGGAGCCTCTGAAATAGTTTCAGTGGGACCGCTGTCCTGCCCTTGAATGAATTCAAGCAAGTCAGCACCGACCGCACACGTTCCTCTGTGAGGCGTGCTGTCTGTTCGACCGAACCCAACTCCATACCGAGAAAAGAGATCCTCTGCGTCGGGGAGAGTTTGCTCTTTACCCAGTTGACCTGACGGCCCAACCGGCTGAGCTGCGAAAGCACCAATTCCCTTTGTGCACACAGCTGATGCTGAGACTGAGCTAGTATGAGCCAGTCGTTGAGGTAGTTGGGAATGTGAATGCCCTGTTCTCTCAGGGGAACAAGGGCTGCCTCCACAACTTACGTGAAGACACGGGGCGACATGGACAGCCTGGACGGCAGGACTTCGTATTGATATGCTCACCCTTCGAACGCGAACCGCAGAAATGGTCTGGGGCGCGGAAGGATCGACACATGAAAGTACTCATCCTTCAGGTCAATCGCTGCAAACCAATCTCGGGGATGGATGCACCCGAAGATGCGTTTCTGCGTCAACATTTGCTGGGCCAAGCTCTCGACCGCGTCGCCGAAGAGGCCGGTCTGGGACACAGGGGGATTAAGGAAACAAACTTTGTCGGCGTCCCTCACAGCACGACAGGGGGTAGTGCAGCCTGAAGTGCGCAACCCACTCGGCACAGGAACGACCACCATTGAAGCGCCGTCCGCCATCACAAAAAGCTCCAGAGAGCGCTCTAGACTCTTCACACACGAAGCAGTTTGGTAGGAGCAGAATGATGTTGTCGCTCAGCTCCGAAGTGAAAAGCTGGTATGCGTTGCACTGGCTGCCTTTTTATGCTCACACTGTGATCAGCGGCAGCTGGATGCAATCATCGCATGCCAATGTGCATTGGCTCGTTTAGTTTACACTCAAAGTGGATTGGTCTCTCTAAGCGAGATCCCAATTCGTCGGTCACCGACGTGACTCGGAGTGACCAACTGAAAGGGAACGCAAGTTACTTTGTTTTCCCATTTATTGACTGACAGCTGTCCTGTCCCAGTGTTGAGAGAAATGAGGTGCAGAGGCACAATTTCACTTTTGGTGTGAAAGGGCCTTTACAGTTGCTAAAAGTATAACCTTTGGGTTTTTGTCTAATAAGCAAGCCCAGCCCAGGTGACTAAAAAAAATAACGTAAAAGTAACGCAATGCATTAATTTCCATAAAGGGTAACACAATATTGTAATGCATTACTTTTAAAAGTAGCTTTCCACAACACTGCTCACCAAGGCTGCATTTATTTGATCAAAAATACAGTAAAAACTAATATTGTGAAATATTATTACAATTTAAAATAACTGTTTTCTCTTTGAATACATACAAATTTTTTATTTATTTATGTGGTGGCAGAGTTTCAATTTCAGCATAATTTCTCCAGTCTTCAGTGTCACATGATCCTTCAGAAAGGGGCTAATGGTTAGAGAGTCGGACTCGTAACCCAAAGGTTGCGGGTTCGAGTCTCGAACCGGCAGGGATTGTAGGTGGGGGGAGTGAATGTACATCACTCTCTTCCACCTTCAATAGGGCAAGGCACCAAACCCCCAACTGCTCCTGGGCGCTGCAGCAAAAATGGCTGCCCACTGCTCCGGGTGTTTGTTCACGGTGTGTGTTCACTGCGTGTGTGTGTGTTCACTGCTGTGTGCTCTTTGGATGGGTTAAATGCAGAGCACTAATTCCGAGTATGGGTCACATGTCACGTCACTTAAAAGAAATCATTCCAATGTGTTGATTTGCTGCTTAAAAACATTTCTTATTATCAATGTTGAAAAAATTGTGCTGCTGAATATTTTTTAGGATTCTTAGGTGAACAGAAAGTCAGAAAGAACAGCATTTGTCACTTTTAATGCATCCTTGCCTAATAAGAGACATTTGAACAGTAATGTGTATGGTTTGAGTGTTTGTTTGGTAAATGTCTCTTGAATTTTGATGCTTTCATGCTCTTAACAGGAAATAATTTACCACACAAAACAAATTCACAATATTGCATAGGAACCCATAGTTGGGATCATATTTTCCTTTAATTTATGTTGTTTTGTTCATGCTTTTTAAGGATGTCATGCATCCTGTCCATGGCAGCATTATTATCATCAGTAATTAACTATCTAATGAAACATGAATGTGCATCAATTTGACAGATTTATTTCCAGCCTTTGACATCAACAACAAAAGACATAGAAAGTGTTTTTTCTTCCCGTTTAAAAGTTGTAGATAGTTTTCTAACCAAACTAGTTTTTAACATTGTATTATTTGCATTAAGCATTGTTTTCATTAGAACAGACCTCTGACCCTTCAGTTGAGAATCGCTGGCCTCAGAGGTCAGCTCGTGTTGTAGACAAAAGCTTTAAAAATAGATTTTTCTTTAGACCCTTGATTTATGTGTGCTGCTTTTGAATACAGTAGTTAAACTCTTTTCAACTCTTAAAGCAAAGGTCTTTTGTGGAGGTGGAGGGCCTATTGAACTTCTCTATTGTTTATACAGTATTCAACAGGAAACTGACATTTATGTCACAGTATCTGCGCTGGAACTGAGCGTTCTCCACTGCACTCGGCTGTGTGTTGTTTAATGCTGAATGAAGTTTGTCATTTGCTCTGGTTTATATCTGCAGGTTTAGTCTGGTGAGTGAGAACGCTCCTGTCGGGACGCCTGTGGGAATTATTCTGGCCACAGCTGTCAACACCACTGTCTTTTACTCCATAGTGAGTGGAAATGAAGGAGGTGAGTTTTTACTCTGGAGGGAATTCATTAAATCAACTGGATCCAACCAGCGCATTGTTTTCCTGGTTGAGTTGCAGGTGATTTGTGAATAAGATGCAACCGTGGATTTCTAGTGACCCATCGTTGGTGTTGGAGGTGCTGTGAACTGTTCTCTGATCAGTTTGTGTTTGCAGGTGAGTTCACAGTCAATAACCGCACTGGGATCATCTACACAAATAAACTTCTGGACTATGAGAGTGTGACCAGTTATGTGCTCCGCGTGCAGGCCGATTCTCTCGCCATCATCCTCGCCAACCTGCGTGTTCCCTCCAAAAGTAAGAATAACACTAAAGCACACCTCATCTTTTCCAAGGATTTTATTTGGGAATCTTACAGATTAAGAGTCAAATAAGTTACATGTACAATACACATTCCACTGATCTATATACAGATATATATGACCACACATTTCAAATGAAATATATGAATATATGAAAGATATATTTTGGTGAACTTCATGAAACTTGTCATTAGCACATGTGATGTTTCTTTTCTTCAATATTTGGGGTGAAATAAGAAATTGAAGCCAGTTTTTAGGACTATTAATATATATATATATATATATATATATATATATATATATATATATATATATATATATATATATATATATATATATATATAC
>NW_015505256.1:1444250-1445598 GCF_001515645.1 Sinocyclocheilus grahami | reverse complement strand
GCCGCGCTGCCACGCCCACCTCGGGACTCGGCCATGAAGCCAGTGCTGAAGCAGTCTCATATGCAATAGCCCTAGCTGTGTAAGTGCCGCTGCAGCTGCCATATGCCCCAGTAGCCTCTGAAATAGTTTCAGTGGGACCGCTGTCCTGCCCTTGAATGAATTCAAGCAAGTCAGCACCGACCGCACACGTTCCTCTGTGAGGCGTGCTGTCTGTTCGACCGAACCCAACTCCATACCGAGAAAAGAGATCCTCTGCGTCGGGGAGAGTTTGCTCTTTACCCAGTTGACCTGACGGCCCAACCGGCTGAGCTGCGAAAGCACCAATTCCCTTTGTGCACACAGCTGATGCTGAGACTGAGCTAGTATGAGCCAGTCGTTGAGGTAGTTGGGAATGTGAATGCCCTGTTCTCTCAGGGGAACAAGGGCTGCCTCCACAACTTACGTGAAGACACGGGGCGACATGGACAGCCTGGACGGCAGGACTTCGTATTGATATGCTCACCCTTCGAACGCGAACCGCAGAAATGGTCTGGGGCGCGGAAGGATCGACACATGAAAGTACTCATCCTTCAGGTCAATCGCTGCAAACCAATCTCGGGGATGGATGCACCCGAAGATGCGTTTCTGCGTCAACATTTGCTGGGCCAAGCTCTCGACCGCGTCGCCGAAGAGGCCGGTCTGGGACACAGGGGGATTAAGGAAACAAACTTTGTCGGCGTCCCTCACAGCACGACAGGGGGTAGTGCAGCCTGAAGTGCGCAACCCACTCGGCACAGGAACGACCACCATTGAAGCGCCGTCCGCCATCACAAAAAGCTCCAGAGAGCGCTCTAGACTCTTCACACACGAAGCAGTTTGGTAGGAGCAGAATGATGTTGTCGCTCAGCTCCGAAGTGAAAAGCTGGTATGCGTTGCACTGGCTGCCTTTTTATGCTCACACTGTGATCAGCGGCAGCTGGATGCAATCATCGCATGCCAATGTGCATTGGCTCGTTTAGTTTACACTCAAAGTGGATTGGTCTCTCTAAGCGAGATCCCAATTCGTCGGTCACCGACGTGACTCGGAGTGACCAACTGAAAGGGAACGCAAGTTACTTTGTTTTCCCATTTATTGACTGACAGCTGTCCTGTCCCAGTGTTGAGAGAAATGAGGTGCAGAGGCACAATTTCACTTTTGGTGTGAAAGGGCCTTTACAGTTGCTAAAAGTATAACCTTTGGGTTTTTGTCTAATAAGCAAGCCCAGCCCAGGTGACTAAAAAAAATAACGTAAAAGTAACGCAATGCATTAATTTCCGTAAAGGGTAACACAATATTGTAATGCATTACTTTCAAAAGTAGCTTTCCACA
>NW_015505256.1:1425789-1444053 GCF_001515645.1 Sinocyclocheilus grahami | reverse complement strand
AAATAGTTTCAGTGGGACCGCTGTCCTGCCCTTGAATGAATTCAAGCAAGTCAGCACCGACCGCACACGTTCCTCTGTGAGGCGTGCTGTCTGTTCGACCGAACCCAACTCCATACCGAGAAAAGAGATCCTCTGCGTCGGGGAGAGTTTGCTCTTTACCCAGTTGACCTGACGGCCCAACCGGCTGAGCTGCGAAAGCACCAATTCCCTTTGTGCACACAGCTGATGCTGAGACTGAGCTAGTATGAGCCAGTCGTTGAGGTAGTTGGGAATGTGAATGCCCTGTTCTCTCAGGGGAACAAGGGCTGCCTCCACAACTTACGTGAAGACACGGGGCGACATGGACAGCCTGGACGGCAGGACTTCGTATTGATATGCTCACCCTTCGAACGCGAACCGCAGAAATGGTCTGGGGCGCGGAAGGATCGACACATGAAAGTACTCATCCTTCAGGTCAATCGCTGCAAACCAATCTCGGGGATGGATGCACCCGAAGATGCGTTTCTGCGTCAACATTTGCTGGGCCAAGCTCTCGACCGCGTCGCCGAAGAGGCCGGTCTGGGACACAGGGGGATTAAGGAAACAAACTTTGTCGGCGTCCCTCACAGCACGACAGGGGGTAGTGCAGCCTGAAGTGCGCAACCCACTCGGCACAGGAACGACCACCATTGAAGCGCCGTCCGCCATCACAAAAAGCTCCAGAGAGCGCTCTAGACTCTTCACACACGAAGCAGTTTGGTAGGAGCAGAATGATGTTGTCGCTCAGCTCCGAAGTGAAAAGCTGGTATGCGTTGCACTGACTGCCTTTTTATGCTCACACTGTGATCAGCGGCAGCTGGATGCAATCATCGCATGCCAATGTGCATTGGCTCGTTTAGTTTACACTCAAAGTGGATTGGTCTCTCTAAGCGAGATCCCAATTCGTCGGTCACCGACGTGACTCGGAGTGACCAACTGAAAAAGTATAACCTTTGGGTTTTTGTCTAATAAGCAAGCCCAGCCCAGGTGACTAAAAAAAATAACGTAAAAGTAACGCAATGCATTAATTTCCATAAAGGGTAACACAATATTGTAATGCATTACTTTTAAAAGTAGCTTTCCACAACACTGCTCACCAAGGCTGCATTTATTTGATCAAAAATACAGTAAAAACTAATATTGTGAAATATTATTACAATTTAAAATAACTGTTTTCTCTTTGAATACATACAAATTTTTTATTTATTTATGTGGTGGCAGAGTTTCAATTTCAGCATAATTTCTCCAGTCTTCAGTGTCACATGATCCTTCAGAAAGGGGCTAATGGTTAGAGAGTCGGACTCGTAACCCAAAGGTTGCGGGTTCGAGTCTCGAACCGGCAGGGATTGTAGGTGGGGGGAGTGAATGTACATCACTCTCTTCCACCTTCAATAGGGCAAGGCACCAAACCCCCAACTGCTCCTGGGCGCTGCAGCAAAAATGGCTGCCCACTGCTCCGGGTGTTTGTTCACGGTGTGTGTTCACTGCGTGTGTGTGTGTTCACTGCTGTGTGCTCTTTGGATGGGTTAAATGCAGAGCACTAATTCCGAGTATGGGTCACATGTCACGTCACTTAAAAGAAATCATTCCAATGTGTTGATTTGCTGCTTAAAAACATTTCTTATTATCAATGTTGAAAAAATTGTGCTGCTGAATATTTTTTAGGATTCTTAGGTGAACAGAAAGTCAGAAAGAACAGCATTTGTCACTTTTAATGCATCCTTGCCTAATAAGAGACATTTGAACAGTAATGTGTATGGTTTGAGTGTTTGTTTGGTAAATGTCTCTTGAATTTTGATGCTTTCATGCTCTTAACAGGAAATAATTTACCACACAAAACAAATTCACAATATTGCATAGGAACCCATAGTTGGGATCATATTTTCCTTTAATTTATGTTGTTTTGTTCATGCTTTTTAAGGATGTCATGCATCCTGTCCATGGCAGCATTATTATCATCAGTAATTAACTATCTAATGAAACATGAATGTGCATCAATTTGACAGATTTATTTCCAGCCTTTGACATCAACAACAAAAGACATAGAAAGTGTTTTTTCTTCCCGTTTAAAAGTTGTAGATAGTTTTCTAACCAAACTAGTTTTTAACATTGTATTATTTGCATTAAGCATTGTTTTCATTAGAACAGACCTCTGACCCTTCAGTTGAGAATCGCTGGCCTCAGAGGTCAGCTCGTGTTGTAGACAAAAGCTTTAAAAATAGATTTTTCTTTAGACCCTTGATTTATGTGTGCTGCTTTTGAATACAGTAGTTAAACTCTTTTCAACTCTTAAAGCAAAGGTCTTTTGTGGAGGTGGAGGGCCTATTGAACTTCTCTATTGTTTATACAGTATTCAACAGGAAACTGACATTTATGTCACAGTATCTGCGCTGGAACTGAGCGTTCTCCACTGCACTCGGCTGTGTGTTGTTTAATGCTGAATGAAGTTTGTCATTTGCTCTGGTTTATATCTGCAGGTTTAGTCTGGTGAGTGAGAACGCTCCTGTCGGGACGCCTGTGGGAATTATTCTGGCCACAGCTGTCAACACCACTGTCTTTTACTCCATAGTGAGTGGAAATGAAGGAGGTGAGTTTTTACTCTGGAGGGAATTCATTAAATCAACTGGATCCAACCAGCGCATTGTTTTCCTGGTTGAGTTGCAGGTGATTTGTGAATAAGATGCAACCGTGGATTTCTAGTGACCCATCGTTGGTGTTGGAGGTGCTGTGAACTGTTCTCTGATCAGTTTGTGTTTGCAGGTGAGTTCACAGTCAATAACCGCACTGGGATCATCTACACAAATAAACTTCTGGACTATGAGAGTGTGACCAGTTATGTGCTCCGCGTGCAGGCCGATTCTCTCGCCATCATCCTCGCCAACCTGCGTGTTCCCTCCAAAAGTAAGAATAACACTAAAGCACACCTCATCTTTTCCAAGGATTTTATTTGGGAATCTTACAGATTAAGAGTCAAATAAGTTACATGTACAATACACATTCCACTGATCTATATACAGATATATATGACCACACATTTCAAATGAAATATATGAATATATGAAAGAAAGAGTGAAAAATTTAAGGGGGTCTGAATACTTTCCGTACCCACTGTATATATATATATAATTTATTTATTTTTATTGAGACATTTTTATAACAATTAAGCACATTTCCCCCCATATGCATGTTATGCATATAATCCAATTACTGTAATGTGCAAAAACATGATAAATTATGAACATTTTTGTTATTTAAAAATATTTTAAAATGTGTACCACGTTTAATTTATGCTCTATTAATTAAAATTATTGCATTGCAGTAATTTCTAAATATTCTGAATCAAAGTATTGGTAATGATTTTAGTAATGAGAAAGTGATTATTAAAAATAGTAGTGTTAGTAATGTTTTTAAGTGATTAATTATTTTGGAAAACGTGAGTTCACTTGGCATAATAGGCTTACTAAAAATACATAAAATATACATAATTGTTATTTGGCAAAATATGTGTTTATTGTTGTAACTGGTTAATGTTTTATTATTATTCAATTATTTATTTTATTTATTACTTTTGCCACCATTTTATTAAACCAACAAAAAAAATTTAGTTTTTCTAAAATGATAACAAGAGCAATAGGATAACCCATACCCTTTAATTATGGAAATGTCACTGTAGATCACCACCTCTCTGGTGCTTTAATGTATGTGCTGAATCTCAGTTAGAGCAGGAGTTATTGGAGAGGTCATACGTGTAGAGCTCATGCGTTTTATTGAGGTTGAAAGATAGACAGGACAGGCAGAGCAGAGCACATCTCCCTCTTCCTGCGAGAGGTCTGATCTTCCTCCAGCAGTCTGTGTACTTCATTAAAACTGCATAGATGTGTGCTGAAGGATGAGAGCAGAATACAGCTCGATGGACACAGAAATACACACATGATGAATTACAAAGCAATGTTAATGAATTGCATTCATTTTAGATGAGTGGGTTTTTGTGCATAAGAACATAAAATCAGCATTGGCTCTATGCTAAATATATGTGTTCAAAATATATGTGTATATATTTTACACACATTTGTGGTCTTACTGTGAATGATTTGTCAATGCATGCTCAAAAGAATGTTCCATCAAAATCTAATAACTTGCTCCACCTCTGAAAAATAATGCACATTGTTCATACAAAGCTGTTCAAATACAAAGCTGGTTGAACATTTGCAGACATACCCTTTAACACATTTAGCCATTGTCCATTCTGCATATTTCTACCCAAAACTGGTATTGAAAATGTGGGAAATGTTTTCTGGTCCTGCAAATGTAAAAGTATAATGTCCATTGGGATATGTTGTGCCAGTAAAGAGGCCTCCTAAAAATGTGGGTGTTTCAGGAGATTAACAGGAGTCTTCCACAACCAATTGCAAACTCACAGTAAGGCCCATTTTTCAAGATTCAATCAAATCCCAATGGATGAAAAAAGTCCTGTCCTACGTTTTTTTGTTGCTGTTCAATGTGTTTCTCATTAAATATTCACTCAGAAATAAGCCACATTACCTAGATAAAATGGGTTGCAAACTCCATTTCATGTTAAATTTAAAGTTAATCGAGCACATCACAAGCCTTTGATAGGAAAACTACAAATCACAAACATAAGAGAGAGCGAGAGTGTGTGTGTGTGTGCATTTGTCCTGCCATGTGTCTTGCTTTAACTTTGATGTAAATTTTGTCGTACGTAACAGGACTGGCACATCTTCTCTCTCTCGCTTCCCCACCTGTTTTTCTTTTCTTCATTTCTTTCTTTTCTCTCTTACTGAGCTATGATATACAGCTCTTCATTTGTGCTTTCCCCTGCGTGTGCTTAGATCTACACCAGATGACTTTATATATTGTCGTTTAGTGCAGCAGAAGACAAATGTTTTCTGACAGAGCATATTTTTCACTTCTACCACAGTGTGGAGAGGGTTGCAGCAGCTGTGTGTGTTTACATTAACACAGGATTTTTATTCTAACTGTGACAAATCAAGCTTATATTTCCATAAACTAAGGTCTGTTTCTTCTGTGTGTGTTTAAATATAACCAGCGAACACGGCAAAGGTGTTTATTGATGTGCAGGATGAGAATGATCATCCTCCGGTCTTCACAAGGTCTCTTTACATCGGAGGAGTGACTGAAGACACTAAGACCTTCACCACAGTACTGAAAGTTGTGGTGAGTATGTTATGTGTTATTTACTCCTAGGCAGCAGTGTAGGAACAATCTGGAATGTCATGAGGGCACATTATAAACCTTAGGCTAGACTCATGAATATTACTTAGGTGACATAACGCTCACCCAGTAGTCCTAACTGATTTGTTGAAGGCAGACAGGTGGGCACTTGCCACTGACAAAACAAATATTTTGTCTTTATTTTTTTTTACTTATGCTAATGTCAGCCATTCTGCAGAGCACAAAAAGAGAAATTCTGAAGGCTGTTCACATGTTTTGAAATGGCAGTTCTTAGTGACCAAAAGAGGATAAAAACACTATAAAGTAGTTCATATATATATATACAGTGGGTAATTATATGTTGTCAAGGGACAATACTATAGAAATGAAAATTGGATTTACTTTAGATTAGTCAATGTGCAGTTTGTATAGCAGTACAGATTTACTGTCCTCTAAAAATAACTCAACATACAGTCATTGGTGTCTAAATAACTGGCAAAAAAGTGAGTACATCCTAAGTGAATATGTCAAAAAAGTGTCCAAAGTGTCAATATTTTGTGTGAGCACCATTGTTATCTAGCACTGCCTTAATCCTCCTGGGCATGGAATTCACCAGAGCTGCTTCCGGTTGAGGATGCCCCACAGGTGCTTAATAGGGTTCAGGTCTGGAGACATACTTGGCCACTCACCTTCACCTTCAGCTTTCTCAGCAAGGCAGTTGTCATCTTGGCGGTGTGTTTGGGGTCGTTATCATGTTGGAAAACCGCAGTTCGGCTCAGTTTCTGAAGGGAGGGCATCATGTTCTGCTTCAGAATGTCACGGTACATGCTGGAATCCATGTTTCCCTCAATGAACCACAGCTCCCCAGTACCAGCAGCACTCATGCAGCCCCAGACCATGATGCTACCACCACCATGCTTGACTGTAGGCAAGACACAATTTCCTTGGTACTCCTCACCAGCGCATCGTCACACATGCTGGACACCATCTGAGCCAAACAAGTTTATCTTAGTCTCATCAGACCACAGGACATGGTTCCAGTAATTCATGCTCTTGGACAGGTTGTCTTCAGCAAACTGTTTACGGGCTTTCTTGTGAGCCAGCTTTAGAAGAGACTTCCTTCTGGGACGATGGCCATGCAAACCGACTTGTTGCAGTGTGCGGCATATGGTTTGAGGACTCGACGTCTTTGATCGACCCTTGCGAGGCCTCTTCCGAGTGAAACTCGTCTTAGAAAACCTCTGTATGACCCTGGCCACTGTACTGCAACTCAGTTTAAGGGGGTTACAGATCTTCTTATAGCCTAGGCCATCTTTGTGGAGAGCAACAATTCTAATTCTCAAATCCTCAGAGAGTTCTTTGCCATGAGGTGCCATGTTAAACATCCAGTGGTCAGTATGAGAGAATTGTACTCAAAGCACCAAATTTGAACTGCTCCAATACAAGATACACAAATTTGTATGGTCCTGTCAAGCAGACGAAAACATGATCATGATGAATAGGACATGTGACTTTGCATGGTTAAACGACATACAGCTGTTATCACTTAGGGTGTACTCACTTTTGTTGCCAGCTATTTTGACAACAATGGCTGTATGCTGAGTTATTTTTAGAGGACAGTACATCTGTACTGCTATACAAGCAGTACATTGACTACTCTAAAATATATCCAAGTTTCATTTCTATAGTATTGTCCCTTAAGAAGATATACTAAAATGGTTGCTGAAAAGTGAGGGGTGTACTCACTTTTGTGAGATACTGTATATATATATGTATATATAAAAATTTTTTTTTTTTTTTTTTGTACAACAGTTTAGATATGCAGGATGGAGGCATCCATATTTTTTTTTAGAAATGTTCTTTCTTTGTTCCACAGGGAAATCTGACTTATGGATGAATAATGATAGAGAATTATTTTGAAATTCATTGAAATGTTTTTAAATAAAATCTTATGCTTACCAAGTCTGCATTTATTTGATTAAAATTCAAGTAAAACAGTAACAATATTGTAAAATATTATTACAGTTTAATAATATTTAATTTATTTTCTGTGTTAATATATTTTAAAATGTAGTTTAGCAAAGCTAAAACTAAGCTAAACTGTGAAGCTTTTTACAGGATTCTTAGATGAATAGGAAGTATAAAAGAACAGCATTTATTTGAATGTAATTATTTTAGCGTTTATTTTAGTAAATAGTCCTTTATAACTAACATATTTTTTACAAAAAAATCCTCCTGTTCCCAAAGTTTAAATCTATATATTTTCCAAATTAGTTTTAACTTCCCACTTAATTTGACATTGCATCAACTGCAGAATCTTAATATTAAATATGATTTTTTGTGTTTTCACATTTAGAGTGGTAGTGTTGTTAAGCACAATACCAGCAGAATACATTGGAACAGTGGTGATTAATTCATGGGGTTTGAAATGTTCTGCTGGTGTTTGTGTCTGCAGTACATTATATTTCATTTTTGCAGTGAAGAACTTGCTGTTCACATCTTGACACACCTGTCAACACTAGAGTACAATCTCTC
Organism: Sinocyclocheilus grahami; assembly: GCF_001515645.1. Taxonomy (NCBI): domain Eukaryota; kingdom Metazoa; phylum Chordata; class Actinopteri; order Cypriniformes; family Cyprinidae; genus Sinocyclocheilus; species Sinocyclocheilus grahami. The sequence continues at coordinate 1,436,307 of NW_015505256.1, read as the reverse complement.
TCGCTGTTCAAATCTGATCGCTTCCCCCCACATCTTAGTAACTGTACTTAGACAGCTTCTCTCTCCATTCTGACAATGTGGAAGACAAGTGACGGACACCTGTAAAATACCCACCGGGATATGTGTGTTAGGCTACCGCAAGGTTACAGTTTTCTCATAAATTGAGACTTTTAACATCTATAAAAAGCAGTAAGGCATACAATCTGATGATATATGGGGATTATTACATTTCTAGGTCATTGCTGAAGTGGATGCTGCAGAGCTTTCTTCCAGCAAGGCTTTTGAAGGGATAGTTTGGCCAAAATTTTATTTTTTATTTAAGCCTTTAAAGTATTCTAGTTCCTTGTTCTTTTATATAACTAGTAGTGCTGTTGATTTAATGCATTACTTTAGTGTGATTGATTATGGAAAAAAAATTGTGTTAACGTTATTAATGCATTTATCTTACCAGGTGCAGCCCAGACCTGTACGTTTATTGACATATATTGATTTTATGCAAGTAGGTCAATAAACAAGAAGTTAATAATGTTCAATTTTAAACACAATATTGTCAATACTCTCCGTTTTGTTCAGTTTCGCAAATGAAAATAGTTACAAACAAAGCTGTTTGAATAAATCAGTTAAATGAATGACTGAGTGACTTGTAACTTGCCTCCAGTTTTAGTTTCATAATATCTTGTATCATGTCATAATTTCATATTTTTTATATATATTATTTTTTTAATAAAATAAAAAAAACATTAATACCTTTAATAAACATTCATATGTTATTTTTTTAATGCAAATTCTAAAGCTACATTTTGCAATGTCTCTTCAATGCTTTTCTCATCTAACACAATAATGACTATAAATGATCCTATGGGAGATAATTATTCAGCCAAAATTAATGTGCGATTCATTTGCAGTTAATTTGACATCATGTAATTAGTTAGATTAAAAATTGTAATTGACAGACCTAATAGCCAGAAAATGGGAATTTCTCAAAGTCATATTTGTTTCCACTGACGTTTCTGAATGTAACTTAATGTGTATCAGGCTACAGATGTCGACACGGGGAACTACAGTAAGATGGCCTACAGACTGATCATCCCTCCCACGCCCGAGGGGCAGGACAGTTTCGTCATTGAGCCGTACACCGGCGTCATCAAGAGTGCCATCATGTTCCGAAACATGCGCCGGTCTTACTTCAAGTTTCAGGTCATCGCCACAGACAACTACGGGCAGGGATTGAGCAGCAGGGCTGATGTGGTGGTGAGTGCACGTGACCTTTGACCTGTATGTTTGTTCATGCACCTCATGCAAAATGATGATTCGAGCACAATTCAAAACAAGACACTTTGAGAAACTACATTTTCTCTCATCCCTCAGGTTATGCAAAATTAATGTTTGAGGTTCAAGTCAGATCACTGACTGAATAATTTAAAAAGAGTCTAAATTGCATAACAACAATCAGCACTGTTATTAAGGGAAAATGTCTCTCTAGAGTGTCGATTTGGTAAATAGATTATGTTTGAATAAATGTTTGCGTGCAGGAGTGCATATGGTATTTGTGCACTACTTAATGCAGTAATGAATATATAAATAAACTCTGTCATAAATTTTGTGTCAGCTGAATTATTTATGCTGCTGTATCTCCTGAAGTGTTGCAGCCAGTGACTTGTGCAATTCCCAGAAATCTCTTGGCTAATGAACGCCAAATAAAATAAGAGGGATTTTGGAATTGATGTGTGCATCAGGGTTTTAAACATCATGTCATTAATGTTTGTGTCATTTTCAATTTCCACTAGCAGGAATCGGGATCGGGATGCTACACCCTTATTGACCAACAGAATTAAAAACCATGACAAGCGCAAATAGCACTTGAGCTGGGTGGTATACAGTGGGGTCTAACTCACAAAGTGTGAAAATGATTCTAATGTAATACATTTTCATTGCGAATTACACTACCATTGAAAAGTCTGTGGTCAGTAAGTTTTTTTTTAATGTTTTTCAAAGTAGTCTCTTATGCTCAACATCGCTGTATTTATTTGATCAAAAATGCAGTAAATACTGTAATATTATGAAATACAATTACAAGTTAAAATATCTGTTTTCTATTTCAATGTATTTTAAAATGTAATGCATTTCTGTGATGGAAAAGCTGAACTTTCAGCATCATCACTCTTGTCTCAAGTGTCTAAATTATAAATATTATGCTGATTTTGTGCTCAAGAAAAAAATTATTATTATTATCATAGAGGAAAACAGTTGTGCTGCTTAATATATTTTTGTGTAAACCAGGATACTTTTTTTCAGTATTCTTTGATTGAAAGAAAGACAAAAAGTTCAAAAGAGCAGCATTTATTTGAAATAGAAATGTTACCATTATACATGCAGTAGTCTTTGCTGTCCTTAACACATCCTCGCTTAATAAAATTAATAATTTATTTTTAAAAGAAATTACTGACCACAAGCTCTTGAATAGTAGTGTATATTATGAACATGATTTCAGTGAAAATGAGTGTTGAAAAATTCATATAAATTTGGCAATGTCTTCATATTTGGGCTGTTAAAACAAGTTTATTTAAAACCAGATGATCATCTTGTACTTCAATGGAAGCAATACCACCTGACTGTCTGTACAAAGCTCACATAGTCAATGTAATGAGTTTATGCCATAACATTTTCCAAAATATTGCAAAGTTTTTCAGGTTTAAATTTTTTAAAAATCTTTATGAATCTGCCTGGAAACAGTAAATGTTTGCTTGTAATGAGCATTCCTCTGATTATAGAAATGTTACCATTATAAATGCAGTAGTCTTTGCTGTCCTTAACACATCCTCGCTTAATAAAATTAATAATTTATTTTTAAAAGAAATTACTGACCACAAGCTCTTGAATAGTAGTGTATATTATGAACATGATTTCAGTGAAAATGAGTGTTGAAAAATTCATATAAATTTGGCAATGTCTTCATATTTGGGCTGTTAAAACAAGTTTATTTAAAACCAGATGATCATCTTGTACTTCAATGGAAGCAAGACCACCTGACTGTCTGTACAAAGCTCACATAGTCAATGTAATGAGTTTATGCCATAACATTTTCCAAAATATTGCAAAGTTTTTCAGGTTTAAATTTTTAAAAAATCTTTATGAATCTGCCTGGAAACAGTAAATGTTTGCTTGTAATGAGCATTCCTCTGCTTAAAAAAAATCACTCTTTTAAGAAATTTCAGAAAAAAATATATCATCATCATGCTGGAGAATATCATGATCTGATTATTTTAGCTCTGTCAGGCTGCCCTGTATCACCTGTGCATATAAACTATAGACCACATGAATCAAATCCTCTGTCTCTTTTGTATTCTGTGTGGGTTGTAGGTGTCTGTTGTCAATGCCTTGGACATGCAAGTTGTGGTTTCTAATGTGCCACCCACTGTGGTGGAGGAGAACAAAGAGCAGCTGATTAGGTGAGAATTCCTCCCTCGGTGTGTTTCTCTGCACTGCTGCTTTCCTTGAGTGGCATTTCCTGCACTGTCGGCAGCCTTTGTTTTCCCACTTGCTTTGATTTAAAAGGCCATCTCAGTTGTTAAAACACAGAATTGAGCTCAAATGGCAAACTCCAATAAGCAAAATAGAACCACTTTGCTCAGTAGATTGCAGAATAATCATAATAAAAGACAAAATGATTGCTTTTTTTAATACTAGTCAGGTATACATATTGCAAACTGAAGACAGTAACATGTAATTTATTCAGTATAGTACCTGTTCTGCATGCTTTACGCATGAGTTATAGGAAGAATCTCTCACTGTTATATTTCAAAATCACCCTATCACCCTAATACAAAAAGTATCATTATTTAAATATTTTAGCATTTATTAATTATTGTATTAAAATATTAAATATTGTCTTAAAGCTGATTTTATTTATAAAATCTGACAGAATAATTCTCATGTTCATTAATGTAAAATAATCAGTTAAGATAATGTGAAATGCATGCATCTTAAATAAGGAAAAGATTACTTTTTTTCTTTTCATTTTGGGATGTTTTGTGAGATTCACCCTTCAAGTTTAGCAAAAATAGATCATTTTCAGTGTTTGGAAGAAGTATTAGAAATTAAGTAAGTGGAAATGTTTTAGGTAGATTAAGGAATTTTATTTGCTATGCTTTTGTTTTGTCAGTATTTTGGAGCGCTATGTGCAAGATCAGATCCCTGGTGCTAAAGTGATAGTGGAATCGATCGGTCCTCGGCGACACGGAGAAGGTTATGAACTTGAGGACTACACCAAATCAGACCTCCAGGTGTATGCCATCGACCCTCTCACCAACAGAGCCATCTCCAGACAAGAGCTCTTCAAGTAAGCCAAACACACAGCCGCTCCTGACACTTTTAACAAAGTTTGTTGCCAACATTTGGAAAAAGTCAGAACCTTTGTCCTCTGTGTTGTATGGTGCTGACGTGACACTGTGAGTGCTTGCGACATTTGGAGATCCTCTTCCCTCCTCATCTCACCATCACTGCTTGTTCTTGCTCTTCTTTGCAAAACGACATATTTTCAAAATCATCTAAACAGCTAATCGACTAATCGGTTTAAATCCCATGTAATTAGACAATTTTACCTAATTTGACACATTTTCTATGAGGCGATTTCATAAGGTATATTCTTGTTTTAAAAAAAACCTGCTAGACGGAGACTAAGTAACATACACCGCCACTGCTGAAAATATTAAATATAATAGTAACATTGATTATACAATACCATTTAAAAGTTTGGGGTCAGTATGATTTTTAATGTTTGAAAAAAGTATCTTATGCTCACCAAGGCTGCATTTATTTGAACAAAAATACAGTAAAAACAGCGACATTGTGAAATTTTATTACAGTTTAAAATAACTTTTCTATTTTCAAATATATTAAAATGATGAAAACAGTTATTTTTTATTTTATGAATATTTGACATTTTTCAGGATTATTTGATGAATAGAAAGTTCAAAAGAACAGCATTTATTTAAAACAGATTTTTTTTTGTTACATATAACATTATGACATTATGTCATTTTCGATCAATTTAATGCATTCTTGCTGAATAAAAATATTCATTTAATTTTTTTTTAAAACACACATATCTTACGGACCCCAAACTTTTAAATGGTTGAGTGAACTATTTTTATTTATTTATTAAATTATATAAGTATATTAGAAAAAGAAAAAAAGACTAAATAAACTCTTTGGCCATCATGACATGTCTCTAGTCTATAGAGTATTTGGAAAATTGGAGAAAAAGGAAATTAACTGTCTTTGTGAACAGCTGTTCTACAGGAAGCACCTGTCCTCCTCAGTTGAGAGGAGAAAATCCCCCTGAAGTCCAGACACACAGCAATATGCTCATTTAAACTCTGCTGTGCCCCGTGACTCAGCAGGGAGACGCGTCTGTCACTGGGATCTAACACAAGTCATCAGGATTCTGTTCAAATATGTGTTTACTGAGCCAACACACACATCTCATTCATATTCACAAGCACAGGAGATTACAGACCACCTGCCTTATTCTGCCTTTCTAGACACACTTCTTACTCTTATACATGTTTTATGTTGTTCACTGTTAGATGTCTTCTGCTTGTGTTTGTATCGCTACCAAAAGCAGAGCAGCTGCCCGGATGAAAGTTTTATGCCTTAGAGGTTACTGGTTACATTTCTTTAGAGAAATAAAGACATAAATGAAACAGTCGTTGACATACTGCACAGTGAGAGATAATTAGGAAGAATTTGATGATACATTTTTGAGCTCATATTAAAATGCTCATGAACCCACCGAGAGCAGCCTTACCTCGGCCAGTTCTTCTGGAATTTGCTGCTGGTTCTGATGTCTCTACTGTATATTGGTTAAATATGAGTTATAATTTGCTTTGGGTAACTCTAACAGTTAATCTTTGGTCTCATTAATCTATTATTTGTTCCAGAATAAATAGTTTTGGCTGAGGGCAAAGTCTCATAACTTTATACTTTTATATAACTTTAATGCTGTATATCGGAGCGCTGCCTTTGTACTTTTTACTGAATTGCCCAGCAACTTTTATGATGGCTGTTGTTGTTGTTGTTGTTTATTAAATAGTATTATTCAATAAATAATATTTTATATAAATAATAGTAGTATTTAATAATAGTATTTAGTATTGGGAAACGGTGTGTGTGTTCGTGATGGTGAGTTTAGTTACATTATTCCACCTTTAAGTGGTGACAAGAGACTGTTTTTATGAGTTAGTATTTAACAGTATTTATTTAACAGTTTATCAGTTATTTAAGACTTTTATGTTGAAAGAGGCTGAAAAAGGGTTGTAAACAAGGAAATTATTTTTACTTTCAATAACACCTTTCAAGATGCAGCCAACAAACACATTGAGAAGCGCTATCATCAGAAATCACCCTTAACAGATGAAAGGACAGTACGACAAAGATATGGCTTTCCTCAGCGGACATTCAGACTAATGTTTTATTGTGAATGTGAGACTGAGCTGAAGAATGAATGCTGTATCAGATGCAGGTAATCACACTCACTCAGTCCATCTCTCTCTAATAATACTCTACAGTCAGTCAGTCAGTCATATTTATTTATAGAGCACGTTTAAAAACAACAACTGTTGGCCAAAGTGCTGTACAAGAGTAAGCATATAACAAAATACTAAAGTAAACATAGAACACAGCGACAAATAGTACACTAAAGTTATGCCACTGCGCTTATTTATGACCATAAGCAACAGTAAATAAATACGTTTTAAGAAGAGACTTAAAATCAGCATATGTTGGTGCAGTTCTTATATAGGGTGGTAACTTGTTCCATAACTGTGGACCAGCCACTGAAAAGGCACAATCTCCTTTCGATTTCAAGTGTGACCTTGGAACAGTCAACTGAAGACTACTAGTTGATCGAAGTTCCCTGGAGGCGTTACAATGGAACAGAAGGAGATCAGAGATATACAATGGAGCCAGTCCATGGAAACCCTTATAGACAAACAATAATGTTTTAAAATGGATACGATATTTAACTGGGAGCCAGTGGAGAGAGATCAACACTGGTGAGATATGTTCCCTCTTCCTTGTTCCAGTTAACAATCGAGCGGCAGCATTTTGAACAAGTTGAAGACGAGACAATAGAGACTGTGAAACACCCAAGTACAATACATTACAATAATCTAATCTGGATGAGATAAAAGCATGTATTACACACTCCAAGTCATTTATTGTTAAAAATGACTTCATCTTTGCAATATTCTTTAGCTGATAAAAACAACTTCTAACCACAGCATTGATCTGTTTATCGAAAGTCAGAGCAGAGTCAAAAGTAATGCCTAAGTTTCTGACATGTGAATGAAGATTACCAGATAGAGGTCCCAGTTTACTGGTCAAAACCTCTGTAGAAGCAGGGGAGCCAAAAATTAAGACCTCAGTCTTAGACTCATTTAACTGAAGGAAGTTGGACTGTTACACTGTTGGACTGTTACACTGTTACAGAATACAGTGAGCTTTTAATACAGTAATGTAATATTCTTTCAGTGAAGCAACTCAACGTTCCTTCATTACTAGTTCTAAAGTGACGTTTTCGAATTAGAGACGGAGGCTTGGGCTCAGATGTTAAACTGTCAAACTGAGATTTGAGTCTGTGATGGAAAGAAGTAATTCTGCATACAAAATGTTTTTTAAGACACTCCTTGGTTGTTTCTTATTTATTTATACACTTGTGCTGTCGAACTGTTATTTAAATGCAATATCACACTCGTAGCCATGCGATATTGCTCTGTATCAGCATGGCTGTGAATCAGCCGTAGGCAGGGGTGAATTTACCCATTAGACAAAGGTAGGCAACCACCTTGGGCCCCCAAAAGCCAAGGCCCCCTAAAATGCTTTTCATATAGGAGATGCGCATTAAAGGCCTGTTCACACCAAGGATGATAACTATAAAGATAACGATAAAGATATAGTTCTAAAAATCATTCTCAATATTAAAGAATAGCAGAGTCCACACCACAGCTATAACGATAAAGGCACAAAGTAACGATATCGTTGGAATCACTTTCAGAATGATTTTTTCCAGCTGATGAACGATAAAAACATTGACAGCCAATCATAATCAATCCTGCTATAACAAGCTCGAGAATTTTAAGCAGCAGACGAGAGTGCGCTTGGAATAAGCAGACGATATCATCCGCTGGTGTGGACACTAATATAGTTATCTTTATAGTTATTGTTCTGGGTGTGAACAGGCCTTAAGAGCTGACACGCGAACGGTTGCTGTTTACGGTATTTATTACCAGGACAACCGTTCAATTGAGTTGAATGTGCTTCTTGTGCATTGTTGGGTGTAACATGTTACTTAATAACTGTAATTACTGTAATTAAATTACTTATCCACTGTAAAAGTAAAGTAAGGGATTACTGTTAATTTTTAGGTAATTTAATTAATTTAATTATAAATTTGCGTTACACACTGTAAATAATTTCAATATTTCTAAAATCAGTATTGAACTTGAAATCTAAATTTATCGTCGAATGCAAGCTCTTTAACCGCCAGCAACCGACTGTCTACAGAAAAGTTTCTATGGCTTTTTCATTTTATCTGATAAAGTAGAGTTTATGAGTGCAGCTGCTTTGTTTACAACCGTTACCGGGGAAACCGTTATATTTCTGACGTTCCAAAAGCACCTCCTACTGGCAGAGAATGATTTTGCATTTTCAATAATCCTGTCTGCATTTTTTGTTCAGACCAATGCGAATATCCACCCACATAACCTGTTTTAAATTATTATAGTACACTGTAAAATAAAATGCCAGGAATTTACAGGATTAAAGGGTATTCGTTTACAATAAATTATTGTAGTCAAAAATTTGCTTTGAAATCAATGCATGCTGGGTAATTTTCTTACAAATGACTGTGAATGAACAGCAGAATGATGCTAAATCACAGTAATATACTGCTCTTGTTTTACTGTAAATTCACATTATAAAGTTGTCTTTAACTGTGCCACTGTGAGAAATTTTGTTGTTTACTACTGTAATTGTTTTGAAGTCACCATAATGGTGATTGGTGATCCCATTTGTTTAGGATCTCTGAGTATATTAATATTCAAATCTCTGATCTGGTCTTGTCAGAAGTGTAACAAATGAAAACATTTGTCAAAATGATGACAAGCTAGAATATGAAATAAGCTAATTGCCTGACTTTAAGTTAGTCAATCTATTCTTAGCATGAACATGAAGATTTTATTTTAGCATTACTTAAGCATGAAGATTAATCAATAACTTATTTCATATTCATATTTTATTCAACTGTTTGTGGATGGATCTTTCACAATAGTGAAGCAACTTCTGAGAAATGTCTTTGAAAGATGTGACATAAAATACTCGACAAACAAAACACAACAATGGTAACACTCAACAAATAAAAACAACACTTAGAATGTAAACCAGCAATATAAAATAAACAAACAACACAAACTGCTAAAAGTGAACCAAAAACAAGTTCAATAGCACAAATGAAACCAACAAGAATGGAAAAAACTCTACAGCATGATCTATTCATGCTGCATTGCATGCTGGGTGCATTCATAGTACATATGTACTGTAGAAAACACAATATGATGCTGTTTGTTTACAAGAAATTTCTCAGACTCCAGTTAGATACAAGAGAAGCCCCACTGTGAAATTACTGTGAAAGTAATTCAATTATTGACCTAAAATATACTGTAATTTCACACTAAATTTCACTTTCACTTAAAATTTTTAACAGTTTTTTAAGTGGGAGAACTTGCACAATTGGTGGCTGACTAAATACTTTTTTTCCTCACTGTACTTCTAACTCATCCCTTTTCTTAAAAAATGGTTTAAAGGCTCAATTGTGAGGTTTTATTTTGTTTTTGTGAAAACCTGTATCTCAGCTGTAAATAAATTGCTATTTTGTGGTCAACAACATGAAAGAAAGCCATTACAACATGAAAAATGTAGAAACATTGGACACAACTATGGGGCACCATTGTGCAGCAGCAAGCATCATAACGAAAAAAGGAACCTCAAGTTTGATCTAGGTAAATGAGGGCAAATGTATATGGCCCCTTTCCTATATTTTGCCTGGGGCCCCCAAATCACTAAATCCACCCCTGGCCATAGGCACAAGGCCGCAGGCCGAGTTCCATAGGTAATCACTATAGGTAATCTATTTATTTAACAACTCTTTTTTTTTTCCTTGCACACAACTATTGTATGTCTTTACAAAGACTTCGAATAAGTCTTTGTAATATATGACCCTGGACCACAAAACCAGTCATAAGGGTCAATTTTTTTAAATTGAGATTTATACATAATCTGAAAGCTGAATAAATAAGCTTTCCATTGATGTATGGTTTGTTAGGAGAGGACAATATTCTGGAATCTGCGGGTGCAAAAAAATCTAAATACTGAGAAAACCACCTTTTAAAGTTGTCCAAATTAAGTTTTAGCAATGCATATTACTAATCAAAAATTAAGTTTTGATATATTTACGGCAGG
>NW_015505256.1:1418079-1425327 GCF_001515645.1 Sinocyclocheilus grahami | reverse complement strand
TGACCTCTGTCATTGCCAACAAAGTGTATATAACAAAGTATTGAGATGAAATTTTGTTATTGACCAAATACTTATTTTCCACCATAATTTGCAAATAAATTCTTTAAAAATCCTACAATGTGATTTTCTGGATTTTTTTTTTCTCATTTTGTCTCTCATAGTTGAGGTATACCTATGATGAAAATTACAGGCCTCTCTCATCTTTTTAAGTGGGAGAACTTGCACAATTGGTGGCTGACTAAATACTTTTTTTCCTCACTGTACTTCTAACTCATCCCTTTTCTTAAAAAATGGTTTAAAGGCTCAATTGTGAGGTTTTATTTTGTTTTTGTGAAAACCTGTATCTCAGCTGTAAATAAATTGCTATTTTGTGGTCAACAACATGAAAGAAAGCCATTACAACATGAAAAATGTAGAAACATTGGACACAACTATGGGGCACCATTGTGCAGCAGCAAGCATCATAACGAAAAAAGGAACCTCAAGTTTGATCTAGGTAAATGAGGGCAAATGTATATGGCCCCTTTCCTATATTTTGCCTGGGGCCCCCAAATCACTAAATCCACCCCTGGCCATAGGCACAAGGCCGCAGGCCGAGTTCCATAGGTAATCACTATAGGTAATCTATTTATTTAACAACTCTTTTTTTTTTCCTTGCACACAACTATTGTATGTCTTTACAAAGACTTCGAATAAGTCTTTGTAATATATGACCCTGGACCACAAAACCAGTCATAAGGGTCAATTTTTTTAAATTGAGATTTATACATAATCTGAAAGCTGAATAAATAAGCTTTCCATTGATGTATGGTTTGTTAGGAGAGGACAATATTCTGGAATCTGCGGGTGCAAAAAAATCTAAATACTGAGAAAACCACCTTTTAAAGTTGTCCAAATTAAGTTTTAGCAATGCATATTACTAATCAAAAATTAAGTTTTGATATATTTACGGCAGGAAATTGACTAAATATCTTCATGGAACATGATCTTTACTTAATATCCTAATGGTTTTTGGCATAAAAGAAAATTTATAATTTTGACCCATACAATGATTTTTTGGCTATTGCTAAAAATATACCCCAGCGATTTAAGACTGATTTTGTGGTCCAGGGTCACCTATTGGAATATAGTGCCTGAGTCACATGGACCACTTTTACGGTTCTCTTGGAATTGTATGGAGAAAAGAAGGACATGTTTCTTTTGTGTTTCATGGAAGAAAACATTTATACAAGTTTGGAAGAACATGAGGGAGACTGAATGATCGATTTTTATTTTTGACTGAACTATGCCTTTAAAGAGATCTCATTTGTTATATATGTTACGGGTGAGGGCGTGTTTTTATTTTGTGTGTTTGTGGACATTATCTGTCTCCATTTGACTCCATTGACATTCTTCAGGCTGTGTTTGTTTGTGTGTATGTATCTTCCTCAGACTGCTGAGTTTTTTCCACTCTTCTCCTTTCATATGTTCTGCTGGAGACAAGGTTGTTTTCTCATGTCTCTGGTCATAAAACTCAAAATCTGCTTCTTAAAGCTTTACAGTCTGAGCTCCACTTCAGCATTCACAAAAGTTCCCCTCACAAAACTAGTTTATTTTTCCAGAATCCATCTGGTCACTCTCAGTGGTGTTTTGTATGGATGAATCCAGTCATCCTGCTGGTTAGAAGCCTATTGACTCTGAAATACGATAAAAACAGGCAGCCATTGTTGAGCCCGTTCACACTGCGTGTCTGTAACAGTGTGAGTTAACCCATGCTGTTTCTCTTCCTCCACAACAGGGACGTGATTCAAAAAGATGAAGGACTTGTGGGTATAACCAGGGGTTAAAGCTGGATCTAATGATCTGAAATGATGTTCCATCATCTTTGATTTAGAAAAGAAACAAAATATTGTCAGTTTGTTCGTCACTCTGGTTCCCGTGTGATTCAGTCCAGCTTGGGTTTGATCCATTCCTTTTCCATTTAGTGAAACAGCAGATACTATACTGACATTTTATTTTAGTTAATTTTTTTATTTTAGAGTGTGAGTCCAGTAATCATCTTGATTTTTAATTAAGTTGTAGATAAAAAAACTTGTTGAATTATGGCAGTCTGACTGAAAAATGAAAATTGTCAACATTTATTCACCTACTTTATTTCTTCTGCGAAACACAGAAGGTGAAGAATGTTTCAACTATCGAGTTCAAATCAACACTGTAGGGACAAAAAACTGAGTCATTTTTCAGTATCTTCTTTTGTGTTCCACAGAGTCATACAGGTTTAACCACTGGATTGATCTGATGGAATGTGGAGAGTAAAAATACAGGAGTAAATGTGGTGTAAATTCAGAATAGCAATAGAGTTACTCAGTTCACCTTCAAAATCTATTTGTCCTCAGTTGAAAGGACATTCTTGAGATGTTGTGAAGCACATGTACATGTGGTTTTGCAGGTCTGTTTGACCACAGATCAAATACACACAGTCTTTCATCAGTCTTTAAACCTGGTTAATCGATTGTGTTTGAACAGTCCTGTTTACTAGGTGCTTCTGTTGAAGTGTTCTGCTGCAGCAGGTCTAATTGGTCTGCCGTGGATTCTTATGAAGTACTTAACATGCAGGTCTATTTAAACATTATTGATCAGCAAAGTGTCAACAAAGCCAAGTGTGAGGAGAAAAGTACTCTTGCTCTGCTTTGGAGTGGCACTGGTAATCAGCTCTATATCAATATATTAAATAATAATACTTGATATTAGCACAGGCAAACCATTTACACATGCAGTGGAGAATGAGGATTTTCATATCATGTTGCCTAGTAACTCATATGGAAAAGGCTAAATACAGCTGAATGGATGCTGCCCTCATTAACAGGATTCTTGGCTTCCACTTCTCTGCCGAAGATACTTTAGATTGACACTGAATGTTATCAACATCTAACTGTCAATCATCTCAAGGCTATCATAGTTACTACAGTATAAAGATGCTGTATATGTGAGTAGAAATGTACAGTCTTGTGATTATGATGTGCTTACTGTACATGTCTGTATAAGGAACCGATTTAAATTATAATTACGCTATATATAATCACAGATGAGTTTTTTTTAAGTATATTTCAGATTCATTCCTACAGTTGCATTATTATTTTAGCTTTTTTTTTTTACAAATTGCTTTTTTCTTTTTTGATCACAATTTTTTTTTCAATATATTTCAGCCTGAACAGCCAGAAAGTGTACATACTTTATTTGTATTTGTATTTTAAATTTTTTTATTTAATTCTTTTTGTGCTGTTATGGAAGATAAGATAAGATAAGATAAGATATGCCGTAAGACCTTCGTTCATCTTCGGAACACAAATTAAGATATTATTTTAATATTATCTTAATTTTATTAAATATTATCTTAATATTAAATAATATTTGATATTATTTAATATTATTATAATATTTTAATAAGTGAATATGCGTAGATAGCAACGCAACTGTAATGTTCCCAGGTCCAGAAACGTAGTAAGGACATCGGTAAAACAGTCCATGTGGCATCAGTGGCTCAACTTCAGTTTTGTGAAGCTATTAGAATTCTTTTTGAGCGCAAAGAAAACAAAAATAACAATTTTTTCAACAATTCTTCTCCCCCGAGTTACGTCTTCCGCCATTTTAGAGAGTATCACAATGCATAGGCACGCTTTCCCCTAAGCGTAAACAACGCTGATTATGCAGATTACGTTCATGCGCGCGCTTTCTCCCCCGAACGTAAACAATGCTGATTACGTCGATTACGCTCTTGGGTGCTCTTCAAAATGGCGGAAGATGTAACTAGGGGGAGAAGAATTGTTAAATAAATTGTTATTTTTGTTTTCTTTGTGCTCAAAAAGTATTCTCTAAGTATTTTCAAAGTAAAGTATTTTCGTTTCTTTATTTGATTGTTGTGAGTATTTGCAGCGCGTTTCTGTTTTTGCAGCGCTCTTCTTTATTTGGTTGTGTTGTCAGCATTTGCAGCGTGTTTCTGTTTTTGCAGCGCGTTTCTTTATTTGGTTGTGTTGTGAGAATTTGCAGCGCATTTCTTTGTGTTGTCAGCATTTGCAGCGCATTTCTTTGTTTGGTTGTGTTGTGAGCATTTGCAGCGCGTTTCTTTATTTGGTTGTGTTGTGAGAATTTGCAGCGCATTTCTTTGTGTTGTCAGCATTTGCAGCGCATTTCTTTGTTTGGTTGTGTTGTGAGCATTTGCAGCGCGTTTCTTTATTTGGTTGTGTTGTGAGAATTTGCAGCGCATTTCTTTGTGTTGTCAGCATTTGCAGCGCATTTCTTTGTTTGGTTGTGTTGTGAGCATTTGCAGCGCGTTTCTTTATTTGGTTGTGTTGTGAGAATTTGCAGCGCATTTCTTTGTGTTGTCAGCATTTGCAGCGCATTTCTTTGTTTGGTTGTGTTGTGAGCATTTGCAGCGCGTTTCTTTATTTGGTTGTGTTGTGAGAATTTGCAGCGCATTTCTTTGTGTTGTCAGCATTTGCAGCGCATTTCTTTGTTTGGTTGTGTTGTGAGCATTTGCAGCGCGTTTCTTTATTTGTTTGTGTTGTGAGCATTTGCAGCGTGTTTTTGTATTTGATTGTGTTGCGAGTATTTGCAGCACATGTGCTGTCAAACTGATGAAGATGTTTTCTTAATTTGCTGGTGCTTTTTCTATTTGCATGTGTTTTCTGAAGTTGCAGCGCGTTGAGCTCTCTCGGCCACCGTACCTTCTGATCAATAACAGAAATTAACCTTCCCATTATGAGGCGATATTTGACTCCTTAAAGTGATTTGCCAGGGCATTTTTTTACCATTGTAATGTAATTTTTTTTCCTAACTTTATTAAATGTGTCATCTTTATAAACTTTATAAACTTATCAAACATTTTAATTAAACAATAAATTCAACTAAAATAATTTCAAACTCCCTTTATAATCATTAAAAAGCTGTCACTCGTCTTAGTTCATCATGATCTCTCAAACTTCTATTATAATTCATGAATCTCTCTACACTGCACACTGAATCTATTATTCACATCGTGTCTACACTTTGTTTGTTATAATGAGAGGGTCTGAGCTTGAATGACTCAGCACTGAACAAAATCTGCAGTCTGCCTTCGTGATCTGTTCTGTGAGGAGCAGGACACGCACCGATACAGAAGCATTTCCATTGGCTGCAGTGTGCATGTATTATGGCCAATCACAAAAAACGGCATTGCACGGCAAACCATAGACACAAATATCACGCTACAAGTTTTAACATATTGCACTTTGTTTATGTGCAGAACTGTGATTGCTTACGTAGGCTATTAAATAAGAAAAAAATATAGAAATCACTTTCATTTCCAAAAGAACCTAAGCAGTTGGAAGTGGAACGCTGCCCCCCCTTGAAATTCACTCCCCGGACTGTGTGTTTATATATACATATATAAACACACACACACACACACACACACATATTTTTTTTTATTTTTTTATTTGTAATATTATTACAAATATGTTTTTCAGTACATTTCAGTTGCATCAATACAGTTGTATTATTATTCTCACATTATTATCCATGCTTTGTGGGGTTTTTATATGAAAGTTTTTTGTGATTATGATGTGCTTACTATGCAGGTACATATTTGTGTAAGGAAAATATCTACATTTAAATGATTTTCTAATATGTCTGCTAAATGTGTGTTTGACAGGTTTCTGGATGGCAAGATTCTGGACATCAATAAAGAGTTCCAGCCGTACCTGGGCGAGGGCGGGCGGATTCTGGAGATCCGTTCTCCTGACATCGTGGCGAGTGTGAAGAAGGCTGCGCAGGCTGTGGGCTACACAGAGGGGGCTCTGCTGGCACTGGCCATCATCATCATTCTGTGCTGCATCCCAGCTATTCTCATCGTCATGGTGACGTACAAACAGTGAGTAGAATTTTTGTCAGTCCCCAATGATAATCATCCTCATAAGTTGCATATTTCAGCTTTCAGCTCAACTAAATAGGGTTCCGCGGGTCCTTAAAAGTCTTTTAAAAATGTAGTTGTATCAAATTTAAGGCCATAAAAAGTCTTAAATTGTACAAGACTTAATTATGTCTTAATTTTGACTTCAAGAGGTCTTAAATTTGGGAATGGAAAGACAAGAATTGCGATATGGCTTAATGTGACTATTAAACTTCAAAAGAATGTGATCTAATTAAATAAACATGAGCGCTGCACAATTCAAAGTCAGGTGCTGCTCTGCTTTGTGGACTGCTGTTACCAGGGAAAACGCTATATTTCTGCCATACCAAAAACGCCACCTACTGACAGAGAAAGAATGTGCTTTTTTAGTAAGCCCTTCTGCTGTTTTTGTTCTGACCTCTGCGAAAATCAACCAATGTTTTTATGCTGCACACACACAGAGTTGTAAATGTTAACTGGTGAATCAATAAGAAGAAATCTAAACAATTAAGCCAGTAAAACATAGTTATATAATATATTATAATATAATAATTGATTGATAATATTTTTAATGAATATAATAATTGATACTTTTGACTACTTTTGAATCCATTTTCTTAAAAAACGGTTTAAAGGCTGAAATGTGAACTTTAACATTTTATAATACTTTTTGTTTTTGTGAAAACCTGTATCTGAACTGTAAATCATGCTTTTTACAGTCATTTTACAGTTAATATACTACCATAGACATTGCTCTACCTCGCTCATATGGTATTAATTTTATTTGTGCAGGTCTTAAAAAAGTCTTTAAAAGTCTTAATTTGAGCTTATAAATCCTGCAGATACCCTGAATAATAATAATAAAAAAAAAAATTCTTGATTTATTTGCTTTTTTCAAGGTGTAAAAAAGCACACAAAAATGTAGACCATTTTTCTGTATTTTTCTTCATTTTTACTTAATTTTTCTTCATGACTTTAGTAAATGGGATTTGTTAAATCACATCCCCAGTATGTAACTGTACGTCATTTATATTCATAAATGGGAAAAATGTCACAAACAAAACCGTGAACAGTTTTTCGTCATTTTACATCTCGTTTCAACAGCTGCTTTTTTAAGTGCATCTAAGACTATTTGTCCAGCAAACATGAATTAAGTTGGCAGTTGAAAGATAACGTCTCGGTTACGTATGTAACCCTCGTTCCCTGAAGGAGGGAACGGAGACGTCACGTCGGAGGACCTACGAATTGGGATCTCGCTTAGAGGGACCAA
This sequence comes from Sinocyclocheilus grahami, assembly GCF_001515645.1. Classification (NCBI taxonomy): domain Eukaryota; kingdom Metazoa; phylum Chordata; class Actinopteri; order Cypriniformes; family Cyprinidae; genus Sinocyclocheilus; species Sinocyclocheilus grahami. Next base: position 1,418,152 of record NW_015505256.1, on the reverse strand, counting down.
TCTACTTCGAGTGTAAACTAAACGAGCCAATGCACATTGACATGCGATTATTGCATCCAGCTGCTGCTGATCC
>NW_015505256.1:1362940-1417984 GCF_001515645.1 Sinocyclocheilus grahami | reverse complement strand
GGGGCACTGCCAGCAACTCGAGGCAGCCAGTGCAGTTGGGGCCCATCCAAACCCCTGACACTGCAAGCCCGTTGTACGTGGCCCCCCAGCCGGTGGTTGAGGCATCCGTGCAAACCACAGAATGCCTGGGTACCTGCTCCAGGGGCATTCCTGCCTGGAGGACGCAAGGTCTGACCACGGGGTGAAGGTTTGGCGGCAGGCCGCTCTCCAGAAAGCTCTGGCTCACCCTCCGATGCTGCAATCGACATCTGATCGTCGGGGGGAGCCTCGGAAGAAACAGGTGGTACCCCCCGGGAGGGTCCAGCCTGCTCTTTTTGAGAGCTCCGCTGGTTTCGAAGTGCCGGCGGGCTTGGGCATCCCCGGAGGGGAATTCCTCACCGTGACCGTAAGACCAGTCCGCCCACCGCCAGAAAAAGGACGCCCCCGGCTGCCACCAGAGGGAACCCCAGATCTAGGCAGTGGCACGGGCACTCCGCCCCTTTGCAGGTAACGGAGTCTGGTCCGCAACTCCGAGATGGTCATACCCCCGCAATGGGAGCATGAGCCATCCACGAAAGCCACCTCAGCGTGCTTCATGCCCAGGCACGAGAGGCAGCGATCGTGACCATCACCCAGCGCCAGGTAACGACCGCATCCAGAACGCCCGGGTGATACGTTGTCTATAGCAAGACCCACATCGTCTTTATAAAGACGTAACGTCAAGTTTGCCAAGCAACGTCGTCTTTAAAAAGACGCACCCGAAATTTCTCTTTTAGGGGAAAAAGCTCTTTTAGCGTGCTGAGGCGCACAGGGGAGATGATCATTTGCAACACAAACAGGGGGTAGTGCAGCCTGATGTGTGCAACCCACTCGACACGGGAAACCACCACCGCTGAAGCGCCGTCCGCCAACACGAAGAGCTCTCCAAGAGCGTGCTGAACTCGTTCAGTCTTCTTCTCTCCATAGAGTAGTCAGGAGCAGAACGATGTGATCGCTCGGCTCCGAAGCGAAAAGCTGAATATGCGCTGCATCTGCTGCCTACTTATACTCACGCTGGGATCAGCAGCAGCTGGATGCAATAATCGCATGCCAATGTGCATTGGCTCGTTTAGTTTACACTCGAAGTAGATTGGTCCCTCTAAGTGAGATCCCAATTCGTCGGTCCTCCGACGTGACGTCGAGAGTGACCGACTGAAAGGGAACTATGATTACGAGACTAGTAGACAATTAGCTAGCAGTTAAAATGTATATATAAATTTAACATATAAAGACAATGTATTTATATGTTCTCAGAGCTGCTATTGTAAATACATGAAGACACTTTACTCTGCAGTTGTACGTCTCTATTTGTAACCTGTACGATTCTGAGAGCGTTGAGGACAGGTTTAAACAAAACATACACAGTAGGTGATGGAGATGAGTATTGGATGCCAGGTATTAAAATGGCTTTTTTTCAGTAATTAGCCATGCTAACAGGCTAATCTCCCAGCCAGCTCTGTGTGAAAGCAGATTAATTATAAGCATTTGTGACATATCCCAGGCATTCGATCCATCCGTCACATCTCATGAAAGCCCAGCATATGGGCCTGCTCTCCACACACAGCAGCTCTCTTGAGATGTGAGTGTGGTCCTGACCTTCTGCACACACCAATGAGTCCGTCATCAGCTATTGTGTAAATACATAACAGATGGGTAATCACACAGCGAACACAAACAGCTAAACACACACACCTACAGTAAGTGTGTGAAGCTTGCTCTCCCACACACATGCATGCATGACTGCATTTAGATGTTTTTACACATATTAAAGAGTTCATTTTGTGATTAGACTCTTGTATTAAAGGTGAAGTGACGTTTTTACGTCATTACATTTGGTTGTTTACAAAAGATGCATAACAGGAGACACAAGTGCTAGCTTATATATTACAACACAAGATCTCTCACTGTCTTTTGAGTAATTGCATTCTGGTTAAATAAATAATATTGAGAGGATCACGTCTTTGATAGCCTCCAGGAAGCCCTGGGTTAGGACGAGAGAGTGTGTGGATGAAATACAAAGATGAGAAGGAGAATGGAGAGCTGGAGAGACAGAGAGGGGTTACTGCTGAGAGCTGTATTGTTTCTCAGCTGAGGAGATGTGGAATAAACCGGTGTTATCCTGTGCTCTTATCACATTTTACAGTATGAATTATGCACACACACCTGCAGCAGTAGCTGCAAACAAAATGGGCTGCATGGTTCAACACTACTAGCATTTTCTGGCCTGTGAAATTAGAATTTGGACTGCCAGTCGATTAAAAATATGAATTAAGATTATGATCTATTACAAAAAGGCAGGGTAGGTTATTTGGTTCAGAAACATTTTTTGTTATGCTGGTTGAAAGTCTCTTTCCATCCTGATAGCAATCACTAAGTTAAGTGGTCTAAATGTATTTATATCTTCTGGGGAAGGCGTAGGACCATAAAATGTTTGTCCAATCATATCCTTCTGTCCGAGGACTATGATAGGCTGTCCTACCTTTTAACGTATGTATTTGCATACCTCGACACACCCTGTTCGCACAGACATGATACATAATCAGCGCGCTCCATTACGCTATTGCAGACTTAGTGAGAATGGAAATTATTATTGTAATATTATGTGCTTTGTACTGTAATATTTTCTCACCGGTGAATGAGACATGAGGTCGTTAGCATCTGGTTTGCCTGTGTGCGTTGATGTGTTTTGGAGGAGGCAGGGCTTTGGAGAGTGATTTGCAGGGAGGGTGGGATCTTATGCTTTCAAAGCTAGCTTGCTATTGCTAGCCTCTCCGAAATCGCCTACCTTTAATGACAATTAACCAGAATCGCAAATGGCAATTCATGTACCTACAGTAGTGATATTTTTTGGGAAAATCTGTGGTTAGAAAATCCCTTAGTTAGGAATTTACATACAGGTAAAAGGGTATAATTAATAAATGTAACAGTGACATTTTTTGATAATTATTTTTATTTGAAGTTATATATTTAATATAAATTATTATATTAACAATTTTCTTATAGTTTCATATTTAATATATTATACTATCCATTTTCTAAACCACTTGTCCTCTGTTGTCTGTAGGTAAATGTTATATTATATTATATTACATTACCTTATAGTATTATAGTAAATTAACATTTTAAATTGACAGTCTTTCTTTTAATAATCATTGTTTGTGTTTTTGTTTAATTATTCCTGTGCCTAATTATCTAACAACTCTGTTGTTATCTCAATTATCTTTCCTCTGCCTCTTTCTCTGCTCTTCCTGTCGCTGAATGTGGACCCTGCGCTCAGATTCAAAGAGTAAGTTCAAATTCTTTTTTGATGAATTATTTGCCAGAGACTGTGTGCGTTCGTACCCTCCTTATTCAGTTCAGTCCTTTAAAACAGGAACATGCGAGTAGAATGCATGAATTGAGATGAGAAGCAAAGGACATACTCACTCCAGCCCTCTCTGATTCCAGCACAATTGCGATGCCTTTGAAAATGAACAGAAATGACTGGTTTCATGACCTCATAGAGTACAAAGTGAGCCGGGTTCAGCTCCCTCCTAATAAAACACCTCAGCTCAGTGTGAAAGGTGCTGAATAACCCATGATATTTTGCATTGCATGAATAAAAAGTGCTGGAACAGATCAAATGAGAGTTCCAGACCTCATATCCTCCAATAATAGAGCTGAAATGAGCCTTTTGAAAGAAGGAAACTCACTCTTTGAGGATGCTTTACAGGAGACAGGCCGAGTGTGCCAAAACTGCCCGTATCCAGATGGCTCTTCCTGCCGGCAAATCAACAGGAGGTGGCGCTCCGACCAATCTCTACGAGGAGCTGGGAGATGGCGGCATGTAAGTTACCTGTCCTAAATAATACCTTCAGCAGAGACAGCAGAGAGATGATTAACAAGATTTGTGTGTGTATCTGCAGGAAAATCAAGAATAGTTCACCCCAAAATAAAAATTCTGCCATAAATTTATCTCAGAAATTTCGGTCGTCATTCAATCAGTCACCTGTGTGACTTTCTTTCTTGGAACACCACAAAAATATTATGGACCAAAACAGCACCATAAAAGTACTCCATAGTACATTGTAAAATATATATTTTTAGGTTGTAAATAAAACAATTATTGGAGTATGTTTTATAAGAAATTAGTATTTCAGTCTACTTTTTAAAATTCACATTTAATTTAATGTATACAATTTCTTTGTAATTATTTTTGAAATTTATAACAAAACTGCGGCAAAGTGTATGATTTTTTTGCCACTCACTATCATTCGTATGGACAAAAGCAGCATGAACATTCTGCTAAATATCTTATTTCATGTCACATGGAGGAAAAATAAAGTCTTTCATGTTTGGAATGTCATGCGAGTGTAAATAATAGAATGACAGAATATAAATTTTTAGGTGAACTACCTCTTTAATGCCCTAGCCTGGTTATTCATTTGAAAAAAGGGCCATTGCCATTCTCCAAAGGGAGAAACCGTGCCTGTTTGACATCCCAAAGGTAATTGTTCCTTTGGTAAATTAGCTGTGTTTTTGGCTTACTAAGTCCATCCATAGAGATGTGCTCACTGGACGTGCGGGTTTGGTGCAGCAGGAGTCCATTGCCAAGCTAAAGGCTGTTGTGAGTGGAATGAAATGTTAATAGATTAAAAGATTATAGCTGCAGCACAGCATCTGTGTCCCTCAGGTAAAGCCTTTTAAAGTGCTTTTGATTTAATGCAATCAAAACAAATGCAGCTGCTAACACAAAAAGACAGCGGAAAAGACATGGTTTTGTATTGAATCCATTAGAATAGATGCTGAGATTGATGGACCGTGTTCCTGAACAGCAGTTTAATACCATCAGCAGAAAGGAACATCAGGGTAGAATTTGTTTGCTTGTGTGTTTGGGCAAACATTGTGTTCTTTTGTTGGATATTAATAATAATAGTAGTCTGTCAGCAACCTTATAAAACAGTGCTTAAGGAGTCTCTCTGTGACCCTCAGATAGATTGATTGATTGATTGTTCATTTATTTTTAACATTTCATTAACAGAAATTTCACCCCAAAACAAAAGTAATAAATTATATATATAAAAATAAAATTATATATGTTATATAAAATGTTGAATTTTTTGTCATTTGTACAAGTTTTTTTAATATGTTGAAAAAGTTTTCACTTTTTATTATTCTTATTTTTTTCCAGTTATTTTAGTACAAGTTAAACTAAATGAAAATGAGAGGTAATAAGGAATTGTAGTGAAGATAACACTTAATGGCCCTAAAAATTATTTTCTTCATGTTATGTTATTTTTCAGTTGATTTTGGGGTGCAATATGACCCGAACATATTTTCATTACATTCCCATCCCACTGAAATATTAGCCTATTTATGCAGTTTGTGTTGCATGTATCAAAATGCACATTTCTTTCACATGTGTAATGAATGATTGAACAGTTGAGTGGTTACGTTTCCTCTCTATTTACCTTTTACATGTGTCTCTCAGGCCCCTTTACATTTGATGTTAATATGCATTTTATTGCTGGATTGCATTTATATTATTATTTAGCTGGATTGCATTTATTCCTTGCACTCCAGTGCTTTTCCATTTGGATTTGAATAGAGATCTGATCGCACTCATCCACAGAAACCGGCATTTATAAATTACTTGCTTAGTTGTACTTTATGTGATTAAAAAAACACGTTTGCACTTACACCTTTGTGGAAAATGGTTTTGTGTGCATTTACATCTGGCTTTCATTGTGGTCAAGTTTCTGTTTTTGATTCTGTCGCTGAGAATGCATGTTAATGCCAAATGTGAATAGGGCCTGTCTGTGTTAAATTGTCATCATATCCATCTATCTACATGTATTTTCCTATCATGTTTCATTCATTCTCATCTTCTGCATTTTCCAGGCTTGGACTACAGTGAGTAACATAAAATATGCTGCATTTCCCTGCAGTGCTCTTTCTTACACGCTCCTATCAATGTATTTTAAAATCCTTCTTGGCTTACATGTGTGGTTTGTAGTTTCTAGTCCCTGTGTAACTGTCTGCTAGTTTGCTTTACCATTTACTCTGTTTTTATGCCACTTTTTCTGTCGAATTGCATATTTAAAGGAACATTTTGATACTATTTACTTTAAAAAAATGGAAAATGCACATAAAATTCACAGATACATGTGTGTAGCTCTGTAGTAGATTCAAGCTTTAGTAGTTTTTCACTAGATAAAGCCCTCGCCTCCCAGCTCTAGTTTCTCGCAGTTCTCTCTTCAAAGCAAACAAACACACTTCTCACATCCTTCACTTTGAGACTCGCCATTGTCACAGATCATCTTGATTGATGTTTGAACGACGATTAACTGAACAGATAGGGATTTCAGACTGATTTTTGAGTGCTAGTGTATGTATGATCTTTGTGCTTCACAGCTGAAAATACACAATTTTGATGCCTGCTTGCATTCATCATATTGCGGCATTCCATGCAAAGTTGGATGTAGGGTATTCCTACTTAATATCTCAGACTGCCACATTATTCAAGGCTCAGATAACAGTATATAAAGAAACATGGATATCCTAGCCTTTGTTTTTGCGGGTAGGGTACAGTGGGGCTATAGGCCCAATAAGGAAAGGAAATTTGTATGAGTGCAGAAAAAAAAAAAAATGTTATTGAACATTGATAGAGCAGCACATTTTGTGGGAAAAGCATCATAAAAGTAGTTTTTTTTGTTGTTGAATCCGTCGAATCCGCCGGCCGTGCCGTTCTCAAGCCCGCCGGCCGTTCCTCACTCAAGCCCGCCGTGTGTGACGCTGCGTGTGTTGTTGTGAAAGCGAAACTACTTTGTTTGGCCTTCCAAAAGAGGACATGACTAGAAATCGGTGGTTAAGTTGTATTTACAACACTGTTCCAGAACACTTCAACCCAAATATTCAGATCATGTGTGCAGCGCATTTTACGCATTTTAACTGTTTCCTGGGAGAGTAGACTACAAATGCCGGCTGTTCTGACTCCCAGACTGTAAGTACGTTTTTGCAACGCATAAAAAGACAGTATAAGTCATTATAATCCGTAATTATGTCCCCACTGGATGCAACGAATGCCTCGTTTATAATGGGTTTTAATGTTTTTGTCTCGTCGCTCCGGGACACGGCATCACAGTATGGTGAGGGGCGTAACATTTCCGTCACACGCTTGAGGTATTCGGCCAATCACAACGCACTGAATTGCTGGCCAATCACAGCACACTTCGCTTTTCAAACTGATGAGCTTTGTAAAAATCGATGCGTTTCAGAAAGGCGGAGCATAGAGGAGAAACAATAATGTACAGTATGTGGAAATTAATTAACCTCAAACCGCATAAACACATTTCATTACACCAAATACACCAAATAATGTTATTTTTAGCAACATCATATGACCCCTTTAAAAAAGAATTAAAAATGAAATAATAAAAGAATCAGAGAGCTTCATATAGTGCTTGAATCAGATCCCATAATAATATGATATGTATATTTTATTATTAATTACACTTTTTAAAATGATGGTTTCATCTCTTAGTTAGACACTCAATGAAAAAAAGATAATTACCATTTGAATCTACCCATGTCATGTCAACAAATGAAATGAACCATCATTTTACATATTCTTTAGTTTAAAAACTGTTGATTTAATTACTCTGAAGGAAACTGAAAATCATTAACAAAAATGAAAATCATCTCAGGGTCAACTGTCTGTCAGTTCTAAGAATGTTAATTTCCTGGTTAAGGGAAATAACTTTCTTACTGTACAATTCTACAATGAGCTTGTAGCATAAATCTGCATGATTAAGTGACTCCAGTTATGAGCAAACAATGAACAACGTCAAGTGTGATACAAATAAGACTTTATTAACTACATAAACACTTAAACTAGTCTAATATACTACATAAACACTTAAACTGGTCTAACATACACATACACACTGACACACACAGTTTGTGTAGGAAAGGGTTAAAGCTTAACGCAGTAAAGAGAAGAGAAATAAGAATATGAAACTATAGTACCATTTGATATTCAGCAGATTTACAGCCTGGAGGAAACATCCGATTCTTAGTTCAAACACACCTTTGTAAAAAGGTGCAAATGATACCTAATGTATCAATTAGTAAGACTAAGTCTGAATACTTGCACATCTCATCTGTCTGAAAGAAAGGCTTGATGCAGTCCAACGGTTCAAGTTGATCTTTGCTGAAGTTGGTTGATGAAAAAGAACCAGTTTGCGTCAGAAAATCTTGATGAATGGAAAAGTCAAGGCCGAAACCTGGCACGTACTTAAGGATGTCCTGGAGCATTGTAGCTCACATCTTCTCAGAATTCAAACAAACCACCGACTCTGGGCTGGTCACATGGTGTGATGCCTTTAAGGTCGGAGAAGACCCCCATCTCTCAAGATGGGGTTGTCCAATGAGAAAGGCCGGTATCCCAAGTGGGAGTTTTGAGATACTGGGGAGTTTTATGACTCTTTGTGTGGAAGCATGGTAATTTGCATATGGAACTTGAATCGAAATTACAACAGATTCTCAGGACACTAATATATTGCCTATGTACCAACATATAATATACATGCTCGTTTCGATCATCAGAAGGTGAATTCATAGATACTGAACATGGTAGGATTACATATGGCAAGATGACAGGAATGGGTTCCATCATAAGCATGCATAGAATAGTCTAAAAATATCAAAGACAACATACACCATGATCTGAAGGATATGTGTGTTCATTCAAAGAAAGGTTTTCCTATTAATTAATTAGTAGAAAAGTCCATTTCTACTGTGCATTGTGCCTCTTGCTGTGGAACATGCAGTGATTTTCCCTACTTACATTCCTGTGGGTCATAAAACCAGTGATATCAGCATTAGTTGCCATGGGGACCAGGGGGGCCTGGTGTCGTTGCAGACATCCTGGCACCCAGTTTATTGGGTGAGGGGACTGTGACGATTTGTTAATCTAATGAATAACCGATTTGTTAAATCAAATGAAAAATTGTGTTTTTGATTGGTCCAGACCCTACAATAGTTGTGTCAATGATCTGCCAAATTTTTCAGGTGCATAGAGAACCGCAGATGTGGTTTAGAAGAAAATGTGTCTTGACCCTGGCCCGATGTACCCTATGATTATCAATAAAAAATTTTGCTAAGAACTTAATTTGGACAACTTTAAAGGCGATTTTCTCAATATTTAGATTTTTTTGCACCCTCAGATTCCAGAATTTCAAATAGTTGTATCTCAGCCAAATATTGTTCTATTGTTCAAATATTGGCCTAACAAACCATACATCAATGGGAAGCTCATTTATTCAGCTTTCAGATGATGTATAAATCTCAATTTCGAAAAATTGACACTTAAGACTGGTTTAGTGGTCCAGGGTCACATTTGTCTCCAAAGTCCTGACTGAGAGTATTTGCTTTAGCGTCTTTAAAGTTAAATGCAAAATCATGAGCAAATTTGTTTAACTGAACTCTTTCAAAGTCCATTAAAGTGAAGGATTTTTGTGTAGTGGGTCATTAGCGCTCTGTCCTCCCATGGCTGTTCTCTTCCCTCAATTCCTTCCTGTCTCTTTCCACACATGCTTCAATCTTCTCTCCTCTCCTTTCATTTTCTCTCGTGGGCTGCAGAAGGCGCCGAAAGTCTGTAATTGAGGAGGCGGATCGACAGAGTCTCATAAGAGCATTCGCCTCTCGTGCTATTGCCGCTCACAAACTGTGTGGCGGAAATGGAAAGTTGCTCGACAAGTTGCCCAAGTCAGAAAGCAACATCACCTTCCTCTCAGATGAACAGCCGCTCACCACACAAAATCCACTTTACCGGGATGGAGCATCCAGTAGTCCGGAGCCCAACTCGGAGGTGCAAAGGGTCGGTGAGTTTCTAGACAGTGACATCCCATCTCCGACGAGCCCCATCAGCCAGATGACTTCTTGGTCATTGCCGTCCCGTATTCGAGGACGAGGGCTTTATGATGCTCTGTGCCGGCAGGCACTCTGGGACCCCACTGAATGGGAGGAGCAAGAGCTGAAGGTGGGGCTTAAGGACAGCAGGGAAGAACTTGATGCTGATGTAGATCAAAGTGGTCGAAGCACAGAAACAAAGCTGTCGGTCCGAGAACAAGCCAGACAGTTTGAGCAGCAAGCTTTAGCTGAACGGACGCCCAGACAGAGCCGGGACTCTTACGCATCTCTGGATCCGGACGACCCACTGCTAAGCGCCTTCATGTTCTCATCCAGTCCAATTTCCGTTGGCAAGGACATCCCACCCTGCATTATCATCACCGGGGGTGACGGCGAGACTCCCCCCCCACCCATGGCTCAGCGGCCGACTCCACCCGTCCTGAGGAAGTTCAGCTCCAGTATATCCAATTACATGACGGTGGAGCCTTGTGAGATCACATTGGAATTCATATCAGACTCCAGTCCACCACTCCCTCACCCTGTCCCATCCCGCTCTTTTCTTTCTCCTCCACTTCTGCAACAGGACTTCACCCCACCACCAACCCCAACTCCTGTTCAGTCTCCAACTCCTACACCTAAACTAAGAGGGATCCTCAAGAGCATGCCCAGATCTGCTGACAGCATTGATGTGAAAGATGACAGCAGTTGCGAAGGAGGAAGTAAAGACTCCACGACTGTTGTCCTAAAAGAGCCAGAGTCTAAACCAGGCGAAACAGACAGCAGCCAATTAGAATCAGACTCTTCTTCTCAGCCCTCAAACCAACCAATCCCAGTGGAATGAGAGATCGCCCCCACCCCAGCCCTTAATTTCTGAATGAACTCTGGAACTCTTTTTTTAATACCTTCTTTCCTACACTTGAACTTGTTTCATTACTTACTTTTTCATCTATTATTTCGAGGGCACTTTACTTTGAGAGCACTTTATAGTACATTTCAAAGAAGGTCAAAAGCGTAGTGTTTCATGTGGCCGTCTTCAATGTGACTGTGAGGTGTTTTACTGTTTTTATGGTATAAGCGAGTTGTGTTTAAACCGCAAGTACCTCACAGAATGGTCATTTGTGCATTTGTGTCAGTCAAATAGAATACAGAGAAAATGAGTGAAGAATTTTGATTTAAAATATTTGTTATGATATAAATATTATTTTTGGAGAATGAAATCCTATAAGTATAAGCAAATAGAAATATTTAATAAAAAACAGCTCTAATGGATTATATTTTTATATATACAGTACTATATATAGAGTTTTGTGCTACATAAGAAATTAGTTGTTTCTTGAGTATCAAATCTGCATATTAAAATGATTTCTGAAGGCACATGACACTAAAGACTGGAGTTATGATGCTGAAAATTCAGCTTTAATATCACAAGAATAAACTAAATTTTTAAGTATTTTAAAATAGAAACATATGCTTTAAATTGTAATAATATTTCACAATATTACTGTTTGTGCTATATTTCTGATCAAATAAATGCAGCCTTGGTTAGAATAAGAACATCTTACCGACCTACAACTTTTGAACAGTAGTGTATATTTTTTTTACTTGTATGTATATTGTATATTTATATGTAACATTTAGATAGTTTTTTTGCACAATATGTATAGCATGCATTAATTTAGATGTAATTTTATCACTGTCAGTTTACAATTTTTTTAAGAAAGGTATTGAGCAAGTGGAATAATTTTTTACCAGTGGAATATATGAAAAAAAAATTGACTTTTTTATCAGATAAATCCAAAAAAAATATTTGAACTGACCATCACGGTTTATGAATATTTAATGTTTAACTGGTGACACGTTTCCTAGCAGGCGGATGTTGGTGTGAAGAGCTGTTGTCATGATCATGTGACTGTGAGAGGAGTGTCCGTTGATGATGAAGGTGGTGACAGAGATTATCATCAAGTTTGATGAGGATGGGCCTTATAATTAAAGATAAGATTTTGTTTAATCAATTTAATATAATCAGAAAAAAGAATCATATCATCCAGTAGCCTGCACAGCCTAAGTAATGTCAATGGAAAAGGAAGGTCATTTCAGAGGAAGAGCAGGTTATTACATTTTGATTAAAGGTTCGGAAAATACATTTTTATTTATAATAATGAGCACTGGTGAACATGCATTAAGAAAGTAAACAAGGTTGGTTTTGAAGGTTAAAAACAGGTAATTCTTTATATATATTTCTCATTTATTCACCGTATCTCCCTCTATCTCTCTTCCCTGTTCCCTGCACTCTCACTAACCCTTTTTTAAAAGCTGTCTAGAGTGCCAGACCTCCTGAAGCTCTCCTGTCTTGGTTTGGTCCTGCAGATGTTTTTGCCCTTTCAGAAACTCAAGCAGACAAGAATCACATAGAGATTAAACAATACAGCTAATCGTTTATGTGGCACATGGCAGGGGGACGTCTGCTATGCCGTTCCCCGCTGAATTCACCCCATCAGGCGTGCAGTCAATGTCTCTCCATTCAGACAAACCGCTCCTACAATATCTCAGCAGGGGTGTGCAGATGGCATCTCCCTCATCCATATCGAAAAATCTGTTTGAAATCTGTCATCATCCCATAAGCAAATGAACACTGATTTGCTAATGTCTCATCTTCGGTTCTGAAGTGTTAGTGCACCTTTGAAATGTATACACACACAAACATAAATTAATTAATTAAAAAATTAAATAGAAATGAAATGAAATTACAGTTATTTATGGAAGCCATTTTTCTGCCATGAATAAAACGAAATATTGCAAAGGTAATTGCAACTTTTTATCTCACAATTCTCACCTTGCTGCTTGCAATTTTGAGAAAAAAAGTCAGAATTGTGAGATATAAACATAAATATGAAGACAGACTTGCATTCTTGTGAAGACCGTAATGTCTTGAATGAATGAATGTCTCAGAAGGACAGGACAGATGCATTGTTACGAAAATTGAAATGTGCTGTGATCTGTGACACACGCACACACACATAAAAATAATTTATAAAGTATCACAATAACTATTGATTTGCTATTAAAAATGTCAAAAAACACCATAGTAAGATCTCTTTTTAAAAGACAAAAGTACTGAGATGAAGTACTCTCATTTTCTAATAGAGCAGGATAGATTGGTTTTATTTTGTGTGGTGAAGCAGGTGATATGAAAGGAGGGAGGAAGAATTCTTCTCTCCTCAATTCAAAATTGAAGAATTAGGGTGTGTGATGTCTGAGAAAAAAGATTTATGTGCAAACTGAATGGATATTGTGTGGATGTGCCAGGGCTTGTATGTAGGTTCAGAGGAACAGTTCTATATTCACATGACCTGCTCAGCAGGATGAAAGCACAGACGGTGAGGTTTGGAGAAATTTAATTAATCAATCGATGAGTCTGCTGAATTCTGTTTTTTTCTCTACTGTGTTCGTGTCTTCCTCACTTCCACCCTCCTTTCATATCACCTGCTTCACCACACAAAATAAAACGAATCTCTCCTGCTCTATTAGAAAATGAGAGTACTTCATCTCAGTACTTTGTCTTTTAAAACGGATCTTACTATAATGTTTTTTGTTGTGTTATGTGCCCTCCTGTCCTTCTGAGATCATTCATTCAAGGTAGTGTCACGTAACAGTCTCCACGAGACTGCAAGTCCATTTTTTGCATTCATAGAACTGAGGGACACCAAGAGAGACGTCTCTTTCCTCCTACACACACACTCACACGCATCCCACATCACTCATCTGCCATTCTCATTCATTATATGTGAGAGAGATGTGTTTGTGTGTGTTTGACAGGGGTATTTCATAACTTATTTATGTGAAACAGAACATGCACCCTCTAATGCCATTCTGTGCATCTTTATTTATGGGGTGAATTTCATTAAACATGTTAAGAACATGTCCAGTGGCCTGTTTTTTGTAATTTGATTATGTAAGATTCACCCTAGTTTTGAGGACGCTTCTTCAGATGTAATTCACTTTGTGGGACAATTTTGTTGCAAACTATAACCAGGTAAACTTAATTCTGTATGATTTATAAGCTTGTTTCCTCATGGGAACCCCCCCAAAAAAGTAATGTTATTACTATACTTGTGGGGATATTTGGTTCCCATAATGTAGGGAATACCAGGTATGCACACACACACTTGGAACAACATGTTGCTTATTTGTCACAGTGCTTTAATCACTAAGTGGGTTTCATTCTTGGCCCTTGAGAGACCTCTCAAATGTAACTTTCCTTGAAATTTTGTTAGTGTATGATTGGACAATTTATAGCTACTGCATTAAGTATAGGTTGTGTATGAGTGTGAGTATGTGTGCATATGTTGGTTTTCCATTCATCAGAAAATGACTTATTTGGAAAAAGCAGATTAACATGCTTTTGAAGACTTCATTGTAGGTAAAACTGCTTGTGTCAGGACTAGCTGCGCCATTTCCCTGAGTGCGTTTTTATCTTTCAAGTGCTTTCGCATTTAAATATGGTGTTTTCATTCTGGTCCAATGATAAGAGATAACAGGAAGTGTTGAAATGCTTTCCGTAGGATGAAAATGAGTCAGACTCTACAAGAACAAGTCTAAAATCACTTAGCTAGTCAACAGATGTCACATTTCCAGCTACATGTCGTTCCTTACAATCATTTTTTATGTCTCTTTCAGCAGGCGTGGCTTTGGCAGAGAGGTGAGTCTTTTTTTGTTTTACATTTCCTTTGATCTGATCACTATTTCTGTCACTCATACACTAACTGTGAAACTGCATGGATATGAGTAATACCTCATGGCATCATGATGGTGACTTTTAGAACTAGATGGTACTAAAAATCCAGTTCTATGTAGTTGGTTTAAAGGGATAGTTCACCCAAAAATGAAAATTCTGTCGTTAATTACTCACCCTCATGTCGTTCCACGCCTGTACTGTAAGTCCTTTGTTCGTGTTCGGAACACAAATGAAGATATTTTTGATTAAATGGGAGCAACACAACTACCACATTAAAATGCTCTCGGATGTAATCAAAAATGTAATTTTAATTTGTGTTCCAAAGATGAACGATGGACTTACAGGTGTGGAACGACATGAGGGTGAGTAATTAACGACAGAATTTTCATTTTTGGGTGAAACTATCCCTTTAATATATAGGCCTTTAATAAATCGAAGGTAAGACTGCCTTGTTCCCTTGTCACTTCAGGCTGCCAATAGTGCCTTGTGAGAGGCTTACACTGGAATCTCAATTAGATGAAGGGAGCAATAGAAACTTTGCCATTAAACTTACATTTGCACCCCACTAAGGAGTGTAAATTGAAGTCACTTCAGTGTCTAAGTTGCAAAGTTAATGCATATAGGTTGCATATGCATGCTGTCAAACACAACCTTTTCTGACCTTTAAAGCACTTTAGCTCTTAAAGTTGGGTCTACTTCTTTAGATGGAACATTTTCCCTCATCTGCATCTCTGTCATTATCTTCCTAACCAGGAGCTAATTTTTCTCCCCCTCTTTCCTTTTTTAACGCACATCTTTTTGCTGTCATGTACTCTGTCTGATCATTCGTTTTAAAGGTATGCAGCAACATCTTTTCTTGCTATTCTCTTTGTCTTTGCCTTTTATTCTGTGCTGCCTCTCATGTATTTTCTCTTAGTGTCAAATCTTTTTTTCTCCTCTCCCTCTGTTCTCTTTGTGACTCTGCCAGCAGCAGCAGCAGCAGCTGTTGAGACCCTCTTTGCTCCGGCCTGAGGTAGCATCTCTGTTTTTTTCTGCATGCCTTTCCTTAGTTTTCCTTCTTGGGTCTTGACAAATCTTCCTAATGTTACTAAATATTTTTTATCTCTTTTTAAAGATCACATGACAAACATTGAAGTTTTAAGTTGATGTATGTTAGCTTTAAGGTCACACAAAATCTGGTTCAATGGGATATACGTCAAAGGAGACAAAACTGCACTCGTATGGCAAATTCATGGGGGACTTTAATTGCTAAATAATCATTCTAAAGGGACAGTTCACCCAAAAACCTTTCATCATATATTCACACTCAGGTCCATTCCTTCGTTCAAACTTTCTGCAGAACATACAGTAAAAAGCAGCATGTCTAAGCAGCTGTTATTCATACAATGAAAGTGAATGAGGACTGGGGAATGTTCTAAAGGTTTTAGAATCAGAAAGAGCTTTATTGCCAAGTATGTTTGCACATACAAGGAATTTGTTATAGTGTCACAAGCTTTCAGTACACGGAGACAACAACAACACACAGATAATAAAAATGATATGTGAATAAAATACACATGCATAAATATAAACCACAAAAAATGAATAAATTGTATGTACAGGTGTGGTATAGATGGAATAGGAATAGAATAAAATAAAATAAGTTGTAGGGATGTACTAGGGTTTAGGGTGATAAATAATTATAAGGTTATTGCACATACTGTACTTTAATTGTACAATGGGAGAACATTAACTGTTCATGAGATAGATTGTCTGAGGAAAGAAACTGTTTTTGTGCCTGGCTGTCCTGTTATTCGGTGCTCTGTAACGCCAACCAGATGGCAAAAGTTCAAAAAGGCTTGGATGTCTTTAACCTCCTGTCTGTAAGCAGACTCGTCTCCATCCTTGATGAGACTGATGACTGTAGTGTCATCTGCATACTTCAGGAGCTTGACAGAGGGGTCTTTAGAGGTGCAGTCATTGGTGTAGAGGGAGAAGAGCAGTGGGGAGAGGACGCAACCCTGAGGGGTGCCAGTGCTGGTGGTGCGGTTGTTGGATGTGAATTTACCAGTTCTCACTAGCTGTTGCCTATCTGTCAGAAAGCTGGTGATCCATTGACAGAATCCATGTGATTCTGGATCATTTATGAATCCATATGATACTGTAACTTTGTTCTTTTGAGCTTTATATTAATCAAATAATCTATCATGGTTTCCACAAAAATGTTAAACAGCACAACAAAACATAATTTCCAACATTGATAATAATAATAATAATAATAATAATAATAATAATAATAATAATAATAATAACAACAACAGCAACAACAATAATAATAATGTTTCTTGAGCATCAAATCAGCATATTAGAATGATTTCTAAAGGATTATGTGACACTGAATACTGGAGTAAAAAAATTACATTTTTAAATGTATAGCAGTAATTTTGAAATTGTAAGTGTATTTTACATTACTGTTTAATTGTAAATTTTTATCAAATAAATGATCAGCTTTGGTGAGCATAAGAGACCTCTGCAAAAAAAATAAAAATAATAATAACTTACCAACCACAAACTTTTGAACGGTAATCTAGATGTTCATTTGCATTCCCAGTTTAAATTAAGTTACAGTAAATGGTGAACAAGCACACAGTGTGCCAGAAATGTTATTGACTGTATCAGTTGGGCACCAAACCCTGACTAATTTTAGTAGCCTGTGTGAAGATGAAGTCTGACATCTGTCTTTACGTTTGTATTTTAGGCTCTCTCCATGGAATCGGGTACCCAAGACTACTATAGTTACGATCAAGGGTGAGTTTCAGAGTATATACAAAGCTAGTGTGTCTTTGTTTCAGACTGCATTTGTGTATTTGTTTACACAAAAATCCTCTCTTGAAGGTGAAGTATGTTATTTAATATGCCCCCTTAGCTCTCTTTTTCTCTGTCTGTCTCCCATGCCCTTTGAATTTCAATCATCTTATCCTTGATCACTTCTTCAGAATTTCTCTACTTTCTCCATTCCAATTTTCCCAATCAATTTGATGATACCAAGACACCTGAGCACCCCCCACCCCCCTTAAAAAGTATGCCTATAGTGAGTACAATACACTAATTGAGCACCGTGTGTGCAAACAGAAGGAGACAGCAGAAGCGAGAGAAAGTGGTGTAAACACTCTCAAATTGACACGTAATGTACCATCGGAACAGCTTTACTATCGGGACAGATGCTCTTGCAAATGTTGAACTGCATGGTTTAACGTCAGCCCATCTGAGGAGATGCTGGAAGCTTTGATGAGATTAATGTGCCCTCACCTCCACTCAGCCATCTTTAGCTAAGCTCAGTGGATTCATTTAGGCGTGAACCGCATGTTTGCTAGTAGGTCTTTTAGAGATCAGACTAATGACATCCTCTATTATGTTCGATAGTCATTCAATTTTTGTAGCAAGAGGAGCAGCAGATGGTCTTAAAGGTCTCCGTAGTGCTCTGAACGTCAGCTGTGAGCACCACAGGACAGATGATGTGCTTTAACATCAAGATCTCTGATGATAGACTTCTTAAGGTCTTATTTAACATTTTAAAATGGATGCACATCAGTCAATCCAGAATTCCAGTCGTGCTAAATTACATAACATAAAACAAGATATGATGCAAAACACCTGTTCATCTAGCTATTAATCTTAGCACTATGTAAGTTTACATCTCAGGGAATGTATCTTTTAGAAGGATGATATTTAAAGGATTAGCTCCGTAGATTGATTAAATTGTCAATAATATTTATAATATAAATGTTATGCTGAAAAGATAATTATTTTCTTGAGAATTCCCTCAAACTTTTAACTGATTCTTTTGAATGTCAAGGTTTATTTGTCCATAGTCAAGGCCTTTGAGAAAGAAGGATGGCATTGATTCCATAGACATCAAGGGAGAGAGTGGGGTAGAGGTCTGTGCGGGACTGTTTTTTTCTTCCCGCCAGAGAGCCGTGGGAATGCAGACCTCTAGAGTGGGGAAGATAAATGTTGCACTTCTGTCAGGCTGAAGTGCACCTGCTATCAGAGAGACCTGGCCTGCTGAAGATCCAGGGCTATTTAGAGAGCTTAGGATGGGGGTTTAGCCTTTAATCCCTGGATCACAGGGGCTGTTTGTCCTGCGTGGGTGGAGCTACACATGGGCTGATGTTGATTGCAAGTGTAATGAGGCATCTGTTTTGGCTTTCCCATCTTCAGTAAGCGCACCTATTTTCAAACCTGTTGGAGGTCTTGCCCCCAAAATACTCAGAACTCCAGGTGCATTTGAATTGAATTGAGGTATCACAAAGGATGTAGAATTGCTATTCAAATTTAAATGTTGGGAAGCAGAATTAAAATTTGCATGGCTTCATTTAAAAATAAAATGGAAAAGCAATATTTGTCAAGACAAACTTTTAAATATTGCCAAAACCTAGCTTTAAAAGAAGTTAATAGAAAATTATGTCCAGCACTTTCAGCCAGCTAGAAATCATGTTTTTGTTTGCTGATGTTCATGTTTGTTTTAGGACGGTGGTATTTTGGAGAGAATGCTTATAATTGAAGGGATGGGCTAAATCCATTTACTGGAAATTAGCAAAATTTAAATCTCTTACAGCAACTTTAATATAGTTCTCCACACAATAACTTTTAAGGTATGTTCACATGTTGTAATATTTCCATTCCTACCTCCAGGTATGATCCCTATCCACCCTACGGCAGCCGCAGGAGGCTGATTACACCCATGTACGATGAGTCTGGAGAGGCCATCATGGAAGATGAAGGATATTACTATGGTGAACCAGAGGTAACCCTACACATTCATTCACTGTCTGCTTGAAGGAAATGGTGCAGTTATGTTTTCTTTTTGTTCATAATCTTGGCCTCACCAATAGAAAATTATTTTAGTTTCATGCATCATTTAATATCAGGTTTGACCATTTCATTATAGTAACCTGTGATTAATAAGATTGTTTTAAAGAAAATAATGTCACAACAGGGTCGGGCAAGAGGGCGAGGTGGGCGAGGGAGAGGCCGTGGGCGTGGAAAGCATGTGGGATTCCAGGATTTCCCACCAGAGGATGAGATTGAACAGGCAGAGCCAGAGGTTACTGCTGAGGAGCCAGCAGAGGCTGAAGCTGAAGAATCCAAAGCTGCAAAGAGGTTGAAGTCCGTCATGAAGCTCAGCAAGTTTCTTGCTGCTGGGAAGAAAACTGAAGCTAGCTCCCCATGGAAGAAGGCAAAGATCTTCCCGATGATGTTTGGGAAAGGGAAGAAAGACAAAGATTATGCCAAGCTGACATCTGCACGTCGTATTGATAGTCAAGAGAGCTTGGCAGGTGGCGCAAGCCCAGTCGCTTCCATTGATGGCACATCCTCTGCCAGGAGTCGACTTGGGAAAGTCCTGAAACGCATTAATCTGGCAAACAAGCTGCAACTTAGAAGAAAATCACAGAGCACCATCAGTCGTAGTTCTGCAAGTGAGAAGGACGAGTCTGCAGCCGAGTCAGAGAGAGAAGAGAAGAAATCAAAAGTGTCCATCAGTGTCAGTGAGCCAGAGGCCAGCGGGAGTGGATCAGAGGCAGAAAGCCGAAAGAAAGCCTCGGATGAGGAGGAATCATCTGAGAGGAGCAGTGTAGCAGGCTCCACTGACGATAAGGATTATTTGAAAGTGGATCTGGATAGAGATGATGCCAATGAGAGCACTGTTGATTCTGAATCAGAGCCAGAAGAACCAGACGAATCTGATGCAGAGAGTAAATCCAAATCTGAGACTGAGAAGTCAGGAACCGAAAAGGATTCCGAAGCAGAGTCAGCATCTGAGAAAGAATCCGAAACCGAGAAAGGGTCAGGTTCAGAGGAGGAATCTGGCTCGCAGGAAGAGTCAGGGTCTGGAAAGGCCTCAGGAACAGAAACAGCATCTGGATCTGGGACTGAAAAATCAGGAACTGAGGAAGAGTCCAGTGCTGAGAAGAGTTCTGCCACAGAAAAGGAGTCAGAGGAAGAATCTGAAGAAGATGAAGAGTCTAAAGGGACGGAAGAGTCAGGATCAGGATCAGAGCCATCCTCTACTCGCTCTTCAAAGAAATCATCCCGTACTGAGGGTTCCTCGGAGCGTTCGAGTGCAGGAACACGGAGCAGCAGAAGTGGGAGTGTTTCTGGAAGTGCAAGTGGTACTCCGAGTGGCAGCGTATCAGGTGGCAGCTCTAAGGGGTCTTCAGCCCAGTCTTCAGTAAGGTCATCACAAGCATCAGTGTCTGGTGAGGAAAGCAGTGGTGAGATAGGGTCAGCGAGTGGCTCTGAAGAGGCATCTGGGACAGAAATGAGTGGATCTGCTGCATCATCCGGGACGGAAATGAGCGGATCTGCTGCATCAGATGACACTGAATCAGATGCCGTTTCCGTGTCCGGCAGTGAGAGAAGCTCCACAAGCTCCAGATCAGCAGGAGGAAGCCGCCGCTCTCGCAAGAGCATCATTACCCGATCCTCCCAGGACACCATTGATGAGGAAAGTGAGGAAGAAGAAGAGGCGTCTGAAAAAGAAGAGGATGAGGAGGAGGATGAAACAGCAGAGAGCAGAGAGTCAGCTAGTGAGATGAGTGAGGGATCAATATCACGGAGGTCAAGTGTGATCTCAGCAGCAGAAAGTGGAGGCACACCATACGCCACAGAGGGCAGCGTTCAGAGTTCAGATGAGACGTTTGGAGGCCTCTCACCAATCACAGAGGTGGATGAGGATGCCATAACCTCCGGCAGTGGCTCAGGATCTGAGAGCAACTCTAGGCGTCGCTCACAGCAGTCGGGAACCGAGGGTACCACAGAAGTAACAGATGCAGATTCTGTCTCAGGAGATTCCACAGCTTTCTAAACAGGGACCAAGTAAGACCTAACTGACTTCTGCCATGGAGTGAAGTAATTCCCACTTGATACCTGTCTTTTCTCTTATACTGGTGTGTTTTGGAACAAATCCCACTGCATGGAAGTGCTAAAAAAATGGCATGCCATTTTTTTTTTTTTATTCTGGTGTGCTTCTCAAATTTCTTCTCTCGAGTGAACCTACATTACCTGCCCCAAAACTGTGTCTTCAAAACATTTATTTGTATTAATCTCATGTTTCTGTTTCCAAAAACAGTATCCCTACTGTGAGTGCTTTAATATAATATTGACACCACATGTGCAGCCGTCAGTTTGCTTCTCTACTAGGGGTGCACGCAACCTTCAGTTTGATTATGATTGCAATTTCACAAGGCTGGGGTCATATTTACAAAAAAATCTTAAGGCTAATAAATGTTAAGAAACTCAACGCTAGGACTAAAATTGTTTGTGAATATGGCCCTTGGTCTCTACTATTCCCACTTAGTGGAGGGTTTTTCTTTGATAGCTGATTTATGTTAATAATTCTTCTCTCTGATCTCCAGGCTGGCAAAAAGAAGCGAATCAAACTAGTGTTGGACCGAGAGCATGACACGACTGCAACAGGAGAAGACAGTGGACTGGATTTCCAACGCAATCGCATACCCAACATCAGCAGCCACAGTAACATCAACGGATCAGTATACCTTGCCCAAAATGGTACCATCATCCGAACACGAAGGCCCCCTTACCCCAACAACTTAAAACTGGGCTCACCAACACGGTTAGGCAAACAATTCAAAAAACTGGACAAGCTAGGTGTCACACACGAAGAGCATTTACCTTTAAATGGAACAGAAGACAATGGGCCTACTATCAGCACCACCACTGCCCATTCCTATGTTACTGATCACAACCTTAACTCCAAAGAGTGCAGTGTAATGGGCCCTAACTGCAAAAGGCTCAAATCCAACATCGATAAAGCCCGTTTGGAGCAGGATAAGGGGTGCTGTGAGCTGGAGTCCTCAGTGGACAATGGGGAGATTAAAGAGTCGGAAGAGTTTCCATGTGAGCAAACACTGTCTGATGAAGAGGAGCTCTGGATGGGTCCCTGGAACAACTTACACATACCAATGACAAAACTCTGATTTCTAATTTTGCTAATTCTTATGGTACTGTTTCTATTTAGTTTCATTTCTAGTCTTTTCTATGTTTTATTTGGGTTCTATAAAGGGTTTATCTCGATTCTGTTGTACACACATCAGACACCGACAAAGAAATGTGATTCTCTTACAAAGAATTATGGGTTTTTTTTCATGCAGATGACTATTTCACTTCTTACTGTAGTGTCAGATAAATTGTTGTGGAAGACAGGGCTATTCTATACAAATTTCTTTGCCTCAATTGAACTGTTTCCAAAATGTACTGTATAATTTAAGTTATTAGTTATCAGATTTGATTTCACAAACAGACAATACAGAAAAGTAGCAGATTCAAACAGTTTAGAAAGCTTTGATTTGAAAAGTATTTTTTATAAATGAGTTCACAGACTGTTCAAAAAATCCCTAAAAATCAGTATAACCAGTGATGGCTGCTACACTCAATTATTCTTCAAATGTTTTTAATGGATGTATTTTTTACATTGAGATATATGTGGTTGTAATGGCCCTAATGTTTTGAAAAGATTATTTACATAGGTATACCTAAGTATAATATATACAGTCTATGTATTTTGATAACTTCAACGATTATTTTTGATTATCATTCCTTTTTTTCATCAAAATCGAATTTATCTTGGGTTTCCTTCACTTTTGAGTTTTGTTTTTTACACTGGTCAGATAGTTTGAAGCTTTGATTTATAATTATTATCATGAGTAAAAATGTGAACATAATCCATATATGTTTGTCAATAAAACTGACAGTTAGCAGACATTTTTTATGTTAACCAGTGTTCATACAATGGAATGTCACTCCAGTAAATGTCTCCATAAAGTGTGTTTTATATTTGTATATACTGACCTGCTGTGCTTTACAGGTCAGATATAGAAGTATCACTGAGCACACGTGGTCTTCTAATTCGCCTGGACAACAAGTGTTCTTTTCATTCTTAAAACGCTGTTATTTTTTGACTGCAAAGTACCGGAAACATCTGTTTGTGATTACTAAGGTTAAACTGTTACATTTGACTTCTTGTTTACCTGCAATCAAGTAAAGAAAACATCAATTTTTAAGTGATTACAGCCTACTTGTTTGGTTAAAGATTTTCTAATTTACCTGCCATGTGGCAGCATTTTCCACCATTTTTCACACTTGATTTTTGATTATTTACATAATGTTTTTTACACATTGTACATGTTTGTGTAATCTCATGCGCATACAGGTATCTGTGAAGTGATTGACTTAACTGCACAGTTCTACGTTCACCAGCAGAGGGAGACACACTATTTACCCATTCTCTCTTCTCAGAGTTCTGATGGTCATTACTTACTAGTCTTACCAATCCGAATCACAGAAAACCTTGTATGTGATGTACCATACAGAATATATATTTCAACTGGAAGAAAATTACGCCTCCTGATGTTTGAAGTTTGTTTTGCTTTCTGAATTGAAATCATACTTTGAATACCTTAAGAGGAACTTCCTTCTCATAGAGTATGAGGTTCTCAAGGGTGAACTGAGATTTTTAATTTATTTTTAATGTTAAAATTCTGTATTCTGTGCAGAGGCAACTTAATATGTCAAATTCCTGAAGAATATGTAAAAATGTGAGACTGTGGTGGGTTTAAAACTTTGGCTGTGTTCAGAATTGAATTCTGGCTTACTTTTTATTGAATACAGTGCAGTATACACTTTTATTTTTTTTTTATTGTACTTTTTTTTCCCCCCAAGTATGTGAACCAGTAGGCATTATACACATTTTTCATAACGATAATAATATGCTATGTTGTTGTCACATGACCTCATCACCTGTTTAGTTATCGTTTTAAAAAGAAGTCCACTTTTGAAAAATCAATATTAAAAACCTAATCTCTTCATCACACTGCAAATGTAATGTCATAACTGCAACACGGTTTCATATGGTGTATGCTGAGATATGTAAGTGTCACTGTATTAATTTATACATCCTGTTCACCTTTAAACCCTTAAGTATCTTAAACTTGTCTTGGATGTTTTGATCATGCAATATCTGCTGTCTGATTATAGTCAGTTATAGTGGAATATGTCGGCCCACCTGTCCTATTAATTCCCTCCTGCACATGTGCTGCAGTGAGCTGTGTTTGAGTCAAATGTGCTCTGACTGTGAGCTGCCTCCTCTCCTCTGGCTCCGGCTCAGCTGTTGATGCTTCAGCGTGTGTATGGGCAGATGCAGGTTGTAAGCATACATGAGGAGTGAGAGTGTGTGCACATGCGTGACCGGATTGTGTCATGCAGGAAGGTTCAACATCACATTGCACAGAGGCTGAAGATCACCGCCTAGAGGCGGACAGTAACTTAAGTACATTTACTTGAGTATTGTACTTAAGTACACTTTTTGAGTATCTGTACTTTACTTGAGTATTATTTTTTCTGGAAACTTGTGACTTTAACTTCACTACATTTGAAAGACAAATATTGAACTTTTCACTACATTTCTATCAAGGTCCTCGAAGTAGAAAGTCGTTACTATGTAGCAGCTTTGAAAGTCAGTGGGTGATTTTTTTCTTCTCTAAAACGTGACTTTCTTTTATCAGACAGTTTATCAGTAATCACTCTTGAGTGCACATTCCAGTGCACTCAATTTGACCTTCCATTTCCAGTGTAATGAATTAACTGTAAGTTATTTCTAATATTCAATTTAGCTGACATGTTTTTACACAACATTGAATGCAAAGGTGTAAAATAAATTTTTAAAGGTCATACTATATCCCACAATGCAATGTGCTTGACTTCATCTTCCATTTGCACATTTGCAGTGTGATGCATGAACCATATATATATATATATATACATTTTACATCACATTGGCCTTATCCCAAATGCTACCCTAAATCCAAAAGTATGCTACCCTTGTGCAGTCATTTGTGACTTTTCGTCAGCACAGTCCACTAATGTTGCAGACAATAAAGCATATGAGACTGATTTGTGTGCACAAAAACAAAAGGTCCACTAGATAGTGCGTATGCTTCCATCCACGATTACGATCAATAGAGTACACTCTGGCCCTGTCCTAAATGGAACACTAAGTCTTTGTGGTCTTCCTTCGAGTCCACACTTTCATGGTGTAATGCAATGCCGCTTTGTTGGGTAGAAGTTTGCTGCGGAGTTCGACTCAGCAGAAGTGTGCTTCGAAAGCGTATAGCTTTGCAATTTTAGCACATTAACCTAAAATGACTGTGGACTTAATGGACAAGTGCATGTGGCAGCCAATGTACATTAAGTCCACAAGAGCACAAGTGCACATGAAGTGTGCCATTTGGGATAAAGTCTTTGAAGAGCTTGCATGCTCAATTGTTCGCTAGATGATGCAGAATGTGGAAAATGAAGTATACTCGGGTCTTTAATGTGCAAGCCCTTCAAAGTATACTCTATTGGGTGTGATCGCAGATAGACTTGTTTGGTGCTCAAGCACTACCTAACAAAAAATATGTCACACAGTCTTTTCATGAGCCAGAGCGGAATGTGGACAAGGGAAGTAGTTCAACAAAAGTGAAAATTCTGACATCATTTACTCACCCTCAAGTTGTCCCAAATCTATAAAAAAAATAAATAAAAAAAAAATGTCCCCGTTGAACACAAAAGAAGATATTTTGAAGAATGTTTGTAATCAACCAATAACTGTTTGTTTACCAACATCCTTCAAAATAACTTTTATTTTTGTTCAACGGAAGAAAGAAAATCATACAGGTTTGGAACAACATGAGGGTGAGTAAATGATGATGAAATTAATTTTTGTGTTATCTATCTATTTTTACTATTACTGCATTCAAAACAGAATAAATCTTATCTTATCTTATCCACCCCCACCATATTGCAGGGTCGTTCCAAACCGAAGTGCTGAAACTGGTCACTCTAAAGGGCCCTTCAGAATGAAGGATTTTGAAGGGTACAACTGATGGACACTTTTCAGTCCCGTGATTCTTTTTGCAGGTTTAATTTGTGTCGCAGATAATGCAAGATGACAGAAGTGCATTCCATGGAACAGTTTTTTGGTCCCCTACCCCTCTCATCCTTTCTAAGCTAAATCCTTTGAAGGGCTTAGGGCATATAGATGAGGCCTTCAGAATGGAACGCAACCTTCAAGTGCACATCAAGTGGGACACAGCCTTTCTTGATTATTATATATTTTTTTAAAAAGATATTAATATGCCATATACAATGCATACTATGCTGAAGTAGTAAGCTAGAATTCCATTCTAGGAAAGGCTACTGTTTTACTTAAGATTTTAATAGAAAAATAGTAGGCCTCATAGTCATTTCTATATATAAAATACAAGGAGTAGTGTCTATTGTGCTGTATTCAATAAGAAAGCTAGTCCATTCCCAACGTCTTCTCTCCCACACACACATACAGTGATCTCTAGATCAAAACATTCCAATAAAACATATTTTCTGTGTGACTAACTCACACACACAGAGCCGGGCTGCAGAGCTCACAGGCACATGTGATGATAGGGCTTCCAGGAAGCGTGTGCGTTCGCAGCCAGCGCTATGTGTGAGGTTTGCGCTCGGGTGCTGTAGTACAAGGCCGAGGCTGTTATCTCTCTCCTCTCAAATGAGCCTCTATTGAATGTTTCAGAGCTGCTATTACAGCTCTGACTTATGATTCTAATTACCCAGATTATATAATTTGCTAGTCAATGTCTGCATCCTGCAGGGGAGAAATGCGCACGCAGGTCTTTATGAAAGAGTGCGGGGTTGCGTGTGCTTTAGGAGAAATTATCGTCTTTTGGTAAAGGCCTGTGACAGACGGGCTGAACTGCTGCTTGTGAGGTGGTTGAGGGGGTTGTGTGGTTTTGATGCTGCAAACTAATTTTCACAAGAGAAAAACCACACTGCTGAAACGAAGCGACTGTTTGAGCGTCAGACAGAAGCCCTGTAGCCCCGGGACAGACAGGAGCTGTCAGCATGATTCTCCTGTGTCCTGTTTTGTTCATATGTCAAGTAGTTTTTCTCCTTTTAGACTGTGAGGATATACAAGCTTTCGCACTGTAAATATGCAAGATTTAGGCATATTTATAAATCCAGTGTTTTCATGATCGTTTGCACATTTATGAACAAGTATCTATAGATCTCTAGTGTTCCCTTATTTAATATAAAAAGGAAAGAAAGAATAATTGCGTGGTGCTAACAAGTGCTAATGAGTAATGGCTGAATTCCGTAGAATTCGGAATACCATAGGCTACTACGCTTACTATTTCTGTTATACAAAAAACGTTAGATAAGGTAAGCTGAGAATGATAGCATACTATTCTAAATTCAGCCAATACTCCTGCAATACCGGAGGCTGCGGCATTTAGGACCCTATTTTTTGTGACAACGCCACCTAGACAATTCTATTCCAACAGAGGAGACCTGATTCAAACATCAAACAAACAGATGCAAAGACTAGATCCATGGCAATTTTTTTTTTTATCTTTCCGTCTAATTATTTTTAACGTAAGAGCTAGCATGAACTTGAGTGTGTGAGGCGATGCCAGCAACCTCCATTTATTAGCCTATAGCTATGCAAAAACAGTTATTTGTGCTGCTGGATGTTGTCAAATTAGATTAATATTTCAAAAGGGTTACCAAAGGGTAGGCTATGTTTAGGGTTAGGGGTTGATGAGGACAATAATTAAATGTATACAATTAAACAACCAAATAACAAATAAATAATAATACAAATACAGAATGAAATAGCAAGTGCTATAAAACAGTATAAACTGCTAATACATACATGCATACAATAAACAAACAAAATACAAAAAAAAAAAAATTCTAGGGTCCTTGAAATGCTGAAACTGCAGCCTTCAGTATTGCAGGAATACCCCGAGTTGACTATTTACAAACAGGTTTCCCTGAGCACTGTCTGTTTGTCATTGGTCGCTCAAACAAGCAATCCCGCCCACAATCTCACACGATTGGTTGCGGCAGCTGTTAATTAAACAGTCCAGTATATTGATTGGCCAAAGTTGCTGTTGGTTTGTACATTAGGGCAAGGGAAGGTCACTGTTTTTATCACTTCACTTTCTGGGGCCCGTTCTTCGTACGTCGCTAACTCAGTTAGCTGGATTTGATTGTTGACGATTTGGCATGATCTTGGATTGTTTGGTTCTTCGAAGCTCATCCCAGAGTTGCGTCATAGCAACAGGTCCTTAAACTTAAACCTGATCGGGAGCAGGCTTATTTCATGAAAACAGGATTAGATCGCATCTTTTAAAGCAGAATTGATACTTAAAATCTGTCCGCTACCACCGCTACTTTATTACAAGAGTACCCTACTAATCCAGGGACAATCATTTAAAATAATAATACCGTAATTAAAAAATAATTTTAGCTCATCCCAGAGTTGCGTCATAGCAACAGGTCCTTAAACTTAAACCTGATCGGGAGCAGGCTTATTTCATGAAAACAGGATTAGATCGCATCTTTTAAAGCAGAATTGATACTTAAAATCTGTCCGCTACCACCGCTACTTTATTACAAGAGTACCCTACTAATCCAGGGACAATCATTTAAAATAATAATACCGTAATTAAAAAATAATTTTAAGATAATATAACAATGTTGTGTAGTCTTTAATACTATAGACACAGACAGATTTACTCACTGACATATTTATTCGTCATAAAATTATTACTTCATAATATTCGAGTCTTACACACATGCTATATAATGTAGAGTTGTGCATTAATTTGAGAGGTGACAGATATTATGGGAGTGGTTTGATTGAATTATCATAAAATATTATATAAATACTGTTCGGTTTCTCGCACAAACTGATCGTTTCATGTCTTAGGACATCAATGTGTCGTCACGAGCAGCAGCGTTTAATTTGGATTTGTTTGTGCATGTTTTTTTTACTCTCATAGATTTTGTTACCATTGCCATGCATTATACGACTGATAGACTGCAACGGCTGGACTTAAAACTAATAATTTGTGTTCTACTGAAGAAACAAAGTCACCTACATCTTGGATGCCGTGGGGGTAAACAGATAAACATCAATTTTTCATCTTTGGGTGAACTATCCCTTTAAATCGGCAAGTGTTGACATATTTTTAAAAGTACAAATATTCTTACAAAGTACAAATGATCATAATAGCATGTAACAAGCATCTGAAAATAGTTCTTTTTGAAGTGTATGACGACATTGCTGGCACTGCTGGACATGTTGTTAACTACCAGATCTTTTGTACTTTCCATTAATTATCATGTGCTGTATTGACTATTTTAATGCTGCTTGTATTTTTTTATTTCTCTCTCGATTGGTGTCATCTGCAGAATGAGATTGTGCTGTCAAACATGTGGCTGGTCTGTTTGTGTAGGAAGGGCATTATCTGAAAATGAGTTTAATGAGGGAACAGCATAATGCCACTCATTTAACGTTTATGTAGGAAAGGAATCTTCATTACTGATCTACTGCCCCCTGCTGACCAGTCACTGCCCCAACCAACCATAAACACTGCTCTCAGTACTACTAGCTCAAACCCTTTTCCTTTTGTGTCTAATCTTAGATCCATCAATCATTGCAGAGATGGTTTTCAGCAGGAGAAAGTGTGTATAACTTAAATGCTTGACGTCTGGCCATTCAGTACCAGTTTAAGACTTCATGTGTTTGTTTTGACATTTGTGTACCTTTAATGTCCTCTGGGTCTATTTTTGGGCACCATTTGATGTTTTTATTTTTCAAGGCAATTTTAAAAAACCATTTTTGGCAGCCCTAAGTATATATTGTTGGTTTTGGGCACTTATAATTTCTGTCTTGTACATAGTTATTTTTGAGATGTACTAGTGCCCAAATTACATTTAAACTGACAGACAATCTCACTCGCAGACACACACAGAAAGACTCGCAATAATGTGCAGGAGCTATTCATGGTTGCATCCCACCCGAAATGTTTTATTATTTCTGAAATGCTGGGTGTGTTGAAAAATAGATAGTTCACAGTCTAGCACTTTTAATGAGTAGGTGCTGCGCTCTCGGGGTTCTGCCGTGTGTATTTGTGTACGAACGGCTCTCAGCTATACCACAAAACTATGAGACGACACTGTCTGTCCTAATTTGATGCTTTCATGCTGCATTTGTCTGTTTTTGGCTGCTATGACCTGGATTGAAATAATGCAGACACTTGTTCAGTGTTTTCCTCCTCAGCAGACATGCTCGGTCATTGCTGTTATGCAGTGCATTTTGAAGTGCAACTTTTACAAAATGAATGTGCTTTGATGTGAATTTGAAGATGTATTGCCATAAAAACATACTTTTTCACTGTATTACTTTTATGTACGCGTTGGCAGCAGGATAATAAAAAAGTTAACTTAGTCATTGCTCAGTGAGAGTTGAGAGTTAGCTTATATGAGAGTGCAGGTCTTAAAGTGAATAACCCTCCACAAATTAAGGCTTAAAAGGTCTTAAATTGGAGCAGAAAGTCTTAAATTCATAACGTCATTACATGTTGCATTCAAATTAATGTCTCAAATGAATGAGATGCAAAATGAAGATAGCTGAAGTCATGTTTTCTGAGAAATTGAACAAAATGAAGTATTTGTGCTTAAAACAAGAACAGATTACTGTCAATGAGGTATGAAAACTTGTTTTCTCTCTGAACAAGTTGATTTTTTGAGTCCATTGACATATATATGTTCTTGTTTTTCTTTAATTCACTTTATTTTGTTCACTTTCTCAGAAAACAAGACTTATTATTCTATGTCATTTTGCTTTAAGCAAATGTATCTTGATTTAAGGTAAATTTTAAATAAAATTTGTTTATTTATTTGTAATGAATTAAAGTAATGGAGATCTTTGGATATTGCAGTTTCAAAGTTGCTTTTTTCTGCTCCCAAGACATTTACATTTCAAAATCATTGATGTATTATGTCTCTTTTTAATTAATTGCTTAAATTTACTTAATTAGTCTTAATGTCTTAAAATTTGCCTTCATAAAGCTTGCAGAAAATTATTGACTTGTACCACAAAACATCACAGAATTTATCAAATACACTGAACAAAATTATAAACGCAACACTTTTGTTTTTGCCCCCATTTTTCATGAGCTGAACTCAAAGATCTAAGACTTTCTCTATGTACACAAAAGGCCTATTTCTCTCAAATATTGTTCGCAGATCTGTCTAAATCTGTGTTAGTGAGCACTTCTCCTTTGCTGAGATAATCCATCCACCTCACAGGTGTGGCATATCAAGATGCTGATTAGACAGCATGATTATTGCACAGGTGTGCCTTAGGCTGGCCACAATAAAAGGCCACTCTAAAATGTGCAGTTTTATCACACAGCACAATGCCACAGATGTCGCAAGTTTTGAGGGAGCGTGCAATTGGCATGCTGACTGCAGGAATGCCCACCAGAGCTGTTGCCCGTGAATTGAATGTTCATTTCTCTATCATAAGCCGTCTCCAAAGGCGTTTCAGAGAATTTGGCAGTACATCCAACCGGCCTCCCAACAGCGACGACAGCGTGTTCCAGTTCCTGCCAATATCCAGCAACTGCGCACAGCCATTGAAGAGGAGTGGACCAACATTCCACAGGCCACAATCAACAAGCTGATCAACTCTATGCGAAGGAGATGTTGCACTGCGTGATGCAAATGGTGGTCACACCAGATACTGACTGGTTTTCGGACCCCCCCCAATACAGTAAAACTGTGCATTTTATTGTGGCCAGCCTAAGGCACACTTGTGCAATAATCATGCTGTCTAATCAGCATCTTGATATGCCACACCTGTGAGGTGGATGGATTATCTCGGCAAAGGAGAAGTGCTCACTAACACAGATTTAGACAGATTTTTGAGAGAAATAGGCCTTTTGTGTACATAGAAAAAGTCTTAGATCTTTGAGTTCAGCTCATGAAAACTGGGGGCAAAAACAAAAGTGTTGTGTTTATAATTTTGTTCAGTGTATATTGCTAATACTTAATGATATTTGTGCAGTCATCTTCCCTTCAAAACAACGTAAATTCCTGGATAATGCCATTACGACACTGACTTTTAGTTAAATAGATTTTACAAAAGACTAACAGGCTGAGTGCATTGGAACCTATAAAACATATTAATTTTACCAAAAATAATTTTTTCCAAAAAAACATGATTGCAATACTTGTTAAAAGAATAAAAATACAAAATGCATGGAATATATTTTCTTGACAAATTGGCAATTGTTCATGTTTTAAAGGCACAATATGTAATTTTCGCCACTGGAGGGTGCGTATTCAAAATAAACAAAGAGGCAAAGGCGTAGTTTGATGATGCCGTGACTGAGTGTGGAGTCATTGGAGTTGTCGTCTTCATCCCCACAGCCCATGCAATCAGACGGGATTCGGGCAGAAATCATGTTCATGGATGAGCTAATGATTTATTAACGTAGTAGAATGAAGCAGGGTGAGGCTGAAAGCCGTTGAAGCGAAACGAGGCCGCTGAACGAGTGTGACACATGGCTCGAAAGCAGCAAAGCTTTTATTATGCTACAGTCCACCGCTTCCGCTCCTTCCGGTTGTGTGTATGTGGGGGGAAAAAGCAGCGCTGTTTTATCATACTAGATACATTTGAAAGTCCTGTTATAATGCTACTCTGTGAGGTTGTCACCGGTCTGTTAAAACACACACCATATTAAAGCGTCTTTGATGTTTCCATATTTTCTACAAAACAAAACAGAGGAATCGAGAGGTTATGACGTCATTGGCAGGCGACACAATGACACCTATGGAAACAGTCCGTGTCGCTAGTTAAAATTGCTTATTTCTCTGGATTAAAACATTCTTTAAAACATTTGGGATAATGTAAGTACACAAGTCAGCAAAATATATAACATTGTTCTAGTGGTTTTTGGATATTTTAATAAAACAATCTTACATATTGTGCCTTTTAAGGTGCAGCACCCAGAATATGGTGAAAATGGCAACATCCAATCAAACCAAAGAAGTGAAATGACTTAATTTATTTGCATCTTTAACAATTTTGAGTTCAATATTTTATTTAGCATATTAAGACCTAAGTGATGGGAATATGAAAATACTGCATAACGACTGATTCTGGGTCCTGGGTGCCACAGAGTTTAATGTCAGCGGTGCATGTGTGTGTCTGGATGGAGTGTGGCAGCGGCTGGCGTCTGTGGAAAGGTCCACGATGGTGTGTGTGCAAGTGCTATTTCAGGCCGATGTGTGTCTGTCTCTCATAAAGCCAGACGGGTTCTGTTGCTGCTCACTTTACACTCTCTGTGTGCGAGTTTGCACATTGACTCGACTGCTCTGATGTGGTTCGACGCCTGTGTGGTCTCGAGAGGAGAGAAAGGAGAGCAGGAGGGAGGGTCACACTAGCACTTAAAGCATTACACATTATTAAAAGACAGACAGAGTCAAAGGAAAGTTTCAAAGAAATAGCGCCTGTCTTTGACGCTACTGTTCACTCAATCAACTGTTATTCCGGTGGAGAGAAAAATGAGGGAATGATTTCCAGACGGCTACAATGCTGCCACTTTCAGCCAAGCGCTAGAGAAAGACCAGAGATGGAGTTGTAGAGAAGCGAGAGGCAGGGAAACCACAGATCAGTACAAACACACGTTTCATGTCTCTTTTACTTTGCTTCTCTGCCTGAAAGTTGAAGGAATAGTTCAACCTACTGAGAAATGAAAACTTTGCTCATTTATTCACCCTCATGTCATTTCAAACCCATATTACTTTTTTCTTCCTTCTAAGGAACCCAAAAGGAGATTACTTGCATGCAAGTGGATTAGGTTTGAGGCTTTTAAACTCCAAAATAGGACAAAATAGCACCAAAAATCCAGTAAAGTCATCGAAAAATTATCTGAATCAATATGATAGTTCGGTGTTTTGTTATATATTGAAATCTCTGCCATAGCTCTCAAATCACATTCACACACGGCTGCAGGTTTGACAACAACAATGTCAAGCATTTTTGGTTCTTGATCTAGTAAAATCCAATAAAAGTTGTCCATAGGTCTTCTGAAGCCGTACAGTATTTTTGTGTTTTGTTATTTATTGAAAATCTCAATATCTCTCAAATCGTATTCAAACATGGTGGCACGATTGTTGCCAGTGATATCAAGCGTTATTGGTTCTTGTACCTCTTGTGACGATTTGTTTTGAATACACACATGAGATGCGACCTCATGCATGAAATTTAAGGACTAGTTTATGACACATTCCAAATATAATGCACAAGTTGTATTGACTACCTTACTGATGTTTTAGCATCCATTTCGTTGCATGGAGCAGCTTGGACATTTTGCTAATGACCTTTTTGTTCCACAGAAGAAATGACATCATACGTGTTCAGAATGACATGAGGGTGAGTAAATGATGAGAGAATTTTCATTTTGGGATAATTTGTTCCTTTAACAAGATTACAGTCAACCGAGTTAAGAACAACAACGTTTTTTTTTTTCTGCTCTGAAAATGTCACTTGTAAGTGGTAGAGCCGACATTAACTCAGTTTTCACCTCCTGTTGTGTTCAGAAGCCCTTCCATTTCTTCTATAAAGTCTTTCTAAATACATTTAGCCTGATCCAAACTGCCATATCACCTACTTGCTACTACAATTAACCCTTCAAGAAAAGCCATAATATACTGAGACCCAGTAAGTATCAAAAATGTTAACACGAAATCCATTTTATAGCTTTGTTCAAACCTCATTATGGTTTGATTTCTATTCAGGCCATCTCTGTTTAAAACATTTTCCAGCGCTGACTCAGTTACTGCTCAACTTTGCTGTGATGTTGTTTGAATGAACAAACGTCCTCCTTCAGATATGATGTCTAAGCATATATTTGTCAGAGGGTAAATGGATTGCACTTTGTTAACCAGAGTTGGCCAATGTATGATGTGTGGGATTAACTTGTTTTTCTCTTAGTGAATGTTTAATTGCAGTGGAGGAAGCCCACACAGTGAGAGCGGCAGATATAACTGCTGCGTTTACAAAACCTGCCATTGCAATGTGCATTTGCTGCTCAATTACACATCATTGATTTGATGTTTCTGGAGCCTGTCGAGTCAAAACAGAGAATCAGAAGGCAACTAAACTGACATGTCGTTTACACTGTTATTTCCATATGTTTTATATATGTACACGAATGTTAATATGCACAAGAGCTTTCAGGAGACATAGATTTAGTGTGTGTGTGTGTGTGTGTGAGCGCGCGCGCAGTGAGGTAATGAACAGATGAATAATGAAACAGTCCACCTGCTGCTGTTTACTGACTGTTGAGTCGTCAACGTGTTTAATTAGTCTCAAGTGGATGATGATTATTGTGAACAGTGTAATGACATGCTAAATATGACAAACATTAAAAACCCTCATTAGTTGAGGGAGAAGAGCAATGATGACTGAGGCCTGTCTTTCTGTTCTTTCATTTGCATACATTTAAATAGCCTTCAGTCATATTTATGGCTTAAAACAATGGATAACGTCATCTTGTGCCACCTACTTCATTTACCAAACTGCACAGTTTTTTGTCACGTAACCTTTATATTTAGAACTGCATTATATGCAGCTGCCTGTGATTGAGGGATGTTTTTTTGTGTGTCGTAGTACAATTTGTACATACCAGAAACAAATTTATCCAAGTGTAAAAATGCATGTACTGTATTTTACATGTTGGTGATTTCATAGTGCAAAACCCATGTAATTTATTTGGCAATTAGTGAAAATTAATGAAAAGATTAGCAATGAATTATATTCCTTTTCATTTTTGTTAATACTTAATATCTAAAAGATCATTCATTTTACCTTTATTTTTTTCTCTTGGCCTAGGACATTGTAATTTAGGTAATTGAATCCCTAATGGTTCCTTAAGATCAGGTCTTAAAGTTATTAGTAGCTTTGTTTTTGTTTTTGACCCCTTAAAACCTGAAGCTGAGATACTCAGGAGTTACAAAACCCTTAAACCCAACAGCAGGTTTAAGCAGACCTAGACCAGTACATGTATAGATCATGTACTGCATCTGTTTGGCCACTAGAGGGGGGAAAGGGCCTTTAGTGCCGATGGGCAATGTTTACCAAACTTTATTTACTACCATGATGGCAAAATTACAATATTCTGCTGTCAGCAGTGTAGTATAGTGTGTGTGTGTGTGTGTGTGTGTGTGTGTGTGTGTGTGTGTGTGTGTGTGTGTGTGTGTGTGTGTGTGTGTGTGTGTGTGTGTGTGTAAAGATGCTTGTAGAAAACAGATGCATTTGTGGATCAGAATATCTCAAACTGCTTTGGGAAATAATGGGAAAATAAATACATGTGCATGCACAAAAACATGCAATTTTATCAGCATGTGTGCTCTGCCTGAATTATGGAAATTACAAATTGGATTGCAAAGTGTGCTTGCATCATCATAGATGATCAACTTAAGCGGCTTTAAAGTTAGTTATTTCTCAGAGGATGCTGTAAAGCTATAGAGAAGATGCTTGACAGATTACTGGGGTCAGTTTGAAATACAGTTTGCAGTTTTACAGATTGCAGTCATGAAGAAAAATTTGATGAACGCTGCCGTTCAAAGTTTTTGGGTTGGTAAGAGTTTTTTGAAAGAAGTCTCCTATTCTCAGCAAGTCTGCATTTATTTGATCAAAAAGTAAAACCAGTAATTGTAAAATATTTTTATAATTTATAATAATGGTTTACTGTTGTAATGTATATGTTGTATGCATTTGGAATGCGACTGTTGTAATGTCATTTATTCCTGTGATGCAAAGCAAATAATTTTCAGCAGTCATTACTCCAGTCTTCACATGATCCTTCAGAAATCATCCTAATATGCTGATTTGGTGCTCAAGAAACTTAGTATTACCAATGCTGAAAACCGTTGTGCTACTTTAGTGTTTTTGTGGAAACCAGGAATCTTTTCTTTTTTTTTCAGGATTCTTTGATGAATAGAAACTTTATTTGAAAAATAAATATTTTATAACATAAATGCCTCTACTGTATCTTTGCTGAATGAAAGTATAAATTTTTTTTTTTTTTAAATGACCCCAAGCTTTGAATTGTAGTGTAGATTCAGTTCAAACAGATCTCGTTCTTATTTTCTTTCCTTGTGAATGTGTACTTTACTGTAAAATCTATCAAATAGATTATATATCTGGATTTTTAGATAAATTGTAAAATGTTTTTAACCTTTTTATATATATATATAGTATGTATGTATGCATGTACTGTGTGTATGTATTTATTTTAGTTTTGTATTATTATTATTTTTTTTACTTGTTTCTTGCCTTGAATAGCCATGGTAGCTTGCATGGTGCTAAATTATTAGCAAACAAACACTATTTTGAAGTTTTAGGGCTATCTTTCAGTGGGTTAACAAATCATGATTAATCTCATGATTTTAGTCTGTTTTCTTTTAAGCAAAGAAAAGGTTGTCAAGTGTAAATTGTCAGTTTGTGTAAATAAATTCCATCACACAAAAATACAAATGACATCACTTGTTAAATGTCCCATGTGGATTTGATTTATAAATAAATGAAGTATTTGATTGCCCACAAAACTGTAACAGGGACCCTGCTTAATGAGTTTGTTTTTCTCCCACAGTACCACTGATATCATAATAAAGGACATTTGTTTTGTATAATATTAATGGTCATTTTAAAGGATATCCCATGTAATATGAGTTTGTTGATAAAAGAGTGCTTGAGCCGTACTGATGGGTCCATGGAGGTACTTGAGACATAAAAGGATGGAAAGCACCAGAAGTCTTCCTGCTCCTTGTTTGTTCGGTCCAGTGATTCATGTACAGGATGTGTGTGCTGTAAGTATGTGTAATAATTATTACACAGCTGCCGTCCACATGATACAATGACAAAATGCCTTCATTTGAGGCTCTTATCCTGTCAGCATCTCTCTCTCTCTTTCTCTGCTAATATCTCATAGAGGTTCGTGACCCTGTGAGTCTTTTCAACATGGCTGCACGCTCCTCCATCTGTCTCTGTGCATGCAGCTGTCTGTCTCTCCCTGCCGTGTTCTGGCTCAGAACCATGTGGGTCATGTCTGGGTGTGGGACGAGTGTCATGGCGTCCCACACAGCCGTGTTTTTTTTTTCATTTTTTATCTAGAGCATTGTCTCTGATAGCTGGAATTGTTCAGTGATGCTGGAATGTTTTTTTTCTCTGTGTCTTAACAGTCGTATCTTCTTTTTGAATTTTCTAGTGACTCTGTTGTGTTGTTACACTTTGTAAATCAACACGACAGCTTTCGCTAACAATCCTCAAGCCCTGGCATTGGTAACTTCAATGTTAAACGCAATGTTGTTTGCAAGCCATTTTATTTTTAAATCTGACATATTTCAGATACAGTGTCATTTTAGTATTATTTATGTACTGTTATAGTATTTATCAATATTTTGAATTACCTATTATTTTTTAGATGTTCAAGATTTCCAGTTTAGTTTAAGTTTTAGTCATTTTGTTGTGCTTTTATTACGTTTTTATATTTCTATTTATACTGAAGAAAAAGGTGTAGGATTTTCTTTGAAATTATTTTTACTCTGAAATTGCTAGTGAATTTCACAAATAAATATAAAGAAATGGTAAGTAATTTACTTTGAATTAAAGGTGAAGTTTGAAGTAGAAAGACTGAAATAGTATTTTCTTTTGAAACTCCAATAATCTCCTTTTACAACTTCAAAAACATTTAATTTTTTTTGTGTGGCTTTTTTATTTTAATTTTAGTCATTTTATTTACATTTTTTCAACTAATTTTAAGTTTTTCATCTAACATTTATTTTAGTTCAGATTTATTTCAGTTAACAAAAGATTTTTTTTTTTATATATAGTTAAAGTTTATAGTTTTTATAGTTTTAGGTTTGGTTAACAACAACAGCATTCTGTTGTAGGCAGGACTTGATTTTATCCATCAAGTCATAGATTGTGACAAGTGAGAGTTACAAACCAAAATGAAGTCAAGTTGTTGGTGACATCATCCAAAAAGGAAAATTGTTTCAGAGTAAGTTATTAGTTTTGGATTAAGATGATAAAAACTGGTAATCTTCAGCATACAGAAGAATGCAAAAACTGATTTTTTTTTCTGTATCGATTACAGAGAGTTCTTTGTATTGGACCGTATTGGATCGGTTGTTGTAGGTGATGCAGCCAATGAGAACCACTGGACATTTGAAAAAACTGAAGCAAGAAATCAAGTAAGTACTGCATATGAATCCAAAAAACATCCAAGTCCAACAACCATGACATCACTGCTTAATCCATGACATCACTTACTGCGGGAGGGGCTTTATTGTAGTGATCAATTCTTAAAGGGGCATCACTGATGGTTCAAATGTCATGATAAAATATGTAAAACATACTAGGATAAATGATGGTTATCACTTTTTGATAAGTCAGATCTAGGGCCATTTTTGTCTCCGTTCATCCACAAGAGCATTACTTCTCAATTGTTAATAAATGGATAATTATTATTTTATTTGTTTTCGGTCCACCATAATGGGTTATTCTGCCATGAGAGCGCTGCAGTTACAGTTTTCTTACTAGATTTTCATGGAAGCTTTCAAAACTGAACCCATGCCCACTAATTAATTGGATCATTATTAAATGGTTACTTATTTATGATGCAATGACTAGGGCTATTTTCCATACTGACACTTTCCACAACTCGCAGAGCGAGCGGCTGAGAAGGAAAGATCTGGTTTTGATTATTTAAACGGAGCCGC
Source organism: Sinocyclocheilus grahami (assembly GCF_001515645.1). Lineage (NCBI taxonomy): Eukaryota > Metazoa > Chordata > Actinopteri > Cypriniformes > Cyprinidae > Sinocyclocheilus > Sinocyclocheilus grahami. Next base: position 1,377,657 of record NW_015505256.1, on the reverse strand, counting down.
TAAATCTCCACGCAGTGTGAGGCCAATTTGTGGTGAGTGAAAAGTGGAGCCTTTTTTATAGAGTTGTAGACTCGACAGGTCCTATTATCACTCGTACAAGGAAAGGGGGTGGTCTTCTTGGACACTGTTAGGCTTTTTTTATGTTTGTGCTCTTTAAATTGTATTTTCATGAACAAAAGTATTTATGTATAACTGATTTAAAACAATATTTAAGATCTTCAAACATTATTTCTCCCATTTAAAGTGAAGACACAGACTTTTGTTAACACAAGCTGAAGTTTCCGTCAGCACTCGGAGCGAGACTGAGTCAGCATTCATAAGGTTCAACTCGGATAAATGCGGCTTTTAGCACAGATAAATCAAAGATGGCTCTCCATAGAGATTCCTCCAGGACAGGAATTATTGTTGTGGATTTCACACACACACACACACACACACACACAAAAAAAAGTTGTTTTTTTTGTTGTTTTTTGTATTTCTCAGAAAAAGAGTTCTGTAAAAGATCTATGTGGGGGAAATGTTGAAAAAAACTAAACTTTTAGAGACCATGTGTACAAGTTCCATTTTTTTTTATGACAGATCTGGGATGTTCTTTCTTCGTAATAATAATAATTATTATTATCATTCATATTATAATTATTATTATTTAGTGCTGTCAAATCGATTAATCCGGATTAATCACATCCTAATAAATGTTTGTTTACATAATGTGTGTGTACTGTGTATATTATGTGTATATATAAATACACACACATACATGTATAAATGTAAGAAATGTTTACGTGTGTGTGTATACTATATATTCATAATTATAGGCCAATATGATTCCTATCATATACAGTATATATATATGGGGGGGGGGGTGTAGAGAGAGGTAGATATATATAGAACTGAAATGTAATAAATATTACATTTATTTCTTAAATATATACAGGTACATCTAAAAAAAATTAGAATATCATGGAAAAGGTCAATATTTTTTGTCACTCATTTCAGAAAGTGAAACCCATAAATTATATAGATTCATTACACAGAGTGAAATATTTCAAGGGCATGTTTGTCACACTTTAATGTTTCAGAACATCAAACTAATTTAAATATTAGTCAGACAACACAAGTAAACACAACATGCAGTTCTTAAATGAAGGTTTTTATTATTAAGGGAAAACAAAATCCAAAACTACATAGCCTGTGTGAAGAAATGTTTGACACATTTTTGTATATATTTTTCTTTTCATGTGACAATACTGAAGAAATGACACTTTGCTACAATGTAAAGTAGTGAGTGTACAGCTTGTATAACAGTGTAAATTTAAACCTAAGTGAAAATGTACAAATTGGGCCAAATTAGCCATTTTCTCTCCCCGGTGTCATGTGACTCATTAGTGTTACAAGGTCTCAGGTGTGAATGGTGAGCAGGTGTGTTAAATTTGGTGTTATCACTCTCACTCTCTCATACTGGTCACTGGAAGTTCAACATGGCACCTCATGGCAAAGAACTCTCTGAGGATCTGAAAAAAAGAATTGTTGCTCTACATAAAGCTGGTGTAGGCTATAAGAAGATTGCCAAGACCCTGAAACTGAGCTGCAGCACGGTGGCCAAGACCATACAATGGTTTAACAGGCAAGGTTCCACTCAGAACAGGCCTCGCCATGGTCTACCAAAATAAGTTGAGTGCACATGCTCAGCATCATATCCAGAGGTTGTGTTTGGGGAAATAGACATATGAGTGCTTCCAGCATTGCTGCAGAGGTTGAAGGGGTGGGGGGTCAGCCTGTCAGTGCTCAGACCATATGCCGCACACTGCATCAAATTGGTCTGCATGGCTGCTGTCCCAGAAGGAAGCCTCTTCTAAAAATGATGCACAAGAAAGCCCGCAAACAGTTTGCTGAAGACAAGCAGACTAAGGACATGGATTACTGGAACCATGTCCTGTGGTCTGATGAGACCAAGATAAACTTATTTGGTTCAGATGGTGTCAAGCGTGTGTGGCGGCAACCAGGTGAGAATTACAAAGCCAAGTGTGTCTTGCCTACAGTCAAGCATGGTGGTGGGAGTGTCATGGTCTGGGGCTGCATGAGTGCTGCCGGCACTGGGGAGCTACAGTTCATTGAGGGAACCATGAATGCCAACATGTACTGTGACATACTGAAGCAGACTGGGCCGCAGGGCAGTATTCCAACATGATAACGACCCCAAACACACCTCCAAGACGACCACTGCCTTGCTAAAGAAGCTGAGGGTAAAGGTGATGGATTGGCCAAGCATGTCTCCAGACCTAAACCCTATTGAGCATCTGTGGGGCATCCTCAAACGGAAGGTGGAGGAGCGCAAGGTCTCTAACATCCACCAGCTCCGTGATGTCATCATGGAGGAGTGTAAGAGGACTCCAGTGGCAACCTGTGAAACTCTGGTGAACTCCATGCCCAAGAGGATTAAGGCAGTGCTGGAAAATAATGGTGGCCACACAAAATATTGACCCTTTGGACGTTTTCACTTAGGGGTGTACTCACTTTTGTGTCCAGCGGTTTAGATATTAATGGCTGTGTGTTGAGTTATTTTGAGGGGACAGCAAATTCACACTTATACAAGCTGTACACTCACTACTTTACATTGTAGCAAAGTGTAATTTCTTCAGTGTTGTCACATGAAAAAATATAATAAAATATTTACAGAAATGTGAGGGGTGTACTCACTTCTGTGAGATACTGTACATATACATATACACAGTACACATATATTATGTAAACACAAACTTTTATTTTTGATGCGATCAATCACGATTAATCGATTTGACAGCACTTTCATTATTAGTAGTAGGAGTATTAGATATTCAGTTATATATTAGTTATTATTATTATTATTATTATTATTATTATTGTTATTAAGGAACAACACCCATATACAACATATCAAATGGACAAGCTCTTCATTATGTCCCACTTAAACTAATTTTATAACGTCTTAAATGTCAAATTCTGGGGGGAAAAAATAGTTGTGGGTTTTATTTTTCACTTTTTTTTATTTATTTTTTTGATTACACTTTTTACCACGGCTAGGTTGCGCCACATTCTTGTTCATCCAAGTCATGACACATGCTGTATAACAGCAACGAATGTCAAATTAAAGGACTGCAGCTAAGTATTTAGAAGTGCATTTAGTTGAATCTGCGTATCATTTTCAGAACAAATAGTGTGTGTGTGTGTGTTTTTGCCCCTGCATGTTGTTCTGCAGCGCTGCGAGGAGTCTCGGGTTGCGGCCGCTCTGTGGCGTCACAGGGAATGAAGCTGTAATTTCACAGTCTTTGATGTGCTGTGTGTAGCATTACCTGTACACTGCAGTCGTCTCTCGTTCTGTTCATTTATCTGTCTCTTCTCTTCTTCCTGTCATTCTTTCCAGCTCCTTCTTCCTCTGCAGATGCGGGTCTTTGATGTCTTCTGTGGCGTGACCTGCAAACTGTTGTAGTTCTTTGCTCTATCCATTTCTTTCCTGCTCTTTGTTTCTCTTTTCTCATTTCTCATGGCTTTGATGTTTTGTCATTACCTGCAGTTGTTTTCAGTAACGTCGTTTCTGTCTGTCTGCTCCATTCCACCTATGAGACGTAAAATGGTGTAATTACTCTGTTTTGTAGGGCATAGTGCAGACTATGTGTGTGTTAGATGGCGAGAAACAAAAGTGCCCCGGGGAAAATGTTAGCGCTCAGAGGTTGCTCGTTTATCGCTCAGAAAACTCAGTTTTCCATAATTTAGTAAAACTGTAACATTTCAGATGGAAAACGCTTGATTGCAGACTTCAATATTTTGGCAGATCTGAGCACAGTTTGAGACAACAAAAAAAATCCTTTGACAGCATCATCATTTAGATCCATCCTCTCTGACGTGACCTTTATCCGTGACCACTAACCTCTAAGCACCACTCAAGACCCACTGTTGACCTCAGCCCAATTTTTAAACATCCACACAAGACACAAACAAACAGCAGACCGTTAATTTCCGTGGCTCCATTATAACAGCATGAGGTCACCTGTTTCCGTACCACAAACGAGTTCCTGATTATGTCATATGACTTTCGTTTGGCCCCTTTTCCAGTCATGTAATATTATGGTCAACTCTTAAAGAGCGTTTAATAATATTTAAATCGGAGCGCATGTTTTTACATGTTGAGTAACGTGCTCATGGATTCCAGACATAGCTCAGATGTTAAAGCTCCTGACTTCTTCTGAGTCACCTAAATATTTCAGACGTCTGAGAAGGGGAGAGCACAGGAAATGACAGAGTGAAGGGAATATTAATGTGGAGAAAGTGTTTGTGTTACCGTCACGCTGTCGATCAGCCCATCATCCACAGATGGTGTGACAACTCTGACTTTCTGTGAGTCATTTTTGAAAGTATTTTGGAACAGTGGTTTAACCATTGGCTATTTTAAAGACATCAAACATTTCTTGTGATTACATTTGTGACATGTAAATCATAATAAAGTGAATAATGATTTTAAAAAGTACATTTTGTTCCAGCACCATATGATGCTTATTTTAAAGGGGTCATATGATGTTGCTAAAAAGAACATTATTTTGTGTATTTGGTGTAATGAAATGTTTTTAAGCGGTTTAAGGTTAAAAAAAAACATTATTTTCCACATACTGTACATTATTTTTTCTCCTCTATGCCCCGCCTTTCTGAAACGTGTCGATTTTTACAAAGCTCATCGGTCTGAAAAGCAAGGTGTGCTGTGATTGGCTAGCTATCCAGTGCGTTGTGATTGGCCGAATACCTCAAGCGTGTTGACGGAAATGTTACGCCCCTACCATACTGTGATGAACACAGCGTCACACACGGTGGCCTAGAGTGAGCAGAGGCCGGGGGCTAGAGTGAGGAACGGCCGGAGGGCTAGAGTGAGCAGAGGCGGCGGGCTTGAGAACGGCGTGGCCGGAGGATTCGACGAAGGACTGTCCAGAGGGATTGCGGCAACCACATGTGACGACCCCGTGCTGGACTCCGCTTCGTCCACGGTGAAAGCCGATCCGGTGATCCACAGCGCAAAGTTGATATATTTCCTCAGCGACCAGCTCGGATCAGCTCCAGGCATGACGAAGCCATATCATCCTCTTTTGGAAGACCAAACAAAGTAGTTTCGCTTTCACAACGAAACGCACAGCGCCTTCACGACATGGCGGCAGCAACAACAATACTACAGCCAGAATAAAAGTTACGCCTTCTTTCTTTGCGTGAACATTTGGGTGGCGTTATGCAAATCTTCCCACATCGTGACGTAGACATGTGAGGCGTGGCTGACTCTTAACTTTTATAAAGAATATCTCTTTGGATTTGAGACTTTAGTCTTTGCAAATTTACAGATCTTCTTTATGCACCAAGAGCTTGTAACACTCCAAAGAGAAAGGAAAAATTTTAATCGCATCATATGACCCCTTTAACAGAAATTGATCGACAGGACTGTTGTTCCTATTGTTACTCTTCATAAGTGTATTTTTGTGGTTACTAAAATGTAAAAAAAAATGCTATTGAAACTTATGATAGTTAGATATAGAAATATAGTTGGGTCCAAAAAGTTAGAGTGCACATTGAAATACTGGGATTCTAAATCTAATTAGAAAATGACCACATTTATAGGAGTTGGAAAGGTTTAAAATGGCAATTTTGTCATTTTTAGTTCCATATTATTTTTTTCCCGACACTATGGACGTCAATGGCTACAGGCAAGGGATTTATTTTTTTATTTTTTTTGTCAATTTTAATTTTTTTGGGTGAAATATCCCTTTAAAGCAGCACTGTGTAACTTTTGGCGCTCTAGCGGTTAATAAACAGAACTGCACACATCCCGCGGAAGAACATTCCAACCGGAGCTACTTCTCTAAGTTTATGTCTATGGCGATTCACGCAGGTATGTGTTACTCCGCAGCGGTGACGACCCGACCAGGCTACAATAGTCCAAATATAAGTACTTATTATAAATGTACCGTAGGGATTCGGAATAAAACAAACACGCGGTTTGGAAGATGAATTCATGATGTACTCGCTAATTATATACATTTTGCTGCTTTAATATTGTAAAATTCATCAATTTTTAAGTGTCTTCAATTTCAGCTCTAAAGCAGCTCTACAGAAGACACTAGTGTTGTTATGCAGCTTAAGGTAGTTCAGTGTTGATTCAGTGTAGTTCAGTAACAGTGTTGATATTGCAAAGTTTGTGTCATTATCCAGCTCAGTTTAGTTTTGCTCACTCATATTATCAACGGCAGCGGCTTATTGGAAAGCCGTTAGAAAAAGTCAAAAACTGTGCTTCATTGGATAAAAGGAGTTCGCGTGGATCAGGCGTCAATGCATGTGTTTCGACGGACAAGAACGACACCGTTTGTTTGGGTAAAGGCTTCTTGTTTCTGCACATGAGGACAATTAATGAACAAGGAACACTCATAGCAAGTTGTTTTGGAACCATTTTTATTGGAGCACAAATAAAGAAAGACATTTGTTTAGCATCTATTTCCGTTTGCACGGACTCTGTTTGTACGCGTTCTAGAACTTGCTCACTCATATTATCAACGGCAGCGGCTTATTGGAAAGCCGTTACAAATAATATTACTGAGTATCAATTGTCTTTTAAACCCTTTTTGTCTTTGAACGATCAGATGTTCTTACTTCCATTAAAGAGCAAGAGGCTCTTTGGATCATTCTCAAATAATGTTCATCAGGTTTTGTTTGTATTGCAAGTTTGAGTGCTGCAATAGAGAGACAAACCAGGACAGTTTCATATTCCTATTAATTTTTCAATTTAAACTTTTCGCATGAACTTGTATTAAAAAAAGAAAAGGAAAAAAAAGCGAAATAGATGCACCTTCAAAAGTGCTCTCATAGTTTTGACGCCACTGTACTTGCAGTATATTTAAAAGAATGCATACTTTTGACTGCTTTTTAGGGGGGTTGAACCTTAACTGGTCAGTCAGACTCCCCCAAACTCCCCATAATTTGGACCCTGTCTCTCTCTCTCTCTCTCTCTCTCTCTGTCTCGTGTGTTATGGTAAACCTCTCCATTCCTCTCTTTCATCTCTATTTCTTTACAGTCTTCCTTCATATTCCTCCCTCTCTCTGTCTGTCTGAATGGTGCCGGAGGGTCTGTCTGCAGGCCTCGTGATGCCACACAGACTGAGAGGAGAGTTTCCGCTGTGGCGTTTGTGCTCTGAATCTGTAGGAAAGCCACCACTGCTCTCTTCTTTACGACTACAGTTAAATGTCCGCTAAATGATCTCTCAGCCAGTAAAAATAGCTTTATGAAGATGTCTGGAGAAAGGCTTGGGCTTTTGAATATAGCATTTTTGAGTGCCTGTCATTGCATGCATCAGTTGTTTATTGCTGAATTGTTTACTGGTGTTAATGAGTTTGTAATTTCTTTTTCTTATTTTTTTTCTTTGTATCCTTTGTATGTTTTGACGAATTTTAGGCCAGAAATGTATGCAAGCGCGCAATACTAATAGGTAGCCTCAATCAAACTATCATACTTCAATTACTTAAATACTGTAGTAGTATACTGTGCATACTAGTATGTGCTTTCCTGTACGCATTGGGTACCCAGAGGGTTATAATTTTGACTAAATACGCAGAATACAGTATCACACAGCATTGCATTTGAGCTTCCATTTTCCTGTGTGATTAACAAATCAGAATACCATCATTTTTTTGCATTATTTGATTGGACTTAACAAAGTTAAGATTGTATGCAACAAAAACCTGAATTAAAAATGCAACAAAAAAAAATTTCCCTGAGATGATAGTTTGATGCCACTCACTGCATTACATGCAAGCTGATGCAGGTGAGGTCATGTGACAACACTACTGTCTGCAGTTTTGTAGTATCAACGTATTACCTATTGAAACAGGAAGTTGAAACGAACACATTTTTATAGAGCAATTGATTGGACAAAAATATATGTATGCCCTTGTGCACAAGATGAGTCACCTGTATTTTGATCCATTTTCCTAGAAGAGAAGGCATTTTTGTAGTATTTGAAGTTCAGCAAGTTAACAAGCTAATTCATCATGAATTAACATTAATAAACATGCAAGTTGATGCAGTTGAGATCATTTGAAAACTGTGGCTTACTACTGTTCGAAATATTTATCATTTCATAATGTGTTTAAAATTTAAATTAAAAAATAGTATGCAGGATACAGTATATACTGTGTATTATGTAATCTGTAGGCTATTTTGTGTGTATATAACCTATTTTTCTAGTTTCTATGCACTACGATATTGTTAAGACGTCTAGTGTATATCCCATAAGACACTGCTTTTCATTAGTACTTAAACTATCAATTGTACATTTATATTCCGTGTTTTTTTTTTTCAACTTTGACACAATTAATAATTCCCTGCCATTGGTCTCAACTACACAAGGCCGCTAAAATGACTACAAATTAGCTACAGGCAGCTTAACACAAAGAGCGAGCGAGGCATCATGTGAAATCCATTATCATGAGCTCTCTGTGGTTTGTCCTGTGAGGAGTCTGGCTGCTCTCTCTTCCATTATCGCTATGATGAAACGTCTTTCAACTTTCCCAGATCCCAAATCACTCATGCTGCCTTCCCTCTCAGTTTCTTTCCCCTTTTTTTTCTCTTCCCTAATTGGGAGGTTTCCTCAAATCATTCTGCTTTCATTGAATTTCTCTTCAGGGATCAATGAAACATTTGTATTCTATTATTGTGTCTCAGAGCTTTATTCGACAGTTCTGCTTTATCTGAAAATGAAATCACACACAACACAGCTGCAAATTGGCCATGATTAGATATTAACAAAAAGAAAAAATATCAGTGCTGAGTGGATGCTAGGGTTGTTTTGGGTGATTGATAGGTGTTTGCTTACTAGCACTATAGTATTTGTCTGTACAAATGACTACTTAGGTCTGTCCTTCAGTGTCTATGGGGTTTTTAAGTTCATGTTGTTGTCTATAAACTAGTGAAAATCATAATTCTGGAAGGTTAAAAAATTAACAGTACACTTCTCAACAAGACTCATGATTTGAGCTGTCATTGAGCTGTCTGAGTCACATGCCAACATTTAGCGCTTAAGGTAAGGGGTTTCTTCTGATCCCAACTTCTAAGAATGTGAACAAAAGTAATAGTGATGTTAGCAAGCACCACTAATTTAAATTCGGGCATGCTGAGAATGCTCAGAGCTCCTGCTGAATATTTAGGACAAAGATCAGGTTGTTCTGGTCGCTCGATACACCACAGACAACACTGATGCTGCATTGTGTGCAGAGTTAAGCATCAGTCAGTTGTTTGCCAATGGTCACGGCGGGCCGCTTTCAACACACGCTGGTGAGGGGACGAGTGCGTGACAGGAAATGATCATAGACTTTTCAAAGAGAAAGTTAGAGTCCCATTACACAGAGATGAAAGGAGGGACGGTCATATGGATGCAGGTGATTCCTTCCTTGTGGAAGCACTTTTTCATGATGAGTGTTATGTCTAGTGACAGTTTGAGGCAGATTTGTGGGAAAGTCTCTCAAATATCCAAGGCAAGATTTAAAAAAAAGCAAGATTTTCTTTGTGAAATTTTGAAAGCAAAAATGTCTGTTGTCCATTCTCAAGTAAAGCTACGAATGAAGCACCACTCACACAGAAGTTACTTTTAAACCAAGCAGCTTTCGGTTGGTTAATACAGCAGATTTTGTTGAACTTGATGCAAAATCTGTTTGCCGAATCACGATCACATTTTCTTATGTCTGTTTTTGTCTCTCAATGAATTTCAAGAGAAACATTTGAGACTTGCATGAACCGATAAAATGTATATCTTTAATGTAATATAAGTGATAAAGCGTCTGCCAAATACATGAATGCAAGCACAACTGAAAGAGCAACTTCTAAGCAATAAAATATTCCCCTGGGTTCAAGTGAATAATAGTGTTGTTGATGTGATTGTGGTTTGTGAACAGGTGACGATAAAGATCGGTTGCATGTGTTTTTGTTGTGAATTGCAGCATTGTTCTCCGGTAATGTAATCCACTGATGTAAAAGCTATTGTCTTGTAAATGGCTCTCGAGCATAATGAGCTGTTATTAAATTCTCTATAAAGTGTATCTTTTTTTTTTTTTTAATGATGTGTTAACTGGAAAGGGTGTTGATGATTAAAATGACAACCACATGCTGTTGATATGGTGGGTGCAGCAGGTTACATAAAAGTGAGAAAGACTGACAAGGTAAACAGTCCTGACATCATGGGATTTCCCATGAGGTAAATATATTGCTTTTGATCGGTTTGACGGTTTTCAGTTTACTATTTTAATAGCAACTGAGTCACAGATGTCTCTCCTAAAATTCTCCATGGAATCTCATGTTGTCTGAAGAGAAACAATTGAGAACTCTTTCCTAAGGGCAGTCTGCTGCTAGATCTGTCCACAATTAATTTGGTGTAAATTAGCTGTTTTGATTGAATCTGGAGCATGATGGGACGGGGTCTGCTGCGGCTTCCCTCGGGCTGTCAGTTCCGCTGGCTGACTGGAGCATGTGTGATCTCGCAGGGTCAAAAGGGCAAGATTTAAATGAAAACTTTAAATAACTGCCAGGCTCTGTCATTACAAAGTATTACTGGCCATGTGCGAGCGGGGCCTGAGCCACAGTAATGACTGCATCTCCTCCATGTGCCTCTGCCTCAGAGGAGACGGCACTGGCCTTTAATAGAACTTGTGTAATTACACTGCGCCAGGAGAATGATGTCGTGCTAACAATCACATCCTCCAGAGAAACATGGAAATCATCCTGTGTCCGTCCGTGTTAGTAAGTGAGTTTTCTGCCCTCTTTAACTCATTTCTGAAATGGTAGAAATGGAATCTAATTGGAATCAATTCCTCACTCTCAATAAAAATAAATAAATAAATAAATTGGAGGAAGATGGTCACCTAATCTTGAGAAATGCACAATATAAAGGCTTTACCTTCTTTTAAACTTTTCAGTATTCATTAATTATCAGCATCTGTTTTCTCCTCATGTATTCGGGAGCGGCACCCAAAACCTTACTGTGGATAATAGAACAAGCCAGTTTCACTCTTTAAGCTAAATCATGGAGTTTATAAGACTAATGTACTATTTTTATAAGCTTTAGACACCTAAAGCAAATCCACATTTGTGCATCAGTGTCTGTATTATGTGTTTTAGGTGCAAACTTCAGTGGAAACTAATCAAATACTAATCAGTATTTGTTGAATGCTATTCGGCATGCAGGATCACAGAACGAAACAGTGCTATCAGACCTCATTAACTTAAGTAATGAAAGGTAATAATCAGCAGTATGCAGACACACATATGCCTTTATTTAAATGTTTAAAAGTATTTTTTTATGATTTATAGAAATGAACCATCCAGAAGAACTGATTCATGGGAATTATATATATATATATATATATATGTAAGTGCTAGTGCAATAGTAATACTGAAACTTTTCAGTCTTCTTGTTTACAATAGATCATCTTTGAAATTTCTATGATAATTTTTTCTGTAATAATTTTTTAATGACTCAATTATGGTTTAAAATTAAATGTAAAAAAAATGTATAACAACAATTGTAAAATGTTGTTTTTTTAATGATAAAATAAAAAAATGATGTTCCTTTTTCATAATTATATGCAAAGATAGTTATAGGTAAATCAGATTTATTTCCCTGAAATGTTTAAAGTTGAGTAAGGTCAAGTCAAGTTTCATTTGTATAAAGTGTTTCACAATGCATATTGTTTCAAAGCAGCTTAGAAGATAATGCCTTAATGCCCACATTGATCCAGCCAAAGAGGATTGTCAGAAGAAAAAACTTTGTTGAAAAGCTTTGAGAGGAGCTAGAGTCAGCCCATCCTTTTCTAGTAAGGCACACATTACAATAAATGTATGTACATATGCCAAACATATCTAATATGGTTATATAATATGAGTATAGCTTTTTATTTGTGTATTAGTATTAGCTGTATTAAGTGATATTGTGTTAAAATATAATTAGACTCATGCCTTTGACATCAAAAACTAACAAGGGAAATGTTCTCTCATCCCTTGTAAAAGCTGATAAGCCTTTTTTATGTTTTGTTTTGTTTGCATAACTACGATTAAATGGTTAGTTGCATTTTATTATTCACTGTTGTCCACAACCCTGTCAGAACAGATCTGGGACACATTTTTGGGTCACAACCCGCCAGTTGAGAACAAATAGAGTAGTTGGAATAGAGCACAGCGGGAGCCATAAGTGCTGCTCTGAGACATAACAGCAGTGGATTAAAGAGCGCCTGAGCCAAAGAAACATTTGAGCCAAAGTCTCTTGCATGTTTTGAAGCACTGCGGTCGTCCCGCAGAGCCATCCAGACCTACTTCACATTAGCTTGAGTGACTCATGTGTTCAGTTTTCTGACACAATGGCGGTGGTTATTTCTCAGGCGTGGGGTCTGTTGAGATGCAAGGTCGCTTTAGTTGTCTATGGTTTGAGTTTAACTCAACTATTTATGATGTGGGAAGTTCATTATGTCAAATCTTTGATATATTTGGGTTTGGTCAGTGCTATATCTGTGCTGTCTTTTGCTTGACAGCAAGATGGGCAGAAATTAGTCCTGGCTTGGGGCAGAAATGCCACTGAAAGTGACAAAAATGCCCCAAATATTTAAAACGTGGAGTAAAAAAAATTCCACCATAGCACACTCTAAAATGTTACGTGGTGGCAAGTATTTATTTAGAGGATATTATAGCACAGTTTTTGTTACAACCATGGTTTTTAGATTCGTTTTTATAATTATCAGCCGTAATTGTTCCAATTTGGAGTGTGTATCAGGTAATTGATTCAATTGAACCATTTCAATGTTGTGTTTTTATGTTGTTCGAATGCTAAAATTTCCTCAAAGATTCAAATGCTTCTGAAAATCAGTTCCAGGTGGCAAATTGGAGGTAAAAAGAGGTTCAGAAAGTGCAGCAGGAGTTTGTGTGTGGGGGCATCAGATCAGGTGCCCTCAGCCTTAATGTTTGTACTTACACACATTTAATTATATTCTCCTCCTGTTGCGTGAAGTTCTGTTTGTTGTTCAAATTGAAAGTGGCATGCTTCACTGGCTGTCAGGACAGAGGGCTATCTCTCCCTCTCTTATACATGCACTCAATTCCCAGTGAAGGAAGCTATTTCTCTAAATGAGTGCAACTCACTGCTGTTTCATATCCTCTCTGATAAGGAGAAAAACAAAAGGGCCTTTTATTCTGACACAAAGGCTACAAACAGCATTATATACGTCGCCTCAGATAAAAGACACTAGAGCGGCAAAGTGTAAGTGTATTTCTGCTGCCTCAAGACAGATGACACATATATCCGCTTTATCTTCGTCTCTACAAAATATTTTTTCTAGTATTTCTGTATACTTTTGTATACTATTTTGTACCAACTAAACCAACGTGGAGTGACTAAATCCAGAAGAACTGTGGCAACGTCTCCAAGACGCTTGAAGAAACCTTCCTGCAAAGCTGAAAAACCATGTGCAAGCGTAGGACAAACGCTGTTTTAAAGGGGTCCTATTATGCTCTTTTACAAAGTCTTGATTTTGTTTTGGGGGTGTACTAGAACAGGCTCTCATACTAGGTTGTTCGAAAAACATTATTTTTCACATATTTTACATTATTACAACACCTCTCTCACCCCAGTCTGGCATGAACGGCTGGAATAGTTCCTGTATCAAATGAAGGCCCGCCTTCTGAAGTACGAAATGTGCTGTGATTGGTTAGCTGGGCCAGTGTGTGTTGTGATTGGCAGCACTCGGCGGCTGGTCGGGAAATGTCATGCCCCTTACCATAGCCGCCTATAAGCTTCAGTGGAAATAACAAATCAATTTGAGCGTGATTTAAACCCGGATGATTGTAACCACTCTAAGTTCGTCTGCCTTGGGAAAGCTAGCGTGTCTCCGAAATAGTGATAACACTCGTTGCCTTCTCTAGTGCAGCTCAACCAGGTCTCGTCCCATTTGTCGATATTTGTGATGTCACAAATCTCGGAAAATATGCGCTGTAGTCCAAATGAGTCGTTCATTGTAGTTTTTGAAAAGTGATTTCTGTTAAATAAAAATATCTCCTTTTGAATTGGACTTTGAGCTTTGTAACTTTTCAGATTTTTTTATGCTCAAACAGCAACATTACAGACTAACTAAGGTTGAAAAAGGGAAAAAGCATAATAGGACCCCTTTAAATGCAAGGGGTAGTCACACCAAATGTTATTTTCATTTAGTCAATAGAAGTTAATTGATAAATAAAATCTATATTTTTACACATTTTTTACACAAGTGCCTAAAACGTTTCATATAGTACTGTAGCTTTGCAGGTAGTGTTCTTCAAGCGTCTTGGAGACGTTGCCACAGTTCTTCTGGATTTAGTCCGTCTCAGTTTGTTCTGTTTTTTCATGTCATTCCAGACGGACTGGATGATGGTGAGATCAGATCTCTGTTTGGAGCACTGGCTGTTGACTCCTTGTGCATACAAAAATCTCACTGGATTCTTACAATTAATGGCAAAAGGAATGTTTTTCAATTATATTTCCTACTGACACACTACAACAAAACTAACATGGCTTAAAACCTTTTTTTGTTGTTGGTGAAAATACTAATGGCCTAAGACTTATGCACAGTACTGTGTGTGTGTGGACATATATAGATATGTATGTACAGTATATGTATATATATATATATATATATATATATATATA
>NW_015505256.1:1360057-1362873 GCF_001515645.1 Sinocyclocheilus grahami | reverse complement strand
ACAGTATATACACACACACACACGCACACATACAATGAACTATTTAATAAAAACTGAACTTAATTTAATGAAAAATCATTTTTTGTTTTGTGATGTTTGCTAGTAGGTGATAGTATTATTAACCCTGTTACCATGATTTTTTTTATTTATTTTTTTTACATTTTTGAAAGCGTAATTATATTCCAACATATATTTGAAATAATTTGGCTTGAGGTGGCAATTTACTACCACACATTATTGGTCTCATTCATGTTTAAATCTTTCAAAATGTCCTGTATAAATTATCCTATGAAACTGGAAAAGGCGTCTATTTCGTAGCCCGATTCAATTCATCACACAGTTTCTGTTAATTTCTTCTGCTCAGCATCACACTCTAAGTGAAAGTATAAATACAGAGTATGTCAAATGCTTTGCTGTGTTACCACATTTGTAAATGCGTTCCAGAATGCGGTTCTGGGGAAGGTCCACATCACACTGGTATGCTCAAAATGATCCTGGTAATTGGTGTGTGAAAATGAGAGGGGAGAAAACGAGTGATGGCAGGTCACATTCTGATTTCCAGAAATGCTGATTCGAAGCCCAGAGTGAAAACATTGACTTAGCAGTTTTCATACACAGCACACACACACACACACACTGCATGGGGCCGAGGTAACACATTTTAAATGCATAAGCTCGACTAAATCACATGCAGAGTGAAAGAAACACAATGCAGGAGTGCTGGCATTCACCATCATTTTAGAAAGCTGCTCTGTGGCTTGGATAACTAACAACTAAGTGTTCAGTAAAAAAAATACTGCCCTGGTATTCAGACCCAAACAATTAGTGTTGAACTGAGGCAGCTGGAGTGGTCTGGATGGATCCCAAACAGGACTGCAGGAGAAATGTTTGCTCCTCTTGGAAAGGTTAAAGAGTGTGTAAACATGTTTGTGTGAACATGTGACACCTGTAAATAGGCGACGGGTGCAAAGTCATGTTTTTATTTTTTATAGCGTACATACTTCATGCATTATTTCCATAGATTAAATGCTTCATATTATGAGATTTGTGAATGCAAATCCTAATATGCATACCAGCCACTCCTTGTGATAAGTTGCCCTACAAATCCCCTGCTAGCTCAAAAGAGCAGCGTTATTATTCATAAACCCCCCAAAAATGAGCTATATGGTTCTCATATATATGGTTTCCATTAAAATGTCCAGGATGCTTGTGGTGCACAAGAAAGAAGCTGAAAACCACTTAGCAGAGCAAAACAAATCCAACATTTCTACCCAGACAGAGTTACTGGCAGCTGAGGGACCATCAGTGGCATATTAGTAATTACTCTCCAACAGAATGGACGACGCCGGGTGACCACACATCAGAATTCTGTTCGCTCAGCTGTCGGACGATTATAGGAGAAAACCACAACTTTCACACCTCTGAATTTGGAGATTATTCTGTCCATTTCAGTGTATGTGAAAAACTTTATGGTGCTTCACAGTAGCCCCATAAAATACTTAGGCCACTCTTAAATTTATATTAGTGTATACACTACCCTTTTTTTTTTTGAAAGAAATTATTTTATATTTTATTTTATTGTATTGGTCAAAAGTGACTAAATTGATCAAAAGGTTTCTATTTCAAATGAATGTTCTTTTGAACATTCTACTCATCAAAGAAAAACATGATTGTTTCCACAAAAATATAAAGCAGCACAACTGTTTTCAACATTGATAATATTAAGAATTTTTTCTTGAACAGCAAATCAGTATATTAGAATGATTTTCTGAAGGATCATGTGACACTGAAGACTGGAGTAATGATGCTGAAAATTCAACTTTGCATGACAGGAATAAATTACATTTTAAAATATATCGACACACAAAACTGTTAATTGTAAATATAGTGTAAATTGTAATATTTCAGAATATTACAGTTTTTACTTTATTTTTCTGGCTGTCGAGGTCCACTTTCCTGCAGTTTAGCTCCAGCCTTGATCAAACTCACCTGTGACCTGCCTGTAACTTTCTAGTAAGTTCTACCCTGCGTCTCAATGTTCATACTATCCATCCTAAATAGTATGTGAGATTAGAATAAGTGTGTCCCAAAGCATAGTATGCTGAAAAGAGTAGGCCTGTCGCAATAATCAATATATCGAATTATCGCGCATTATATGTACATGACCTCAATAGTTTTTGGTGACGCAGTATATTTTTTAATAAATCTGCAAAAATGTCAACAATTCTGTGTTTTTAAATGATTTTAGCAAATGGCTGCAATATAACAAAGAGTGAAAAATGTAAGGGGGTCTGAATACTTTCCGTACCCACTGTATGTCACCGTGTTTTTTACATTCCACTTGCACCTCAGCCTTTTGCAGCTTCTCGTACATAATGTGTGTAGTTATCAGTGCTAGTTCAAATTTTAAAAATGCTTCTACAAAAGTTTCATCTGCAGATATGGCCTTGTTTAGGGATCTGTGCCTTTGTGCATACGGACATCTGACTGATAAGTAGTGATTGTGTTTTTCAGCAATAGTGTGCACCCTTAATTTACAGAGAAAAGAAGGTCAGGGAAAGATCTGTAGATGGAAAAATCTCCATAAAAGTTGGAGATCTCCATACATTTTTCTTTTTTTCTACTTGTTACTTTGCACTTTTTGTTAGAAATGTTTATTTACTATTTATTCAAGTTTAAGGTATCTAATATTTTTATACTTGATTTCCATGATCTAAATATTCTTAAAAATTAAGAGTTGTCATTTGGAAGTGTGTAGGCCTTATTGCATTATTATGCTGTTACATTATGATTATATATTCAGTGGCATAAAATGG
>NW_015505256.1:1357739-1359773 GCF_001515645.1 Sinocyclocheilus grahami | reverse complement strand
ATCAGTGCTAGTTCAAATTTTAAAAATGCTTCTACAAAAGTTTCATCTGCAGATATGGCCTTGTTTAGGGATCTGTGCCTTTGTGCATACGGACATCTGACTGATAAGTAGTGATTGTGTTTTTCAGCAATAGTGTGCACCCTTAATTTACAGAGAAAAGAAGGTCAGGGAAAGATCTGTAGATGGAAAAATCTCCATAAAAGTTGGAGATCTCCATACATTTTTCTTTTTTTCTACTTGTTACTTTGCACTTTTTGTTAGAAATGTTTATTTACTATTTATTCAAGTTTAAGGTATCTAATATTTTTATACTTGATTTCCATGATCTAAATATTCTTAAAAATTAAGAGTTGTCATTTGGAAGTGTGTAGGCCTTATTGCATTATTATGCTGTTACATTATGATTATATATTCAGTGGCATAAAATGGTCTTTAGAATGTCAATAATATCACTTATCGCAATTATTTCTGGGGAAATATGTCGCACAACAAAAAGTTGTTATCGTGACAGGCCTAGAAAGGAATATGCCAAAAGTCCCCGGATGGTCTACTATTTCAGGTCGATTTTTGAAGTGTCGGTCCGTGCACACTCTAATGCTTAAAATTGCCCACAATCCATTGCACTTTGGCAAAGGATTCGGTCCTGAACTACAAACACGAATAAAACGCGTTAGAAAAAATGCAAACATGACGGATGTGGCGATCGACGTTTAGGTAGAGAGGTTTACACAAAGAGGTTTGAGTTACTAATAATCAACATTTAACCTGGTAAAAAATATATATTTATTGTTATCCGTGTTATATTTAATCTGCAACAGCAATGTGAACTTTTATAAACATCCATTTGGTCGCGACTGGCAGATCAACTAGCTGCTTCTTTTCTCTCCACTACGGTAGGAAGTTAAATGAAATGAAATGTGGAGGATGTTAACTGTGAAAAGATTGTCAGGCCAGTTTACAGTGACAGGGTGCGTGTAACAGGTGCGACAGAGCGGTCCTTTAAAGACGCAATTGTGTGACGTGATCGTATGTCCCAAAGCTTGCCTACTCTTCTACTACACACTCAAAAGTGTGTACTTTTTTCTTCACCAAAAGAGTGCATACTTTCAGGGCGTAGTATAAGTAGGCACATTGAGACACAGCATCAGTTTCTAGTAATCCTTGATCAGTTTGATCAGGTGTGTTTGATTAGGGATTTTCAGTTCTGCAAGAAGAGTGGGCAAATATTGTAGTCTAGATAAAGTAAACTAAAGTCTGGATGTGCAAATTCACAAACATGCAACGCAATACAGGAAATTCTTCCTGTGTTGCATAGCATGTTTGTGAATTTGGGGGCAGAGATCAAGCTATCAAGAAGTGTGATCCTTTGGGGCCTGTTTGTTTTGGTGATTTCAAATATCCATAGTGTTTCTCAGAAATCGCTTACTGTCTCACAAGGTGATTTTTAGTGTACAGTATGTATGAAGTCACTTGCCCTATGCCGCAGGTATAGTTTGTCACATTAATTGTAACCAATATACAAGTTACATACTGTAGCGTCTGGACCAATCAAACACACCATTTTTCATTTGATTTAATAAATCAGTTATTCATTAGATTGACAAATCGACACAGTCCCCTCACCCAATAAACTCATGTCCTGTTTATTAGTGTCCTGAGAATCTTTAGTAATTTCGATTCAAGTTCCATTTGCAAAGCACCATGCCCTCGCACAAAGGGTCATAAAAACTCCCCCAGTATCTCAAAACTCCCATTTGGGATGTCAGCCTTTCTCATTGGACAAGCCCATTTTGAGAGGTGTGAATCTTCCGAGACATTAAAAGCCCCACATTAGGGACCCGCCCAGAGTCGGTGGTTCTGTTAGGTTTTGATAAGATGTGAGCTCCAACGCTCCAGGACATCCTAAGTTTTGTGCCAGGCCTTCGGCCTTGATTTTCCATTCACCAAGATTCTCTGACGCAAACTGGTTCTTTTCATCAACCAAAGATCCACGTGAGCCTTCAGATTGCATCAAGCCTTTCTTTCAGACAGACG
>NW_015505256.1:1345214-1357729 GCF_001515645.1 Sinocyclocheilus grahami | reverse complement strand
GGAGGACAGTTGCTCGACCTCTCCAGAATCTATAACGTTACAGGTGAGATTTGTTGAAAGAGAATTAATTTAAGGCAGTGTTTTTTTTTTTTTAATTGGGACTACTTGCCAATGTTTTAAGGAATTAAACATGTGTATATATATATATATATATATTTAATTTTTTTTTATCCTTTTTCATTTTATGTTCAAATTGTTCAATAAAATTTGTTGTACAGGTAAAGGCAGTGTGTTCCTAAAGTTTTTAAAGACACTTTTTTTGTTCAACTGTTAAGAATTAGGATAAGAGGTTAATGAGGATAAAAGTTATTGTTTAAGTGTAGTACTAGTGTAACTGAAATATTGTGCATAAAATATCTTTATTTCATCAAAATAAAGTATAGATGTCCACAGTGGTCTCAAAGTCCCAAGTCCTGCAATTATTTTTAAATTAGGGTTAGAGTTAGTGTTTTTGAGTCTGATATCACAAAAGCTAGGTCCCTGTAAGCGGTCTTGTTTCCTGTAAGTATGCCAAGTAGCCAGATTTAAACTGGATTAGTTCTCCCTGTTTGAAATAACCCAAATATTTTTTATTTTATTTTGGTTTGGTTTATCATCTGGATACTGCTGAAGCAGCTTGAAATTTCATGTTCATAATTACTAAGATGAAAAATTATTTAAATATTGCCCTGGCTTGAAAGCACTGCTGGGAGTTTATGTAAACTAAACATTAAACTTTCATCTTGATTTGTATCTTCATTCAAGTCTTGTTCCTGACTGAATTATGGTCAGAAGTTGCATGTCTTTTCATTTTTATTTATAAGTATACCCCAAATTATTGTTTGGTTATATTTTCTGGTGTCTTTTTGATGTCTTGAAAAGCATGGATAGAATGTATTATTTTTAGTTTTATTAAAACCCCTCTAAAAATGTCCAGGTCAAAACCAGATCAGACCAGCACACCAGCTTAGTCTGGTTTAAGATGTTTCTTCAGCAGGGGTGTGTACTGTTATTTTATGTTATTTTGTTTAAAGCGTCTTCTCCTTTCTTATCGTACAATAATGCTCTATTCTGGACATGTACAGATCAGTCGTGTCTGATGCTCTAGGGAAGAGCAAAAAACAGAACCAATCTGTCTGGCAAGTGTTTCCATATGGACACTGAGAGGGGCGCATTCCTGTGGAAATGAAGGCAGTTCCTTTCATCACAAAGACATGATCGATTCATGATAAGGGTACCAGGAGCACTACAAAGTGAGGCAAGAGAGAAAGAGCACGAGAGATAAAGAAATAGAGGAAGGGAGAGATGAGGAACAATTAAAAAAAGAGGGCTTGAAGTATGTAGACAGAGGGACAGTGAGAGAGAATAAGTGGAGGATTGAGGAGATACTTGAGGGCAGGATGCAGAGAGCGAGAGAACAGGAAGAGAGAAATTGGCAGTGTAAAGAGAGGGCACACAGATGTGAATTAAAACATTATGCAGCAAGTTTCCCTCTAATCAGGAGATGCCATCAGGCCCTGAGGTCACTTCCTTTGAGGCCAGCTTCTCTCTGTCCAGCGATCATCACTTTATCAGAAAGGAATGCAAATTGCAGTAAAGATCTACAATGGCACTGCTGTGGTATGGTAATCACGGACAGCAGCTTGTCATGAGCGTTCCTCGGGATCAAGAGAGCTTTTCACGACACCGCCAAACACCGCTGGTGGAAATGAGTAAATTAGTGGATGAATAAACTTTATTAGATGGGTTGCTTTTTTTTGTTTTAGTTTTTTTAATTAAACACAAATGGCAAATTCTTTTAAAACATGTATTTCGTCCCAAAAGCACATTTTCTATATATACATTTGTGTGGTTGATATACTGTACGTCCACTATATTTCAAAAGTTTGGGGTCGATAAAGATTTTTCAAAATGTTTTTAAAAGAAATCTCTTCACAAAGGCTGTATTTATTTGATAAAGAAATACAGTAATATTGTAAATTAATTTTACAGTTTAAAATAACTCTTTTCTTTTTTAATGTATTTTAAAATGTAATTTATTTATGTGATGACTAAGGTGAATTTTCAGCAGCCATTATTCGAGTCCTCTATTATTATTATTATTATTATTATTATTATTATTATTATTATTATTATTATTACTATTATTATCAATGTTGAAAACAAATGTGCTGCTTAATTTTAATTTTTTTGGAAACTGAGAATTTTTTTTCTCAGTGTTAACATTTTTATTTTATTAAACATCAAGATATTAGGTTAAAATTTACGTACGTGATCAAGGCAATGTGCCTTCACTAGTTCATTTTAAATAGTCCGGCAGTGTGACACGTAATCATGTAATCTCTTTATGTTAGGTCATAAAAACTGCACATGCTAACAATTATACAGTATAATATAGTATAAAATATAGTTTGAATGATTTATAGCATGTCACATTGCATTGCTACCTGAAACCATCTGAAATGTCATGTTCATAATTCTAAGATGCAAAATTATTTAACTATCACTGCTGGGATTTTATGTAAAAATTAAACATTCATCTTGTTTTTCATTTGCAGTGCTGTCCCTGACTGAATTGCAGTGAGAAAGGTACATGTAAGCATATTATATATATATATATATATATATATATATATATATATATATATATATATATATATATATATATATATAATATGTGTGTGTGTGTGTGTATGTGTCAAACATGATTAGAAATAGCATGCTAATGTATATAGAAACAATTTTTTTTTTCATTTTGATAGTTTAAACAAGCTTTTTTCACTTTTGTAAAATGGAAAGATTTTTCTTCATGAAACCAATAAAGAACCTTTATTTTTAAGAGTGTAAAGAGTGAGATTTAGTCCATATGACATTACGAAAGGAGACATTTTATCAATCAATGCAGCATCTAAATTGGGGCCAAATGGCTCTAGCCTGCTCTGAGTTGTGTTTTGTTGCTCTGTAACTGCCACACTTAAATTGTCATGGGAGATATATAATTCAGCCACCCAGAGTGACAGAACACACACAGGCAACAAAACCTCAACACGGAGGGACACACACAGACCTCCGCCTCAACCCCCACATATCATTAGACATTTACCCATCACATCCAGTTAGAAGATGCAGCCAGACAACAGCTGGTGCTCCTGGATCTCTGGGAATTTTCTCAAAGGATGTTCAGCCACATTTCTGCATTATTTACTGGGTCCCATCTTGAGGCCAGTTCTGGGAATAAACATACTTTCTGGGAAGTCATATTTTTGTGTTTTCTTGGTCAGATACCTCAGTGTTTGTCTCAAAGCCACGATTGAAGTGAAAGGCCCTCTTGCTGTTGAAAATATCTCTAGACTCATATGAACCTGTGGCGCCTCTAATAGTCTCTGATCACGCCTGACAAGGGCTATTAGCCAGGTATTTCTAAAGCAGGTGCGAATGAGCAAATGTTTTTACAGCATGATGAGATGGCGATGGCCTCTCAGCAGATAAACACCTTTGATTTAACCTCTCTCTTCACCCCGTGGATGAGCGAAAGTAATCCAATCGGCTCCTCGTGGTGATCAAAGCCGGCTTGTGCCTGTCATTCTGCTTGCTGCTCAGACTTGGTCAAACAAAAGGCAGCTAATTTTGTGGACAGAGCAGAGTGTTATGATGTCATGAAGAGATTCAATTTGATGACTGATGAGAGAGGGAAATGTTCCTAATTAAACTTCATCAGTCGACATGGCAGGTGATAAAGGTGCATAATCAATTGAATTGATTGTTTATATTTTTTTACTCTTTCTGAAGAAGAACATGTGAGTGGTGTTTTGTATGTGGTTGCCAAGCCATTTCTATGTGGTTGCTTTCTATGCGATCACCCTCAGGCCATCCTAGATGTAGATGAGTTTGTTTCGTCATCAGAGCAGATAAGGAGAAATTTAGCATTAAATCACTTGCTCACCACTGGATCCTCTGCATTGAATAGCTGATAAAAACAAATCACAATAATCCAGTCCATTAGTTAATATCTTGTGAAGCGAAAAGCTGCCTGTTTGTAAGAAACAAATCCATCTTTAAGATGTTGTAACTTTAAACTATCACCTCTGGCCAAAATATGAGTATTTTCTCATTTTCATAATCCATAATAACACTTCCTCCAGTGAGAAAGTCCATCCTCCGTTGTTCTCTCAAATCAAAATCCACCAACATATTTGTTTAGAACTGTTTTGGACTGTTTTTGCTTGCAAACAGTTCTTGGTCTGTGCATATTTCTCTCCTGAAGGTAAAGGTAAAGTTTTTTATTTCTGCTGCCTCATTCTTCATCAGAGAGAGAAATAACACATTCTTTATCTTCAAAAAAAAAGTAAATCGTGGTTGGGAAACCCAATCCTTCTTTGATTCATTCAATTCCGATCGAGATATTTCAAAATACAAAGTCTACGTCATGAAAATTGAAATCAACTAAAAACAATTATCTCCATGAGGATGATGTTTCCTGTCATACATTTGTATATACAGTATATATTCCCATCACATTTCTCTTCATTAGATCTGCTTAGCATCACACCTCAGACAGCATCTACGGCAGGCATGTGTAGGCTGCAGACAGCAAAGCAGCTCACTAGGGTTTGGAACAGAGCTGCTGTATAAACTTAAGCTGAATTTTTGGTGTTTTTTAAAGCTGGGATGGGCTCTTAAAACACTAAATGTTGCCCTGCTCTCGGCCAAGCCAAAACAAATGTGAAAGCGTGCTAATTCACAACAGGCCTGGCATCAGCGGACCCCAGGAGTTGTTCATTTGTTCTGTTTAGTCTGGCAGCCACTCCAGACACAGAATATTGTTTTATTATTTCGGTAAACAATGGGCAGATTGTTCCAGGGAATAAAGAGGCCAACACAACCGTAGGCCATGCACCAGACTCACCTGAGGACAGCAGGTGGGTCAGCGGGTATGTTAGAGCCCTGGGGATAAATCCAGGATTGATGCAGCGGCTCCAGAAAGTATTTGAGCACTCAAGACACACTGAAGTATGTACATTTTATTGCATTAAATAAAATATCAAACTTTTAACCAACTGATCCCAAAATGATTTTTAGAACTTTCCAGGCAAAACATGTCACAAAAACATGTTTGTTAGGCTTTAAATGATAAAATACTAGATATATTTTATTAAACATTTATTCTATTAAAGGCATTTGGAAACTTGCGAACCCCCACCCTCCCCACACACACACACAAATTAAAAATAACATAAAATACAATTTTGACTATCCTACACCATTAGGATACAAAATGTCACGAATTACATACATCTTGTTAACATCACAATTGTTAGCAGTGAGATTAAAAGGTGCTTCAAAGCCATCAAAATTCAAAGATCTCAGGAAGAGAATGGAAGGAAGACCTCAACTCAAACATGTTTAATCAAATTCGCTGCAGGACCAAATAATAATAAAATATCAAACTTTTAACAAGCTGACCTAAAATAATTTTTAGTGGATCTATATATGAAGTCACGCAGGTGAAGGTCATCACATTGAGCACTTAATGAGGAAAAAAAATTAACTTAAATGATTTTAGCAAATGGCTGCAATATAACAAAGAGTGAAAAATTTAAGGGGGTCTGAATACTTTCCGTACCCACTGTATATTATATATATAATACAATATTTACTGTTTTATCATTTAAAACCTAGCAAACATTATTTAGTGATGTTTTGCCTGGAAAGTGCACATTTATTTTTAAATAAATGGCTTTTGGTTTACGATTCGTTATGTAACAAAATGATATTTACACATTTTTAAGTCTGGCTGAAGTGTCTAAATACTTTTTGTTTTCATTTTCAGTCTATTGTTTTATCATATAAAATCTAACAAACATGTTTTTGTGGCATCTTTTGCACGGAAAGTAAATGCCTCTTGATTTAATATTCATTATGTAATACAATGGTATTCACACATTTTTAAATCTGGCTGAAGTGTCTTTTCATTGCCACGTAAATCTCAAAATCTTCAGCTTGTGGAATATGTCTCATAGTTTTAATATTCACACGTCTGCATCAAAAGAAGAAAGTGTTGTTTTGTTTTATGGTATGTGACAGGAAAAATGAATAAGTGTGTTTGTGTGTGTGTGGATGCATCAGACAGGGAACACCGGCATGGATCAAACCAGCAGTCGGCTGTCGTCCCAACGAGAGCTCCAATGTCTGTCTGTCTGCCTCCTGGATGCCACATGAGGTTCTCATATCACAGACGCCCCTCCAGACTGACATTCCACTATGACGACTACACAGCATGCAGGGTGAGTTGCAAGGGATGATGGGTAATAATGCACTCACACCATTAGGATAGAGAACGTCACAAATTACATCTCATTAATATTGCAGTTGTTTGCAATGACATGGAGTGCAAATGAAAAAGCCAGCCACTTTTCAGATGTTTCTCCTGGAAAATATACCACAGTATAATAGTAATGTCTCCTCTGAAGTCTTCATCTTTACTAAGATCTGCTAGAATAATGCCATAAAGTCAAACATCCCAATTTCAAACTTATACTATACTGAATATCTCTATATTCTTACACTGTAAAATATTCTGTTAAATTAATGATAAACCTGGCAGCTGTCATTGCTAGAAATTCACAGTAAAAAACACTGTGACAATATTTCCCGTATTACTGAATGGCATATTAGTGCCCATATATTGTACTGTATATTTCATTGAGTGATATTGTCATCAGGTACTCACCCTCATGTCATTTCAAACCCATAATCTTCAAAACTCAAATTAAGATCTTTTTAATGAAACCTGAGAGGTCTCTGTTCCTCCATTGAAAGTCCGGGTAACCAAAACTTAAAAGATCCAAAAATGTCATAAAGGCATAGTAAAATGCATCTACATGAATCAAGCAATTTAATCCAAGTCTTGTGAAGAAATACGATTTAATCTAGGCTTTTATTTACATCTAAATAATGATCGATACACCTACGGAAAACTAGGGGTGTGTGATGATGACAAAAAAAAATGATATCAATATTTGCTGGAATTTTTGTCGATAATGATAATTAGACAATATTTTGCTGAGCGTGTTATTGTGCTGGAACTTTGATAAGATTAGGACTGCCATGGACATCTGACTCCCAAAGTTTTTGATATTTTTCATATTCTGTGTGGTGGTTCATTTGCAGCAGTGACAGAAATGAACTTTTCCAATAAGTTGAAATAGATTTGTCTGAGATTTTAAACGTCTGATTGATTCAGTAGCGAGACACTGTTGTGTGTTGCTCAGAGATGCAAAACAGTTCTGCTGTGGCTTTGTTTGGAACTATTTTCATTGTCGAATTACAGCAAAAACAATAACTGTTGTCTAAGATGTAAGTCACTTAATGTTATCTTGTTTATTTAGCTGTTCATCAAATCAATATCATGCTGATATTTGGAGAAAACGTCACTCTTCGTGTGATATTAACTATGTCAGATGGTATAAATATAACACAAAGTCAAAAGGGGCATTTTAGAATTTTGGGGGAATTCTAAATGTATTTTAAAAGAACAAAATCACACCTTGAAAGCTTGAACTCTAAATGTGCTTGCGCAGTAGTCTAACCAACATCATGTAGTGTATGCATGCACTCTCTGGATGTGCGGTTTTTGCGATATACTCGATAATGTCAAATCGCATATCGTTTAATCATCAATACGATATTATCATAGAGGATTTATATCGCACACCCTTATGGTAAGCACAGTGCATCACGCTCTAGAACAAATCTCACTGGTTTCGAAAACCTAACAATCATTTCTAAAAGATCAACTAAAATCTTAACTAAAATCTAAAAGTAAAAACTCTTAAAGGGATAGTTCACCCAAAAATTAGGTCATTAATTACTCAGTTCTAAACCCGTAAGACTCTTCGGAACACAAATTGAGATATTTTTGATGAATTCTGAGAGCTCTCTGACCCTCCCATAGACAGCAATGTAATTACCACGATCAAGGTCCAGAAACGTAGCAAGGAGATCGGTAAAATAATCCATGTGACATCAGGGCCTCAACCGTAATTTTACAAAGCTACGAGAATACTTTTTGTATGCAAAAAACCCCCCGACTTTTTTCAACAATTTGTCTCCTCCCTGGTACCATTTTGGAGCGTATCCACTGAACGTAACAGCGTATGCTATTCTGTGTCAGCTGTGTCACGCGGAAATTTTGTTTTGTTCAAATCAAAGCATAAACAACGTAGAAAACGTATTCGCGTGACACAGATACATTCAGTGGATACTCTCCAAAATGGCACCAGGGTGATGCATAGGAGACAAATTGTTGTATAAAGTCATTATTTTAGTTTTCTTTGCATACAAAAAGTATTCTTGTAGCTTCGTAAAATTACGGTTGAGGCCCTGATGTCACATGGATTATTTTACCGATCTCCTTGCAACGTTTCTGGACCTTGATGGTGGTAATTACATTGCTGTCTATGGGAGGGTCAGAGAGCTCTCAGAATTCATCAAAAATATCTTAATTTGTGTTCCGAAGATGAACGGAGGTCTTACGGGTTTAGAATAACATGAGGTTGAGTAATTAATGACGGAATTTTCATTTTTGGGTGAACTATCCCTTTAACTACAAACTAAAATTCTTAAAATATGAGGGTGAGTAAATGATCACAGAATTTAAATTTATGTGTAAACTATCTCTTTAACTGAAATAAGCCAGTGATGCACACTTTCCCAGGTCACTCATTAGTATACCTGAGGCTCTCAGCCGTTTACTGTTCACTCAGAACAAAAGTCTTTTTAATTGTTTGTTTTGATAGATTAGCTCAGCTAGCTGCAGAATGAAATGCCAGTTCTCTCTTTGCGCAACCACTTTCCTCTGACTGACACAGAGACGGCGGCACAGAGATCAATGGAGCATATTGTTTAAGAGCAGATCTGCTGGGTGTAAGCAATGACACCCGTTCTGAGACCGTTTAGATAAGCGTGGTAAAAACCCACTCGTGCCAAGTGAGAAGCTGCTTTGAAGTCTCTAATGAGCACGGACGTTCCCGCCGAGAACAAGGCTCGCTTCTTCTGTCGAACATTGTTTTTTTGCTGCAACCAATAACATTGAATTGCTGTGCACCTGTGCCAAAGTCAAACATGAATCAGTTATTCAGCGATATGTGAAAATGTGTTGCGGCATTATCTCTGAAATCAATCATCATCTTTGTAATTTCGGCAGCACTGTATGGAGACGACAAAAACAACCCACCCATGTTTCGCGCTCAGAGGTGATGCAATTCTGTTTGCACTCCAATGCTTGTGAAAAACATAGATGAATGAGATAATTGTCGTCGTGCAGACGTTGAGTATGATGCTGCTGGCAGTCAGATATCTGCTTCGACTCAGTTTTGGAGGGCTGGAGTTTAACTGGCGTATTTGTTAGCAGATCCCTCCCCCCTACGCCATCACCTCACACACACACACACACACACACACACACACACACATGCCTGTGGCCAGCAGAGGTTTGTGGTCAGCCCAATAACGAGTGGTTTAGTGTAAACACGGTTTCTAGACTGCTCCAAACCCCACAACCCTCTGCTGCTGAAATATTACTCACAAAGCTGTCACCGTCTTTGTGTGTGCATGTGTTTGTGTTCATACAAAGTACTAGACTTGCTAAATGACATATGAAAATATTTAAAATGCACAGTGCTGAGCAAAAACAGATTTCTTCAAATGCCAGTTTTGTTTGTGAACTTAAAAAAAAACAGGCTTGACTCAGCTGTTGTGTGTTGGATTTATTTGTTTGTTGTTGAACTTAAAGAGCTGTGTGAGGTCATCAGAGAACTGTAATTTTATACAAGATGCTTACTGTACTTGCATGACTAAGTGTTGCTTTATTAATACATAAAATAAATGAATAAAAAATAATAAAGTATATACAGCGTGTATAATAATATTATGAATATTATAAATAACATGAAAAAAGAACATAAAAAACTAAAAATTATATATTATATAAAAAATCATATATAATAAATAAATAATTTTAAAATGAATTATATATTATACACATATAATTTTAATTATATATAAATTGTAATTATTTCTAATATATAACAATTGTATTTATTATGTTTTATCTTTGTGATATTTATTTATAATATTGTATTATTTATTTATTTTATGTTTAAATAAAACGGCTCTACATGGCTGGAATAAATAAATGTATGAATGTTTCTGGGCAATCTACATTCTTCTGTTTCATTGAAAAAGAAAGTAATTAAAATAAAAATAAAGCAGTGGGTATGGAACAACGTGATGGCAAATAAATAATGGATTAATAATTCTTGTAGGAACTGTCCTTTTAAAAAGAGCATATCCAAAGTAAAAATATATATTGCACACAAAGATGGTCATACATGCACACACACACACAGTTGGCAAGCTGTACTGCAGTGTAACTGAATGCTCTTCTGCGGTTTTGTTTGGACTTGTTTCTGAGTGATTTGCTCATTTGGGTGAGATAGGAGGTGAGTAACTTTGACAGTTACTCAGAAGAACAGCTCAGAAAACCAAAACTACATATTGTGAGAGTGGACATGATTTGTGTGTGTGTGTGTGTGTGTGTGTGTGTGTGTGTGTGTGTGTGTGTGTAGGCCGTCTCCTTCTTTAGTCTCCATGCGAACAGTTAAAATAGTCAGTTTTCGTGAGCCCTTGATTCTGTGACGCCTGACATCATTAAACGGATCTGCCTGTCTGTAATTTTCAGCCACAGTGTCTGTCACCAGAGAGAGAGACAGACTGAAGGAGAGAGACAGCAGGGTCAAGGGACGGGGAGAAAGGTTATGTTTAACCGTAAGAGCATGAAGGAATGGAAATTTCACTCTTTTATGGTTCTTCTAATGAAGAGTCTTGTTCTGACATTTGCCAGCTGTTGTGGAGATGTGAACAACATCATCATTGATTTGTGAAAAGTGGCCCCAAAATGACGTTTACCACACGTACTTGCCACACGTAAAAATGAATGAATGTTGTTGCATTATATTACAACATTTTTTTTTTTATAAAAAAAAAACAAAAACAAATGATGCTGGGTTCTCTCTCTCTCTGTTTTTTGGCAGTCAACAGTTCACTCAAAAATGATTCTGTCACCCTCATAGCTTTTGTTTCTTTCAGAGAAAGCAAAAGAAGAACTTTGGAGGAATGTAGTGTGTTGCTCTTTTCTTTGCACTTTTCTTTCTTTGCTTGTTCTTTTACACTGAAGGACAAATAAAAATGGACATATAAGTACTCCATAAAACCTGTACACTTTTGAAGACATATCCTTGTGTGAGGAACAGACTGAACTTAAAGTTATTTACTAATCTTGACATCCGTTCTAGCTCTCTTGCAGGTTCAATAGCATTTATGAGAGAATTAGCAATGTCTGACTTATGAACAAATTGTCATTTTGAGAATTATTCTTTTTACTGAATCGTTTTACTGAATTGTCTGAATGATTCATTCATGAATCTGACTCTCAAAATCAACTCACTGACTCGATGCTGTTGCAAAAGTTAACAGTTCACTGTGACAACAATTTATGTTTCAGTCTGTTCTTTGCTCAAAGTTGTTGTATAACCAAAGAGGACTTGCAATATAGTGCATACATGAATTACTTTTATAATACCTTTATGGTGCTTCTGTGTTCTCCAGTACATATTAATTTTAACTGCATGGAAAAGAGCAAGCATATTATTCACAGTTTCTCCTTTTGTGTTCTGCAGTATAAAGTAAGTCAGTTTGGAATGACATAAGAGTGAGCAAATATTGACAGAAAGGTTATATGTGGGTGAACTATCCCTTTAGGTATGTGTATATAGTATACAGGTGCAGCTCAATAAATTAGAATGTCATGGAAAAGTTCATTTCAGTAATTCAACTCAAATTGTGAAACTTGTGTATTAAATAAATTCAATGCACACAGACTGAAGTAGTTTAAGTCTTTGGTTCTTTTAATTGTGATGATTTTGGCTCACATTTAACAAAAACCCACCAATTCACTATTTCTACAAATTAGAATATGGTGACATGCCAATCAGCTAATCAACTCAAAACACCTGCAAAGGTTTCCTGAGCCTTCAAAATGGTCTCTCAGTTTGGTTCACTAGGCTACACAATCATGGGGAAGACTGCTGATCTGACAGTTGTCCAGAAGACAATCATTGACACCCTTCACAAGGAGGGTAAGCCACAAACATTCATTGCCAAAGAAGCTGGCTGTTCACAGAGTGCTGTATCCAAGCATGTTAACAGAAAGTTGAGTGGAAGGAAAAAGTGTGGAAGAAAAAGAGAACCAACTAACCGAGAGAACCGCAGCCTTATGAGGATTGTCAAATCGATTCAAGAATTTGAGTGAACTTCACAAGGAATGGACTGAGGCTGGGGTCAAGGCATCAAGAGCCACCACACACAGACGTGTCAAGGAATTTGGCTACAGTTGTCATATTCCTCTTGTTAAAGCCACTCCTGAACCACAGACGACGTCAGAGGCGTCTTACCTGGGCTAAGGAGAAGAACAACTG
>NW_015505256.1:1330394-1344035 GCF_001515645.1 Sinocyclocheilus grahami | reverse complement strand
ATATATATATATATATATATATATATATATATATATATATATATATATATATATATAGTGGTGTTCAGGGTATAATATTCAGTCATGATTATACCTCCCTGAATATCTTCAGGTCAATCAACTATATTGATCAGATGCAAAACATTAATGCCATCAACTACAGACTGCACTAATAAAGTTGCTATCTTAGTGAACCCAGAACTCTCTCTATACTATATACTCTACGCTACACATGCTGTGTGCGTGCCAAACAGGCCACATAATAAAGTAATTAAAGGGTCAGATATCTCTATGATTAACCTGCAATTCAGACCTGACTGCAGGACTAATTAGAAGTTAGCCAGACACACCAAAGGTTGTTGCTGCTGATCCTCTTGTACTTCCTCGGGATTCTTCTCGTTTGATATCCTCCTGTCGGCTTTGTTCTTCCCTGCTGTTTGGGCCCATTCAGGCTTTCATGTGGTCAGGTGTTTTTCTGCAGACAGGGATATGGCTACCGAGAGGATTCCGGCTCTTCAGATGAGCTCGGAGCTTGTTTATTTGCCATGAAAGCTTCCGCTAGGGGTTCACAAATGCATTACGATTTATGAAATTGCAGTGGAAGTCTATGCAGGAAGTGTGCATTGGTTGCCCCAATACTTTTATTTTAAGTGCACCTCTTGTTTTTGTTTGTTTTTACAAACTGGAATGCAAGATGAAATAAAAAAAATGCATTGAAATTTATGAAGTTGCAGTGGAAGCCTATGACGAAAGTGTACATAGGTTGTCCAAAGTCTTCTATTTTAAGTGCACTTCTTCTTCTTCTTCTTTTTTTACAAACTAGAATACAAGTTAAAATTGAGCAAACATAGTTTTGCATTGTTTTCTACCTGAGCTCTGTGCATTGAATTAGGATACTTCTTCACATTAAGGTTTGCATTTATCCATTTAGGAAATGTTTTTATCCAAAGCGACTTTGCTACACAGAATATATTGCATTGTTTGTCAAGGTAAAGTTCTAGATGATGCTGGAAGCGTAACCCACTGAATAAATTAAACAATGTATGTCATTAGACTGTAAAAACCTTCCTACGTGGTTTCTTTAGATTGCAGTTGTGGCAGTAGAAATCGTAAAAAGTCCATTAATTGTTATTATCATATCATTTATATATTTTAATCAGACAAATATCTTTACAATTTGCTTAAAATAAAAATAGAGTACTGATAACCATCTAAATCACATGGCTTGCACATTTACAATATTGATGTTTGAATCATAAAATGCTACTTTTACAGGATCCATATGCTCAGTGTTAAGTGCAATTTCTGACTACGTATTTACAATACAGTAATTTACTGCAAGAACAATAAGAAGTTCCTTATAAAGGGAAACAAAAGCAATCTGCCTTTTGTGATGACCCAGGGAAAAAGTCTTAAATAGCAGAGTGTACAATAAGAAACATCCCTATGGTGCAGTTTCACTGCATCCGTCCAGGAAATATGATCAGTCCTTTTATTGGCGGATCCTTCCGTGGAATCAGTTTTCCTTTGCTGCCGCTGCATGTGTGTCTGCATGCATGCGTGTGGTGTGTGTGGAGCAGAGAGCGGTTCTGCCGGGTCAGCGCGGTTGGCAGGTGTGGAGGTTTCGGCTTTCTGCTCCGGGTTTCTCTCTCTGGCCTCGGCAGGTCAGGCCGGAGCCGCAGTCACAGCGCTGGAAGATCTCCAGACTGTGAGCTCCTTTCCGCCGGTGGCGCGTGCACACCTGCCCCTCCATCAGCACGGGCTTACAGATCCGTGACCAGAAGTGCCGGGCGCAGCAGAGCCCTTCCAAACAGTCTGAAGACCTGAGACACGTCTCGCCCTCGCCACCTGACAGAGACGAGACAGATTATAAATCAGATCAGCATCCTCCAGATGTGTGCGATATCAAGCAGGTTAGAAGAACTGGAGGTTTTGAAATCAGACTTGGGCAGATCAATTAGGGATTTTATTTCAGAAAAGAGATGAGAAGAGACCAGAACAGAGAGGAGACTAAAAAGAGATGAGATTACATGAAGAGAAAAAAAATGAGGAGAGACTAGATCAAATGAGCTAAGATGAGAAAAAAAATTAAAAGGCAAAAGAAAGAAAGATGAGATCAGACGAGATTTTAAAAGTCCATTATTAGGCAGCTCAATATGGAGAACTTCGTGAGATGAGATGAGACGAATAATGGACAAAAGAGAGGAGATGACAAGAAAAGGAAAGATGAGGGGGAATAGAAGAAAGGAGAAGAGAACGGAAGAAAGTAGATGAGCTGGGAATAGGAGACAAGATGAGAACAAGAAAGGAGAAGAAACAAGAGGAGAACAAGAGAAAAGACTAGAAGGAAGGAGATGAGATGAGAGAAGAAAAGAAGAGGAGGTGAGATGAGAAGAAGAGACAAGATGAAGCAGAAAAGAGGAGAACAAGAAAAAAAGAAGCGAAGAGACAGATTTGACACCTTTGAGTGGCTGCTGTGCTTTCGCTAGGCTGGTGGTTCTTTTAGGATGTGTCCAGTTCTGTCCACGTGTTACATTCACACTAGGCTCATGCGTGTTGCCAACCGGTTGAGCGGCATCTACCGTGCCGACAGCATCTGCATCAGCAGGCTGACACACACCTGAGAGAGACACGAATGAGAAAATCAATCTTCATACAAACTATAACTGAACGTAGTAGTGAAAAGATAAGAGGATCTCTGGTGTGTACCGTTGATGCATCGGTTTCCAGCGCAGCACATGCCGTCACGAGCGCAGCGCTTCCTCCGCCTGCGGCACGAGAGACAAACTCCCCGAGAGCCGTTACAAAACTCCCCGAGCCTGCACTCATCATCAGCGGCGCAGTGCGGCGACTGTGGAAGAGTAAATAATCAGTCAACTTTATTTAAACGGCTCCTTTAAAAGCCCATATATGTAATAAAAACCCAAAGGAACTTAAAAATCATCTCAAACGGAGTTCTATTTTTTTATTATTGTTTTTTGAATCCTCTGCGTTTCAGCATCCCGTGAGCACGTACCGCCGGAGCGTGGCTGTCTGCGGCGCCGGTCACGCGAGGGCTCGCGCTCACCGCGTCACTCGGACTGGATGCTGCGGGCAGATGTCGGATGGAGTTCCGTAACACAGGTCCAACTTGAGCATCTGCAGTGATTCCTCCCCAAACCGCGAGATAAACAGGCACAACGGTGAGCAGTGAGAGCATGTTCCGCATGTTCTTCTCTGCCAGTCTGTCACGCATAATTTCCAAACTCCACAGCACTTCATGTGTCTCCCAAGAGTTTTATACATGCGGGACTGTTTGTATATTCCCGCCCCTTTTAAAAGACTGTACGAGCGCTTCAAACACGCTCTCCACCGCCCCTCTCATCGCCTGCGCAGACAGGCTGGATGAACTCATGTCTGCGCAGTCGATGGGAATAGTTCTGCTGAGGCGCGCAGCATCCCCGGCTCATGAATATTAATTAAGCCCTGCCGGCGCTGTACTGCGTACAGTTCTATTGCGTAACCTAATGAATATTCAGAAGCCACGCCCTCGTTATAATACTGAATTGTGATACGTCTTTCGCAATACTTGTGCGTAATTACCGTCGCGCCCCCTCAGAAACAGACTGACAACTTAAAGTGCTTAAAGTGGAATTTAAGGGATATCATTATACACGACAGTACCTGTCAGCAGACCTCTGCTAACTAGCTTTAGAGCTTAAACCTGATCATTTTTCTGTCAGCACATAAAAATAATATGCACGTTAATGCTTCAGGCGTTTATCTAACTCAATGCAATAAAAACAGCTCTTCCTCTTCAATTAAATGAAGTGCATCTTCTGTGGATAAACAGAGTTTAACAGAGTTCAGGATTCACAAAGATTAGGTGCATTAATAGCAGAATTATGATAATAGTTGTTGAACTATGGCCAGAATTATAAGTTTATAAAAAGTATAGAAATGCAATGGAGGAAAAAAAAAAAGAGGAAAGAAATTTCACTGAAAGAAATTAAAGTTGAATAAAAACTCTTTCCACTAACTACATTGCCGTCATTGTAGACTATTTATGTTTTCCAAACAATCGGATTGTGGTGTAGAATACATTATGGAAACACCTAACCATACTTTTCTGATCTGTATAGTAAGTTTTCAAATCTTTTAATAATACACATTTTAAAAATTGGTATGAAATCACTTTAGTTTGAACAGTTTCTTCCTTGAGGGGTTAGTTGAGTGATTAGATATTGCAGATATATTAAACAGGAACACAAAAGTGTAACTCTGTTCAATTCACTCTTTTTCATAGTTCATAGTTTCATAGAACTGACATTGACTTTGAGTTGGTGAAGGTTATAATAGACACAGTGCTCTGTGAAATTAAATGGTGAACTGCTGCCCCCTACAGGTCATGAGGCTTTATTGATAAAATCATGAAAAATCTTGTTGACTGGAGTGTTTAGTTAAAGGCAGAGTAAGTGATTTTTCAAAAACGCTTTAGAAAACTGATTCGGGCCGAATCGCAAAACAAACTTGTAGCCAATCAGCAATAAGGGGCGTGTCTACTCGTGATGTGGAGGAGAGAGTTCAGTGCACATGACGGACATTAGCCGAGCCGAGCGACAGAAAGATAGAGATGGAGGATAAAAAACAAAAGAGGAAACCGTCTGTGGAACGATAAGGCAAGAAGTAGGACCCGTGTAAATATCGGATCAGCTTTCCAGCGCTGGAGAGACTCAAGGAGTGGAGGCCTGCGATCGGACCCCGAAGTTGCTTTGTTTCTTCTCGATAGGTGAGTAAGACCGTGTCTACAACAGCTAAAGTCTGCTAACACTGGATGTGATCAAACGACTGCTGAAAACCATTTGAAATTTGTGTCAGCACGTCATAAATAGAAATCGGCATAAGTTTTCTGTCGGGGATTTGTCGCGCTGCGCCTCACGTCCGTAGACACGGTGTAACATTGGTTTTGCTTTGTTTCACAGAACTAATCGTTGCCTGGGTTGCGTACGTATATATGTGGGGCGGAGCTATCAAAATAGGGGCAAGGCGCTTTTGGGGTAGGGGCGTGTTTGTTTTGGTGATTTCA
This sequence comes from Sinocyclocheilus grahami, assembly GCF_001515645.1. Taxonomy (NCBI): domain Eukaryota; kingdom Metazoa; phylum Chordata; class Actinopteri; order Cypriniformes; family Cyprinidae; genus Sinocyclocheilus; species Sinocyclocheilus grahami. Next base: position 1,338,970 of record NW_015505256.1, on the reverse strand, counting down.
AATGTCAGCATTGGCTACCAGAAATCACTTACTCTGCCTTTAATACAGAAATGAGGTTCAGAATGTTTAAAGGCGGCTTCTCTTTATTTCAGCAGCATAACTTTTTGTAGAGGCACTCGACGTGAGATTTTACTGCAGATAAATTAAATTTTAGTTCATACATGGGACATTAATGAATACGACAAGTGATAGGCCTAGTGTGTCACTACAGAAAAAATAAATAAAACAAAAAATACCATTAAACCTTTTTGCTGCTGTTGTTAGTTTCAGTAAGGTTATTGCCATTATATGCAGATCCATTAATGATGGAACAAATGAATATGTGATTTTATTTATGTTTTGAGGCTGAATGTATCTGCCTGACTGCACAGTGAACTTACCATGAAACTAATTTCCAAGCTCTGTGTTTGGGAGACTTATTTCTCCAGAGTAAGAAGATAGGCTATATGTCCTTTTCTGTGTGAAAACAGCAGATCATCATCATCATATCCTCTGGTGATGCCAGACAAATAATAATTTAATTGCGGAAAATAATCAAATTTGAGGTCCTACCCGTGTTCTCTCATCAAGGACGCGTTTAGAGAGGAGAGCAGGGGAAATATGTAAGACTCATGAAACTTGACAGGAACATGTTTTGGTCATATTTCATTCCAACAATATTATAAATGAAGTGTTTAGGACATTTAAAGCCATATATATTATGTGTTATTTGCCTGTCCAATTCACATTACTGTAATGTAAAAAATGTGTATTTAAATGTACACTGAAGTGCCTTGAAACACGCAGCGTTATGCTATGTGGTGACGTAATTTCAACTGAAACAGGAGTATATTTGTAATATAGCAAAGGGACTATAGACTAGGGCTGAGTTTTGATACAAATTTCACGATTCGATTCGATTCGCATTCACAAGCTTGCGATTCGATTTGATTACCGATTCGATATTGATTATATATATCAGGTAGGCCTACAGTACACACCAAATTTTCTCATGGAAACAAAAATCTCTCAACTAATGCTGTAAAATATACATGAGAGTCAGTTGGCACTACATTATTATAATACTGAAGGTTAAACTGGACTGATTTTTTTAAATTACACAATGAAGTTTTTAAAATAATAAAGTTACAATTACATAATAATATTTCTACTTCAATTCATTTTTTTAAATATAAACAATGGTGGCTGTCATAAAAAGATGATTGATTTATTCAAACATAAATTAAACATTGAATAACAGTCAAATTTATAATGAATATGCTGAGTTTTGATACAAATTTCACGATTCGATTCGATTCGCATTCACAAGCTTGCGATTCGATTTGATTACCGATTCGATATTGATTATATATATCAGGTAGGCCTACAGTACACACCAAATTTTCTCATGGAAACAAAAATCTCTCAACTAATGCTGTAAAATATACATGAGAGTCAGTTGGCACTACATTATTATAATACTGAAGGTTAAATTGGACTGATTTTTTTAAATTACACAATGAAGTTTTTAAAATAATAAAGTTACAATTACATAATAATATTTCTACTTCAATTCATTTTTTTAAATATAAACAATGGTGGCTGTCATAAAAAGATGATTGATTTATTCAAACATAAATTAAACATTGAATAACAGTCAAATTTATAATGAATATGTTATATGGTGCACATATTTAACAAACTGCCTCTCTCTACAGTTTATTTTTCTATCTGACTAATGAGTTTATGGTCACCCAATATGTTTTTCTGAGGTAAATATGACGTTACTTGACATTGTTTACAAGACGCATATTGTATATACATATATGTATACTGACGTCTTTGCGCGGCTGAAACACTGATTGAGCGATTATATGAGACATGATACAGATTGTAAAGTTGTACTCTTTCTTTTAACTTACCTTCGGATGTTTAGTCATGTTTATTTTGTGCTGAAACTGGTATTAATGTGGAGATGATCAGTTCACGCGTGCCTCCAGCGATCTGTCACTCCACATTAAACAGCGCCAAAATGGCATTTATTGTTTGAATACTACAATACAATGGACAGAATTTGAAATCTTGAGACTTTTTCATATTAAAAGTACCAACGCACAATGCTTATTGTGATATATTGGATGGGAAGTGCCCTTAATGTTCCGTCCATTAACTGAAAACAGGCTAGACTAATCGATTCTTAGGATTTAAGAATCGATATCATTCCGTAGAGATATCAATATGTTTTACCCAGCCCTACTATACACTACTGCTCAACAGCAATGTTCCCTCTAATTTGTTTTTCTTGCTGAGCGAAACTTTTCTCTATTGGGCGGACATTTCGGCCACCTGAGCAAAAACATTCTTTATACCAGACCTGTACAGCGCGCGCACAAAAAAGTGTGTAACTTTTAACTTTAATGTGCTATTTATATTTAATTTGACCCGTGACTAAATGATGTACATTTTAGGTTACCTGAGAAAACTTTTTTTTTTACAGTATAATACACTGCCATTCAAAAGTTTGGGATCAATAATGTTTATTAAAGAAGTTTCTTATGCTCATCAAGGCTGTATCTATTTGATAAAAATACTGAATATTATTTCACAAAATAATATTGTGAAATATTATTGCAATTTAAAATAAAAATGTTCTATTATAATATACTTTAAAATATAATTTATTCCTATTGAGCAAAGCAATTTTCAGCATCATTTCTCCAGTTTTAAGTGTCACATCATCTTCAGAAATCATTCTAACATGCTGATTTGCTGCTCAAGAAACATTTCAGATTATTATCAATGTTGAACACAGTTGTGCTGCCCAATATTTTTTGGGGACCTGTAATATGTTTTCAGGATTCTTTGATAAATAAAAAGTTAAAAAAGAACAGTGTTTATTAAAAATAGAAATTTAGTGTTACAATATACACTACTATTCAAAAGTTTGTATTCAGTAATTAAAAAAAGAAATTAATACTTTTATTCAGCAAGAATGTGTTAAATGGATAAAAAGTGATCGTAAAGACTTTTAAAGACATCATTACTCCAATCTTCAGTGTTGCATGATCTTTCAGAAATCATTCTAATATGCTGATTTGATACTCAATTATTAATGATGGTCCTTATTATTATCAATGTTGAAAACAGTTTTTGCTGCTTAAGATTTTTGTGGAAACAGTGATACATTTTTCAGGATCCTTTGATGAATATAGAGTTCAAAAGAATAGTATTTATTGGAGAAATAAATAAATTGAAAACATTATAAATGGGGTTACTGTCATGGTTTTCATGGATATATTAAGCAGGACAACTGTTCAACAGTTTTATATATATATATTTATATACTGTATAGATAGATAGATAGATATAGATTCAGAAATAGGTTAATAAATTAAATTTTAGATCATATTAAAACAGAAAACTGTTATTTTAAATTGTAATAATACTACACAATATTACGGTTTTACTGCATTTTAAATCAAATATGGCAATAAGAGACTTGATTAAAAATATTACAAATCTTAACTTTTGACTTGTATAGTGTTCATGGAGAACACGCATCAAAAGTAAAACATTCATATGCATATCCAGTAATGTACTTGGTTATGAAAATGTCATAATGCAAAATAAATATACAAACAAATGATTTAATAATCTTAATGGTCCTAAAGGCATTACATTTCCTTTTCCAGAATTTAATTTCTTATATTCATTCTTTTGATTTTTTGAGTGAAATATAACCAGTGTATGTTTTGTGAGATTTACCTATCCATTTTTAGACATATCCAGAGTGACTTACAGTATATCATCTGAGGTATCAAACCAGCAACATTTGGATTTCCAGCCCTGAACTTTACTCACTACAATCATTTACAACTTTAAATACAGATGGAATGTAGCACACTGTACAAATACACAGCCTGTAGTAGTGTTGAGAATGAAGTATCTAAATGTGATCAAGATAAATTGCTTTGCCACTGAAGGCATCATATCACACAGCTGTAAGATCACATCTGAGAGACCCAGCAGCTTCATGCCCTTAAAGTAACAGTTCACCCAAAAAGTAAAATATCAGTTACTCACCCTCAGGATTTATGAAATGGTGAAATAAATAAAAAATGTCCTGATCATGCTTTTCTATATAACGAAAGACCATGTACTGTCAAGCTTCAAATAAATATATTCATTAAATAATAATAATAGTAATAATGTATTTGAGCAGCAACTCAGCATATTAGAACGATTTCTGAAGGATCATGTGACACTTAAGACTAGAGTAATGGCTGCTGAATATTCAGCATTGAATCACAGAAATAAATTACATTTCAAAATATAATAAATTATGCACAGCAACCTGACAGAACTGGAGAGGCTCTGCAAGGAGGAATGGCAGAGGATTCCCAAATCCAGGTGTGAAAAACTTGTTGCCTCTTTCCCAAAAAGACTCATGGCTGTATTCGATCAAAAGGGTGCTTCTACTAAATACTGAGCAAAGGGTCTGAATACTTAGGACCATGTGATATTTCAGTTTTTCTTTTTTAATAAATCTGCAAAAATGTCAACAATTCTGTGTTTTTCTGTCAATATGGGGTGCTGTGTGTACATTAATGAGGAAAAAAAATGAACTTAAATGATTTTCGCAAATGGCTGCAATATAACAAAGAGTGAAAAATTTAAGGGGGTCTGAATACTTTCCGTACCCACTGTATATAATACAAATCATATTTGACTGTATTTTTAATTAAATAAATGCATTGTTGGTGAGCTTAAGACACCTTTCAAAAACCTTTTAAAAAGCATTTTTAGAACACAAGAAGAGACTTGTGTGTTCCAAAGGAAGTCATATAAGTTTGTAACATCATGAGGATGAATAAACAGGACAGAATGTTCATTTTGGAATAAAAAAAAAAAACAAACCCTAAAACAATTCACATTTCAGATGCATAAAAGACCGTGGAAGATCATGTGAGGACACAAGGGAGTGTCTAAAACAGTTGCTTTATTGCGTAAAAAAACAAAAACAAAAAAAACCTAGACAGAGCATCTGATGGACAGCAGCAGGCTGAGGGGATTGTATTCTGACATGCAGCATGAGGAGCGTCGCAGAATGCCGTTGATTTAAGGCACTAATACTGTTGATCTGATACGGCTGAATTTCTGGAGAAATCAGGATTATGTTGTACTTGCTTTTGAATTAGTTGGTTTTAAGAAATGGCCATAGAAGGCAAACCAATCCCACATCCGTTCCTCTTTTAATGACACTCTGTTCCTGTTTAAAATCCGGCCCTTCACAGTGGTCAGTACTTATCTCCTAATTCTTATAAATCTGAGACAATAAATACAGTACACTATTAATGTAGCTATGAATTTGAGGCACATCATTTCATGGGATGAAGTTTGAGAAGACCAGCACTGGGTTCAGAATATCATAAACTATAATGGCCGTCCGCCAGGACAATAAATTATCAGCGAGAAGATGCATCTATGATGTCTGTGTGTGCTTGAAGAAGGTGAAACTGAGTCTAACGATTGATGTATTATAATGCACATGACAGATAATCCGATACATGTCAGGAACGCCGGCATATGCGTCAGTTTTTCAGGGTAGTGATACTATGCTATTATGTACATGTGCTATAATGAACGAGTATTACTTTAAGAGCAACATTCAGGTCTGTCTGGACTCCTGCGACATACAGTGTGGTCTTTTTTTAGAGTAGTTTGCACACGGATTGGTGAATGAAGAGTTCACAGCCAATCAGGGAGAAGAACAAATCACTGAGGTCACAAGCTTTTCCCTAAATGGACTGTCTCCTCAGTCATCTCACAGTAAAGGTGGTTATCATGGGTCAGTGGTGAACACGCACACAGACACATGCTCACGTAAGAGATTCATGTTTTGTCTCCGGGTCTCGTCAGTCCTTTTAGAGTTACTTAATTTCATTCACCTCTTCTCTGCTTGTTCCCACATTTCCCTTCCAGTCCATCCTGTAGTGCAGCATGTCTATCCCAGGCAGACATCCCATGTGAGCAGTGTTGTGTATGTGTGCACGTGTGTGTATTTAGGCCTGTTTAGAAGTCTGTGTCCCAGCCTGAGTTATCATCAGGTGGTGGGTCTTCATTGTCCTCTGGAAAGCTGTCAAAGTTACTGGTGTCCGTGGATGATGTTACCTGCATGACCACAAAAAAAAAAAATTATAATCTGTTAGCATTTGAGTTATACACTACCATTCAAAGGTCTGGGTTGGTCATTTTTAAATGTTTCTGAAAGTCTAAAGGGGGAAGTCGTGGCCTAATGGTTAGAGCGTCGGACTCATAACCCAAAGGCTGTGGGTTCGAGTCTCATACCGGCAGGGATTGTAGGTGGGGGGAATGAATGTACAGCACTCTCTCCCACCTTCAATACCATGACTGAGGTGCCCTTGAGCAAGGCACCGAACCCCCAACTGCTCCCCGGGTGCCGCAGCATAAATGGCTGCCCACTGCTCCGGGTGTGTGTTCACGGTTTGTGTGTGTTCACTGCTGTGTGTGTGCACTTAGGATGGGTAAATGCAGAGCACTAATTCCGAGTATGGGTCACCATACTTGGCCACATGTCACTTCACTAATACTCACCAACTGATTAAAAATACAATACAAACAGTGATATTGTGAAATAATATTGCTGTTTAACTATTTTCGAAGTTAATTTATTTTAGAAATGTAATTTATTCCAGTGATGCAAAGCTGAATTTTCAGCATCATTACTCCAGTCTTCAGAGTCACATTATCTTTCAGAAATCATTCTAATATGCTGATTTGGTGATTTGTTTTTTTTTACATTTATTTGAAATATAAATCTTTTGTAACATTATAAATATATTTACTGTCACTTTTGAATTATTTAATGCATCCCTACTGAATAAAAGTATTAATTTATTTCAAGAAAAAAATTTTTTTTACTCCAAACTGTTAAGAAGTAATGTACATACATCTCTTACATTTTTAATTTTTTCCCCCAAGCAATGTTCGTAGAGACCAAAGCAAGTTTGCTAAATTCAGACGTTTATAACTAGCGATCTGAGTAAAAACACATCCAGTTAAGATTTGTGACCATTGCAAACCCTGTAATGCATACAGTACGTGCATAGAGTATGTTTCTGGCCTAACATCAGTGTAAAATCTGCCTTGCATGAGCGTAAGCACTTACATTAGGGATGATGGGGGGCATCAGTGTCCCCTTCCTCAATCCGTCCCAGTTAAACCCTTCAAACCATCTGCAAACACGTTCATTACATGAGATGATTCACAGAACTATATCAGCTCATTTTTCAAGGTTCATGTTTTAAAATGAATATCCAACTCACTTGTGCTTCTGGATGTCTTTGACACCGTTTTTCAAGTTTCCTAGTCTTTCAGACGGCGTGTCTCTGAGAAGAACAAAAGAGAATTAACAAGAGCCGCTAATAGACAGTCAATGGGTTTTATAGTGATGGACATACCTGCATAGCTTTTTGATGAGATTGGCAGCATTTTTTGTAATTTTTTTGGGGAATTCTATCATGTCGATGCCTCTAAGAATGATGTTGTACGTTTTCATTGGATCCGGTCCTGAAAAAGGAGGACTGAAAAATAAAGAGGATTTAAAAACCATTGCATGTGTAGTATAAATCCAAAGTCTTAATAAATTAATAATGTTTAATCAGTTTGAAATGGTGTTTTCAAAGACGTGAAGCCCTGTGTCTGACCTGCCAGTCAGCAGCTCATACATGAGGATGCCGAGGGACCAGTAATCTGCGGAGATGTCATGACCTTTATTCAGGATGATCTCTGGAGCCACATACTCTGGTGTACCACAGAATGTCCACGTCTTCTTTCCAAAGCCGATCTTCTTGGCAAAGCCAAAATCCACCTTTAAAAGTTTTACACAAGATTTTAAGCTTCATGCTTGAGTCACCTTTGACAGAAGCAAAATCTGACTTCTTTAAAGGGATAGTCCATCCAAAAATTAAAATAATTTTTTACTCACCCTCATGTTGCTTCAAACCTGTATGAATTCATTTTTGCAAAGCAAACTGCACTCAATTAACCCCCCCCCCCCTCCTTTTTAGTTTACATCCTAACATTTATTTTTGTGAAGCTTGAAACATATTATTATTTTTTTATAAATACCAATTGTTTTGATATTTTATTATCTAACGTAATACCATTCATACACTCTTAAAGGGGTCATATGATGCTATTTTAAAGATCATTATTTGGTGTAACAGAATATGTTGACATGCTTTAATGTTCAAAAAACACATTATTTTTCAAATACTGTACATTATTGTAGGTCCTCTATGCCCCGCCTCTCTCAAACGCGTTGTTTTCAACAAAGCCCCCTCCGTTGACAAGCGCAGTCTGCTCTGATTGGCCAGCTGACCCAGTGCATTGTGATTGGCCGAACACCACAAGCAAGTGTCGGAAATGTAACGCCCCTTACCATAATCGCAAGCTTCAGCTTTCATAGTAAATGTCAAGACAGTTAATAATGTTGTTAGTTTTACCATCAGTTCGAGCCGAAAGGGCAACAGTAGCGTGACAGACACAGTGATGATGCAGTACACAAGCCGCGG
>NW_015505256.1:1326443-1330104 GCF_001515645.1 Sinocyclocheilus grahami | reverse complement strand
TTTTTTTTTTTTGAAATAGCCTTTGTGCACAGCCAGCCTGTACTCTTCTAGGTTAAAAAAAACTGTCATCCATACAATGCGTTGCACAAATTCGAACATCTGGGTTGTGCTGTTCTGTTGTAAATAAATCTTAACCAATGATTCCTAATTGCATCTACTTTCGGAAGGCCAAATAAAGTGCTTTTGCTTTCGCACTGAAACACAGCATCTCCCTGACATGGCTGCATCAACACTACTGCTGTTCCTGAAACCACGCCTTCTTTCTTTGCGTGCACATTTGAGCGGCATTATGCTAATATTTCCACATAGTGACGTAGACATGTGGGGGCGTGTTAGAATGAGCCATTTTAGGTAGGCGTGGTTGACTCCTTGCAACTTTACAGATCTTCTTTATGCACCAAGAGCTTGTAACACTTCAAAGAGAAAGGAAAACTTGAAATCGCATCATATGACCCCTTTAAGTGTAGCTTCAGTCTCCAGTCTTGAGGTACTGAACAATAAAGCAGCACAATGTTGTTGGTGACTGCAGGTTATTATTGTCTTTTTATCCTCATGAAACTACTAGAGGGCGAGTAGTGGGTGTCCATATTTGATAGCGTCCTGTCCTCACCAGTTTGGCGTAGCCTCTGTGGTCTAGTATCAGGTTCTCTGGTTTGAGGTCTCTGTATATGATGCCTTTGGAATGCAGGTAAGCGAATGCCTCCACCACACATGCCGTGTAAAAGCGTGTAGTTGAATCGTCAAAGTTGCCCCTGTGATTAGGAAAGAAACAGGACTATTGTGTTGTTGAAACTCAGACAGCAACTGTACGAAAAAAAACATTGATCAAGAGTGAATTGACAGGTCTTACCTGTCTCTGAGAATAGTCCACAGTTCTCCACCTAAACACGCTTCCATCAGCATATAGAGGTATTTACTGTCCTTAAACGTCCTATAGAGTCTAAAAAACAAGAGGAACACAGTCAGAATCCCATTCTACAAATTCAAGATTTGAAGTAGTTTCACATGTTGTCAAATTTCTGATGTCAAAGCAAAAACTACCGACATTACACTTGACTAAACCCTCTAAGTCTCTGCAGTTGTGGATCACACTTGGTACATTAACGAAGTGAATGATGCCTTGAAATGTAACTTTTTTTCAGGAAAATCAATCTTATATATTTTTGTTCAATAACATTTTTTAATTATTTTTTAGAATTTTGGGGATATTTTATGATACTATGCAATATTCAATATGCAATATTCCCTCTTTTTTTCATATTTTCTATTCATTTCCTATGTCTGTCATTTTTTACCATGAAGGTATCAAGTGTGACTTTTTATTTTACTAGCCTTTAACATATCCAAATCATGTCCATGATTTTTTTTGTGTGTTCAAATAGCTAATGTGACAAAAGTCACCAAGTTTCATCCCATTCCGATGAAGTAAAAAAAACTATTTCCACTCATTTCTTGTTTTGAAAGGTACATTTTTTTATCGGTCAAAAGTGACAGAAGAGGTTCAAAGGGACAGGGTTGTTATCATTGATTAAAATTAAACCATAAAAATGTAATTACTTGTAAAATAAAATATTGACATTTTTTTAAACTTTTATTTTATTTCAGCTAGTGTCCAAAGCAACATTTCAAATTTTCGTTTAAAGTTGAAGTACTAAAATAACCAAAATAAACTAAAACCACAAACTTCAAAACTAAATAGACATATTTATAAAATAAAAATAATAATATAAATGATAAAAGCTCAACAAAATTCCTCAAACTTTAGCATGTAAAATTAAAACAGAAAATATAAAAATTAAATATAATTCAAAATATAACAAAAATTATAACGGTATATCAATGACACTGAAATAATACTGGATATCAATCACTGAAGGGTAATGTAGTAGTAGGTGCTCGTCACTGGAGGTACCTGACAATAAAATCGGAATGTGCCTCCTGCATGATCAGTTTCTCAGAGCGGATGTGCTCCTGCTGTCTCGTGTCCACAATGTGGCGCTTCTTTAGGATCTTCATCGCAAATGTCTTCATCTCATCACTCTTGAGCTGCACCTGAGAACAAAACAAGGGGAGATAAAACTATTACTTCAACTTTTTGTGTATCATCTCACGCACACACAAAAAATCATATCCGAATAAATGACTATAATATAACTACTATTGAAATACACAATATGATCCAAAATCCATGATGACATCAAAATTTTGAGAAAAATGCACGCTTTTACATAAAACAAATATTGCACTGAAAACATGACGTTTGATGTTACCAGTTCAACACGTCCAAATCCTCCAACGCCAAGAGTGTCGATGATGTTGAAGTCAGACAGGTTTAGGTTGGAGAAGAATGCATTCTCTGCCTCGTATCTGCATTTCAAAGAACAGAAAAGAGTGGAGGATGAATATATTCCCTTTGTCTATATAGTGGGGCAACCCGGATCTTGATAAGCAAATCAAAACTCAAATCTCATGAAATTTTCATCACCCTTTGTCTAGATCACAGCTCTGTACAAGCAAGATATATTCTGAAGCTTCAAAAGGTGCATTCTGGGATGCTTTTTAAACAGTCACTTGTCACATGTTACTTTTCCTTCACTAGCCTGTTATTAATATTATTTGTATTAGTTGTATTATGTACTAGTCATTATATACTAGTCATCGTCATATACGCCATAGGTTTTTTTTACTGTTATGTACTGTACATCCCCAAAAGTGGGCTAAATTGCAGAAAGTTTGGGGGAAATTGTTATACACAATAATATTATGTAGTAAATTCAGGGGCGGATTTAGTGATTTGGGAGCCCCAGGCAAAATACAGGAATGGGGCCCTATACAATTTCACACATTTACAACCTTGAGGTTTCTTTCACCGTTGCTCGCTGCTGCACGACCGTGTCCCATAGCTGTGTCCAATCTTTTAGATTTTTCATGTACATGTTATAAATAAAGGATTTATTTAATGTTGTAAATCCCTTGTTCACATTTAAACCGGTTATAATAGTATTAGAGTAGGTTGGACACTAGGTGGTGCGTTGGGGTAATTTTCACTATGCAATTGTCTACACAACGCAAGGCTGTCTAATTCTAAACTTTAAAATATACATTTATTTTTATTTATTTTAATTGCACATTTAAATTAAACTGAAAGAAATTATACATTTACATGCTTAAGGATTATTTCAACCAAACATGAAGTGTGCCTGTGTGGAAAGTGTCCTTCTTGGGTCTTTCACAAAAACGAGTGAGTGCCATTTAAAAAAAATTAAATAGGCCCTATATAATATGCACTGTTGCTTAGTATTAAAATTATAGCTTCAGATGCATGCTATCTGTAGGGCCCTATGAAATCCGTTTTATTTTTCCCAAATTAGCCTAAGTTTAATTTTTTCATAATTTTTGTATTCAGTTTTTTTTGTTGTTTTTTTAATTTTTCATTTTTTTTGTTGAAAAAAATGTTTTTGTAAAAAAAAAAAAAATCTGGATGATTATATTAAATTTTAACAAAAAACATGTCTAATTAAAACAACTTAATTTATTAATTTGTATACAATAATAGGGCCCTATGAAATTTAATTTAATTTACTTATTTTTTTAGAAATTCTGTGTGCATTTAAATTTTTCTGGTAATCAAATGAAGGCGAAAACATGAATCTATCTTTTA
>NW_015505256.1:1321611-1326314 GCF_001515645.1 Sinocyclocheilus grahami | reverse complement strand
AATCTATCTTTTATTCCAATGAAAATTAAACAAACCCTTTAATTTTTGTACATTCAAAATGCTACACAACAGAAGTTTACTGTGTAACGAGCAATGTCACGGAATTCATCAAATATTGAATGAATAAATCAAATGCAATTCAGTACACTTCAATCAAACCGCGATATAGACTAGTGTATGTGAATATTAAATGGCAAAAATACTATTTAGCTACTACAGAAGACAACCGCGAGCGTTGTGCATGCTTAAATAGCAAACGAAACACGTGTCTGTGCTGTTCATTCCGTCACATTCCGCGTTACACAGTAAATTCCGTTTTTAGGAATAGATTCCGCGATTCCGTCCCCATTTTACATCGCCCTACTTTTGCTAAGAAGCACGTTCAATGCGGATGCACAGACGGTTGTCGTGGTAATGAACACCACAGCAACCACTTGCGCGTCCGCATTGAACGCGCATCTCGCATATAAAAAGCATTTTAGGGGGCCCTTGGCTTTTGGGGGCCCAAGGCGGTCGCCTACATTTGCCTAATGGTTAAGTCCGCCTCTGAGTAAATTCATACACGGTACCCAAAAATAAATCATGCCTAACTTTAAGAATTGCAGACTGACCTGTGACCTGTGATATAGTTATATTAGCCCATGATGCAGAACTGGCCAATCAAATCCCTTTGCTTGAGCCATGGCCAATGACATGACTGAGCTGCTATTTAGCTTGGCAAAAACTGCTTTGCAGTGTCACACAGAGGTTACGATTTTCCATGCACTCTGCCAAGGGTCCTAAAAACCAGCGTGCGCACACACAAGCGTGCTTTAGTTATTATTCAATCCCTTTCACATAATCAGTTATTAGGCTGGCAGGGCCAGAGAAGTTCAATGCTGACATGTTCTGCAGGAATAGAGCAATGCACAAACAAGAGTGCAGTTTTGGAAAGAGGCATGGATACAAGCCAAAACTCTTCACTAAGACTATAAACAGAAGAAATTCATTCCTCAGCTGAAAGCTGGAGATGTTTAATGTCTCACACCAGATTCAGAGCTGGCAGATTCGACAGCAAGAGTCTCAAAGACCCATTAAAAATAAAATTAAAATATGCCAACTACTTTTTTTTAAATAATACTTAATAATATTAAGTAAAATAATATATTTAAATAAATTTGGATTGCATGATGACTTTTTAATCAAGCTTTCAGCCATTTGAAAACATCACCTGCTTTCAAATGCATGTCGCACGTCTTAAGTCAATCAACCAAAACATAACTGAGACTTAAAACTCTCCAGGAGGAAGCAGGCATGTGTTCATGACACTGGTTCTAGCTTCCAGCCTTCTCTGTGCTCATGCATGCTGATAAAAAGGTCTGACAGCTAGCAACATTTACATGAATTTCACATTTCTGCTGGACAATTTACTGATATTGTATGCCTGAGGAATCATTCAAATCAGTTTTAAAACTGCTTTGATTGAAATATAAACCTGTGAGGCATTCGGCTTCTCCAATTCATCATAGGTGAAATACAGAGTTAATTTGATTGACCACAAGGTGGCAATATGGAGCTTTATGGGTTCTTCATGGACAGCATCTACTGTATTTTGCAATGCCTTGCAGAAGGATGCAGAAATGACACCTTAAGGAGAGCTGAATGCACTTGTCTCATTAGAGTGCTCTCTATCTGTCAGCGTGGCAGCTGGAGATGTATTTACAGGTTTGTAGTTTGGATCACGGGGGAACGCAGTGCAGGAGGTGACAGCTGTAGATGTGTCTTAATAAGCTTTAATCTATGACAGTCACACAGGCTACAGACACCTCTTCATTATTCATCAGATGCTAATTTACACTGCAGATACGAGGAAGAAAAGTTTCTATTTGGGTTCAGATATGACACAGAAGGAATTTTTTGAAGTGGGAAATGTGTTTCTGAACTATCCCAGAATCCCTCTTTCTCTCTGTCAGTGCCTGATATTGTCTCTGTGAAATGTGATAAGGTTTCACATGTCTCTGAGCGGATTATTTTCTCATCGCCGCACAATGATTGCATCGCTTTCTCATCATGTTTCTTCTGATCATGAACAGTTGCGGGTTCTTTATAACATGTCTTCTGCATGCTAGCACAGCCTTTTCTGCTTTACAGTTCTAGAGTTTCAGCAAACATCCTTGAGCTGCAATAGACTTTTGTATTTCACTATCGCCAACTTAAAGAGGAAGAAACCTCATATAAAAGAGACCAACCACATTTCACTTGTTTTATGCAATATTTGGAGGCAGCTAAATCTGAAATCAGACATACACTAAGCAAAAAACAAACAAAAAAAATGGTTAACAATAAAGTAATGCTTTTAAGCAAGGATACATTCGATTGAGCAAAAAATACATTTTAAATGTCACAAAAAGATTTCTATTCAAATAAATAAAAAAATGTTTCTATTAAAAAAAGCGTTATAGAGTTCCATTATGTAGAAGTAATCGTTACAAGAATCCATTTATACCTGTATCTATTCGGATTTTAAATAGTAAGTTTTTCCCCCCTTCTCTCTCTTAATAATGCTGATGTTGTTATTGTGTGTGGTTGTTGTGTACTACTGCAGCTTTTGAGTCCAAGATAAAATTTCCTGTAAAGGATAATTTAACTTAAATGCCGTTCTTTTGAACTTCCTGTTCATCAAAAAATCCTGAAAAAATGTATCACAGTTTCCGCAACATTGATAATAACAAATGTTTCTTGTGCACCAAATCTGTATATTAGAATGATTTCTGAAGGATCATGTGACCAGATCAAAACTGGAGTAAATACTTTTTTTTTTTTTTTTTACTTTTTACTGTATTTTCATTCAAATAAAAGCAGCCTTGGCAAGCATAAGATACTTCTTTCAAAAACATTAAACTATTTTACCGACCCTGTTTTTTGTCTCAAATGAAACTCAGTTCAAAAATTGAATCTTTCAGAAACTCAAAGCTTTCAACAAACTGGCAAATACAGTATAGTTTAAAAGCAGTCACTGTAACAGCTTGGGAACTTGTAAATATTACTGTTTCTTTTCACATACCAACTAATAAACCTGGTTCACATTTAGAAATGCCAACAGAATAATGTAGCAGTATTTCTGTGCAATAGATTCTACATAAACTGATGTGACATCACTAACTAGACTTAACAGACTGCCTACAATACTTTTGATAGTGATGTGGCATATCATGAATAGAGAATTTCTACTTTTGTAACTTTTGAATCCTTGACCATTATTATAAATGGACCTCGGGGAAGAAAACATAATAATGAAATGTCTTCAAAGATGATTTCACCTACTTTGCCTTTGCCTCTGCGTCTTCACTGCCTTTGTTGGATATGTCTTCCAGACCTCCAATCAGATGTTTGTATGAGCTGAAAAGAACGGCACAAACAACACTGTTGGAAAGACTTCATCTTTATGACAAATAAACTATAGTGGTCAAAAGTTTGGGCTTGATAAGACAGAACTGCCATTTCTCTTCGAGAACGAACTCATTTCTATCCCTCGGTGACTCTTAATTACTATTTCATGTCCCTCTCTTAATTTAGAAAGTCAGTACTAATGTATAGTAAAAGTTTTATATCTACATGACATACGTCTCATTGAAATGTACCATAATCAGCTGTCACACAGATGGCTGATGGTTTGAGTCTCAGTCAGACAGGAAAGAGAGTTTTCCCCGCCGGAGGGCACATATGTGCTTCTCTCTCTGTCTGTCTCACTCTTTCCAGCTTATTGACACACATGACACTTTAGCTATTTAGGTTGAGCTTGATTTATTGAGTTCTATAAGGGAGCAGATAAGCACTTCAAACCCACAGATTCTGTGTTCCACACACACATACAAATAGAAAGATCAGTGTAAAATCCACAGATGTTCAACGAACTGGAAAACCTGGACTGAATTACTTCTGCTGGAATGTCAATGACACTTGTGATGTTTTAAGCAGTGTATATAACGAAACTCTTTGCCACAGAATAAACGTGACATATACTCACTCTCTGTCGATCACAAGGCAGGTGACAGACTCTGCTGCGATGACGTTAGCTGTTCTGATATCCTCCCTGTTCAAAAGACAAAAACGCAGTACAGAAAAACATCATGTTATAATGTTCTGATACATTCAAATTATACACAGATATATTACTATTAAGATATTTTTAAAAAATTGAATAATTATACATATTATATAAAATATAAAGTAAAAGATATAATTTTAACTACTATAACTAAAATAATATATTTTAATAATTTATATATAAATATATAAAACTTAAATTTTATATATAATTAAAATTCGAATACTATTAAAATAATTATATATAAATATACATCATTATAGATAAACATACGTATATATTAATATTAGCTATTAAAATGAATTATAAGTATCCTAAATATTAATAATTACAAATTCATAATAATATTAAAATTACACACAAATATTAAGATTAATTATATATGGTAATAAAATAACAGATAATAACACAAAATTATCAAAACTTTAATATATTTTAGCTTATTTAATGCTGTCCTTCAATTTTATGAGGTGCTGTTTGAGATTTTTTTTAACCGTAACAAACTGCACATAGACAATCCAATCTAATCATCCATTTAAAAAAAATATTAAAAATGAAAAAATTATAATTAAAAAATACATATCTGTCTCTATCTATCTATCTATATATATATATA
>NW_015505256.1:1317869-1321588 GCF_001515645.1 Sinocyclocheilus grahami | reverse complement strand
ATATATATATATATATATATATATATATATATATATATATATATATATATATATATATATATACACACATACATTTATAGAGAAATACAAATTTATAAACTATATGCATAATTTATATTAGCCTACAAAACCTGTAGATCAAAATGAAAATTTATTTTGACTGAAAATCAAATAAGCCAAATAAGTTGCTAAAATGTGAAAATATCAATATTTAGAAGTTTCAACACTGATTAAAGAATTAAGCGTGCCTCAGAGTTTGCTGATTGTCCTCTTCTTCACTGTCGCTCCAGTCGCAGTCATCAGAGTCTGAATCCCACTCTGACCTCATGATGCTTTGCATGTTTACTTACCGTCTGACCTGAGCACAGCTATACGCGCACATATACTACTACAGTACAGTACACTTCTATTTACACTAAAACAATCACTGTGTGACATCTGTCCCATCGTTGGCAGTTATGTCCAGAGGAAGAGCTCTCACACACGACTCCCTGCAAGCGAAAAGGTCTGGACACTAAATGGTAAACGCACAGCCAAACACACATGCATGCGCAGCATCTGCTTCTGTGTCTAACTGCAAATACTGCCAGACACCCCACACACACACACACACGGCCGGATCCATTTCCAGTGAAACACACTTGTACTTGCAGAGGTGAGAATTCTTCACAACATATTGGCACTAAAGCTGTCACAGCACAAATACACAATAACGCTTCTGCAAAGGTCACAGCTGCTCCACAATATTACTGAACACAGAGAGACAGAGGAGCGGAGGAAAATCTGTTCATTAACTCACCTTCAGTGACGTTCTAAACCCATATGAATTTAATTCTTCGGTGGAACCCAAAATATATTTTTGCAGAATGCTAAAATAGCTTTTTCCTTAAAACGGCTACTTACGGAATGATTTTATGGAGCCAGATCATCCTGAGCACTATTTACAGTATGTTCAATGAATGGGGAAAAAAGATGTTTGGACATAATGCTAAACTTGTCTTTTTGTGTTTTATGATATAAGTTGTTTTAAAATGTACTCTTAGTCCTGAGTCAAATGTCCTTTTTAGTCTTTGACATGTTTAGTCAACTAGTGCTGTTTTTTAATTTAGTTTTAGTTGATGAAAACTATTAGTCAGGCTGCATAATGGTTAAACTGATAATCATAATTAGTTTGCTCAGTTATAATCATAATTATTGATTAATCTGAGAAATTTTATCTGAATTATTGTTATCACTTTCACCTATAAGCACATATAAAAAATGTTTAACTTTTATTCACTTATTTTACCTCATCTAGTTTCCTAAATGATCATATAAATTAACACTCTCTACATTGTGAAAACTGGTAAAACTCAAAAGCTTCTCTCAAAAGATAGTGAAATTATTAATATTAAACCCAATAATTCCAAATTATATTCATGTTTTTCCATTAAAACAACAACAAAAAATACCATGTTTGTATTTATTACAGTTCGGTTTTGATGGCAGATTTTCTTTTGTGACTGGTAACCCTAATACGAAAACTTGTGAAGTCTATATTTTTTTCTCTTTTTATTGAAGAAAATATTGATATTTTGGATATAGAGTTTTTATATTTTAAACTCTCATCTTTTTTCAGCACTGTACTTCATCTTGGTATAGTCACAGTTAGTGTTTAATGATGTTGGTGCCGTCTCATCTTAGTCATGGAAAAAAAGGTTGTGAACAAATATTTTTCATCAGTGTTTTTGTAAAGTAAATTAACACAATTTTATGAAAAGTCATATGGGTTTGGATTGTCATGAGAAAATAAATAATGACACAGTTTTCATTTTTGGGCGAACTATCCCATTGATTGTATTGTGTGTGGGTCAGTGTGCTGTAAGTGGGACACGTTCACCTGCTTGAGGAAACACAGCAAGAAAAACCGAGACCATCAGTGCTGCCAAACGTGTCTGTGAACCAATCAGGTGTCAAATGCTTCAGTACGCACACACACACACGCATGAACTTAAGCCAGGGATCAACAGATTCTCCTATCAAGTTCTGGACACTGTTAATGATCTCCGTAAAGCGCAAGCCAACCACAAGGTTTCTGCCGTACACAAGGGCACAGCGTGAGCTCTTACAGGACAACATTTAATTGATCTCTGAGGAATCGGACTGACCGTGTACAATGTTCTGGCCTATATTTCACCTCCGATCACAACCTCGCAGCTCGCATCAGAAAACTGCCGAGCAGGACACCTGATACACAAAGGAGCATATCAACACGCTCTCAGGATCACTGTTTCCTAGTAACACAACCAAACGCAGGATTATAATCAGGGTAAACAGTCCCCTTAAACCAGACACCACTACAGAAAACGAATAGAATAGAAAAGAATAAAACACAATTGAATAGAGCAAAACAGAATAGAATAGATCATGATAAACATGAACAGAATAAAATGGAAAAGAAAAGGGATAGTTCGCCCAAAAATGAAAATGAAGTCATTATTTATTTACCCTGTTGTTGTTTTAATGACATATGACCTTCTTTCTTTTTTAGACCACAAAAAAGAGAAAAAATAAAACGTCCAGTTCGCGCTCATCCATATAATGGCAGTGAATAGTCGTTAACCAGCATCAAACCTTAAAGAAAAAGATGCAAAAGTATCACATAAAGAATGATCCTATGCGACTTGTGCTGCATTTTCCAAATGTTCTGAGGGCATGTGATAGGATTTGGTAAATTCAAAATAAAAATGAATATATTATTTAGCAAACATCCTGGCTGTTGGCCTGCTGTGCATGACTGTTCATGAGACCGTATCAGCGCAGCAGTTCCCTCTGGCTTGCCCAGGAAAAGCACACAAGCACACCATTTCAAGAAATCAAATCTACCAAAACACTACACTTAACACAATACCTAGAAAAGGTTGACAAAAGTATACTAGTATACATGTACTTTCTTGTTTCAGGTGAATATCTCTGGACCGAAACTCTGTTTTGTTCAAAGCGAGTTCTTGCATTTATATCTGTCGAATCTCATTCTGACCGTCATCTAACCAGAGATATTTACCGCAAAAATGAAAGTATGTGCATCATTTTCTAGGAGCCCTGTTTCATGTCGTATTGTATTAATAATGATTTCTCAAAATGGAGTGTTTGTGTGCAGACCAACAACAAAAGTAAGGATTTTCTCTTAAGTTTCCATCCGTTTTTTTTTTTAACCAAACCTTATCGAATGCCCTCAGAACATTTGCAAATTATGGCACAAGTCACTAGAAGGTTATACAGCAACAGCACCAGGGTGAGTAAATAATGACTGAAATTTCATATATGGGTGAACCATTCCTTTAAGCATGTTAAAGAAGAATACAATAGAATTCACATATACATTCACAGAGTACCTCCTATTCTCCTGTTCTTTCCTCAAGTACTTTAGTCTCTTAAGCCTTGAACTGGAGCTCTGATCAAAGTCATTTTAACATGTTCCTGTTTTGTTGATTCTAATGCATGTGTAACTGGTCATAGTCATAGAGTTCTTGATGCTCTGAAAACAATAAAGCCAACTCCCCCAGCCACTGTAAACAGTTTATGATTCCAAGATTTTTACAATTCCAAGACCGTTTTTGTCAGCAGCCACAAGATGGCACCACATCCTTTAAAAACTAACGGTGAATCTCACAAAACATATGGTCACATTTCACCACATGTATGTATATATATATATATATATATATATATATATATAT
>NW_015505256.1:1291087-1317806 GCF_001515645.1 Sinocyclocheilus grahami | reverse complement strand
ATATATATATATATATATATATATATATATACATATATATATATATATATATATATATATACATATATACATATATATATAATAGATAAAAAAAAACTAATTAATCGCACATTTTTGTCTGAAATTAATCCCACCTAACATTAAAGTTGTTAAATATATATTTTATATTGCAATAATTTCACATTCAATCTATAAATTAATGTAGAAACAACATAAAGACAGTATATTTGTAATATTTGTTTAATGGCATCTTTTTTTATGACTGAAGGCAAGTATCACTGATATCAATACTACTGATGTCTCTATGAAATTTTTTTTTTTCCCTTTAATATTTAACCATTGACTACAGCCATTCAACATTACAGTATGATTGAGAGCTATCAATTTTAACGTTTATTAAACTTTTAAAAATAACAACTCCAGCTGCTCCAGGACAGTTTTGAAAACCATTTCAGAAACATGTTTTTAAATGTGACTGATATAACATACTTGCATGCAGTTTTAATTGCCTTTTTGGTAACTTAATGACTTAACTGACAACATAACTACGACACTGCAAGCTCGTAGTTTCTTTTGCACTTTGATATGAAATGATACAGGCTACAGCGCGCGCCGCCGTATTTGTGCGTGCAATTGAAGTATACCGGCTGACAGGACAGGAAAAATCGTTTTTACTGACATATGGCCTGACAACATCTCATCTGACCGCGGTTCACTGTTGTTCTACTGAAGCTACATAGTCACCTCTACCTTTTCCGCGCTCGTTTGACTCGCGGATGTTGTAGTGTGCGTCTGAAAGTCTCCCGTTTGATGTGGTCGTAAGATGTTCTGGTCGGAGACTTTATGCATTTAAATAAATGCAATACTTGTCAAGAAAAAAGAGACAGCAGTGGTGAGTGGTGTGGCCAACCCTATCTCTGCCCCTGCGTTAATTGCATTAAATATTTTTAATGTGTTAAACTGAAAAAAGTTTATCACCTGCGTTAACACATTAATTTTGACAGCACTAATATATATGTGTGTGTGTTTCTCTTGATTTGGGGCCAAAAATATTTTAGGTTTTGTGAGATTCCGCTAATGAGAAACCCACCTGAATGTGCCTCCAAATATCCTGTCTGGAGTTTAAATTTGGTATTAAATCTGACTTTAACAGTAGTGTAGAGGACAATCTCACCCTTGTAGGGCTTTTTCCCCAAAGGAGTCTCCTTTCCCCATAGAACGCAAGCAGACGGGCTCCTGACCAGGACAGTCCTCTCGAGTCATCGTCACCTGGACAGGGATGAGAACAAAAGAAAGAAATATTAGCATGGGATCATCTTTACAGCATCACTGCTTGCCCTTTCCACTAAAATAGACTTACCTTTCCTTTACTGATAATGAAGAACGTGTCTCCTCTTGCCCCCTGGCGAATGATGTAGTTGCCATCCTCATAGTGGGTCTATAAGAGAGAGAAAATTGGTTAGAGGACGTGAGGATTATATGGAAAAAGAGGATGGAGAAAAATACAGGTGGCACTTTCTACAAAGAGGGTATGAATAGAGGATGTGCAGACGCAAGATCCAGCAGATTTCTAAATGGAAAAAAGGCAGCACAACATCTCTGACCCTCAGTGTGCTAAGACCTTGACCTCCAGACACATCAGTCTGAAATCAGATATGACCAGCAGATAGCAAACTGAAGCCCACAAAGACTCTGATACAAGCAAACTCTGTTCTAACATCACCTAGAATCTGACCTCCAACAAAACACCCACACATACACACCTGCAGTCACAGGAGAGAGAATTTTGATTTATTATCCAGAAAATGATCATAAATGTATAAATTATCAAAACTACCAAAGTACCAAAACTAATTAACAAATACTTGTACTTTATGGCATTGCGAAATCTATTGCAAATAATAAAAAAGTTTGAACAAAATGTACTTAATTTTAACATATTTAATATATGTGTGTGTGTGTGTGTGTGTGTTTTTTTTTTTTTTACTTACGACAGATTTCACAATGCTTAAAAACTCTTAATTGTCCTTAGGCTTATTTGTTCATGTTTATTGTATTTTGATTGATTTTAATTAATAAAATCAATAAAAGTAAATGTTACATAACAAAACCCCTATATACTGATTACTATATATGATGTAATTTTGTAGATGTGTGTTTCAGAACAAGCAGACTTTACTGCATTAATGCAGTTTTGGATATCCATAACTTAAATTACAGTAGATATATTGTAATGGTCCCAAAAGTTGTAACACAATTAAGAATGAATTAAAAATGTATTCATTTCAAAACATAACAATGTTTGAGAAGAAAGTCCAAATACTTTTTGTCTTTAACATAACAACTTTAACATAACTTATTTTATAATTTAACACAGTTTATATGAGCAATTAATGGAGGAGTAGCATCAAATATAAGTGACCACAAAGATGATGACGGAAGGAAAGATTCCATCCATGTGTCTAAACTTTCATTCCCCAGAACTTCCGGTATAATTAACATATGCAAAATTAACATTTAAGTTAAAAAAGCTTCAGCAAATTTCAGTCTCATTGAAGGTCAATTATTAGCTGAAGAGACTCCCCTCCACTCTCTACAAATTCATAGAATTTTTTTAAACAAATCACATCACAAAAAAAAAAGAACTGGAATGAGAGTTTGACCTGAATTTTAATAAATCATCATCACTGAGAGATGATGATTGATAGGTGAGTCATTTTAATGACACAGAGCTCACAGTGCCATTAAATACTCTCATTATTTGATCTTACTTCGTCACATCTGCTCTTCTGTTGTTGGTTTGTTAGTGAACGTTATAAATGAGAGTTCATGTCTGAACCAGTGGGTTAAGGTTTTCCCGGTTAGCATGAACCAGCTAACCCCTGCTGGTAGATGCCGTAAATTCAGCTTTCTGTTGCCAAAAAACATCTTTAGCCATTGAAGCCCATTTAAAAGTAACGGTTTTGACAGAAATAAAAAATATTAGCAAGCAACAGTGTTGTCATTGTTAACTAAAAGCTATTAAAAATATTTTGGTACTCAAAATAAAGCTAAAATAAATCAAATATAAATATTAGATGAAAAGTTAAAAATTATAAATTTTGCTTTGGTAAATAACTGAAAGAAATTTAATTTGAAGTAGAAAAAGGACTAAAACTACTTGAAATTAATTCAAGTTAAATAAAAATATATATATTAAAAAACAAAAACTAATCAAATTAAAAAATGTAAATGAACAAAATAAAAAAAAATACAAAATCAAACAATTCAAAATATTAATCAATACTATAATAGTATATAAATAATACTAAAATTGGCAAGCAAAGTAAAAAACAGTGAATAGGTCATTATATTATAGTAGATATAATATACCAGAGACCAACATTATAAAGTGTATGTCAGAAACTGAGCAGTATCCACTCAATCTACTCTGCTGTCAATGTTTCATGGTTGCTCTCTAAAAAGTACAAATCTGATAGTGCCTGTATTAGACATATTAAACATAAATGTAATTACTGTAATAATACGAGCCAAACCAATTTCTGTGTTGTTGTGTTATTGTTATGAGGCTGTGAATCATGTTTTATTACAAAGGCCGGACCACAGCCACTGCAAGATTATTAACAAATCCACACAGAATGGAAAACAACAACCTTTCACCCCTAAACACAGGGAGCTGTGAGTCTCCATCACTCCCTCCCCAGTGATAAATGTCGTATTCTAACGAGGTGAAGAGAGAGGTGATGTGGACCTTTATGTCTGCGAATGATAGACTGACTGATGACTAAGATATTCACAATGTCTACAGCTCATCTTCTCATGCTATTCTTGGATGAAATCATTGATTTTTCTCCTTTGATGCTTTGCGCAAAGTGGACCTCATACAGAGAAAGAGTATAAACAACTTATGATTCATTCCACTACAACTTACTGAACCACGTGCATTCACTATAAGACAAGAAAGTCTAAAAATGCACCCTAAATTACTAATGGTATGAACAAGGAGCCTTTATAACTTGAGTTGTGAGTCTTTCTTGCTGATAAACAGTCCCTGATGGAATTTGCTGATTTTATTCACTTTTAAATATGAGGCTGCAAATAATCAGTGGATAAAATAATTTTTTTCCACTGTACCACAGCAGTACAGCCCCAATCTTTTTTTGTGTTCCCGTCATTTTACTGACGACTGCTTCTCTAATCTCAGGTAGTTCAACGCGGGATTCACAAAATGCTTGCTCTTAAAAGATGGCTCAGTACCCTGTTTATTTGGTCCAGCTGGCTCCACTGAATCACAACCTGTATGATAAATAATAAAAGGGTTATGTTTTCTATCAAAATACGGAACTATGGGCATATTGTATCCGACACACGGTTAACCAATCACAACAGACTGGGCCATGTGACCAATCAGAGCAGAGTAGGCTCATGGAAAGGAGGGGTTTAGAGAGACTGAATCTTAGAACTTCTTTTTTTGGTTTCTTTACATTGAGCTTATCTAAATAAAATTACAAGCAAATAAACCACAGCTAGGGTGGTGCTTGTAAAGTTTGAATGTTGAGTGATCAGTGCACAGAGATGTAATTGCTTAGATTTAATTACAGTTGTGTTTGCTTAAGGATCAGGAACATTTCCGTACCTCCTCAAGGACATCAGCCAGCTTGCTCAGTATTTCTTCTGGAAGACCCCGGAACGTCAGGACACTGTCAATCAGAGACACTTTAGTTCATTACGTCATTGGAAATCTTTTGTTAAAATGAAACAATCACATCTGTAAATGTGTGATGAATTAGATCCTTATCCAAAGCTGAAGAGTCTTTTGGTGTTTGTTAATGTCATGCAAGTTTCATTTCATTTCCTACACTTCATGTAATTCCGTACTTATTTTCACTGTACATCGGGTGAATTTTTAGGCTGACCATATGGTTGAAACAGCTGGTCATCATCACATATTGCAATAAACTCAGAGCTGCTCTCTGCCACGGAAACAACAATAATATCCCTCAATCACCATAATAAAACATTTCTAAATATATCTGGTCATGTGTAATGGAGGAAAAGGTTTGCATCTGCCTAATCTGTATACGCGGAGCTAATTTGCCACAAAGACAAGGCATTATCTACATTACTTAATAAAAGCTGTAATTTATCTCAATCTAAATAAATCATGTTTAGGATGAAATGGCAGGAGAGGCCGACTGATCCGCTGTCCTGAGGGACAGTAGATTGTCCCTGATGAGATCTGGGCATCTTTGTCTGTTGCATTAGCAAACGCACACACATTTAAAGGGACGGGCTGCGTCCATGTTTCACTGTCGTGTGTCATGAGATGATCATACATCAATAACTACTCCTGCATAAATATTTCATATGCCATAAAAAATTCAAGAGTCCATTAAAGTCTCCTATTACAATTTAGCGTAAGACTGCAGCAGAGAAACCTAAAGGTGCTATGCATACACACAAGCCATTCTGGGCTAATATTTGGTCTGAAAATGACAGGATTTTTATTTTATTTAATCATTTAGTTTGAAAAGGCTGCTGATGAACTTTTAAGAAATCATATCCCACCCCCTGAGATTAAAAATACCAGGCCTGTAACCATCATATATATTTTGGGACCACTACAGGGGACGCATCCGCCCAATATTAAAGGGATAGTTCACCGGAAAATGAAAATGAGCCCATGATTTACTCACCTTCAGGGCATCTTAGGCGTATCTAACATTCCTCTTTCAGACGAATCCAATCGGAGTTATATTAAAAATGGTCCTGGCTCTTCCAAACCATTCAATGGCAGTGAATGGTGCCCCTGTTTTTGAAGCCGAAAAAAGTGCATGCATCCATCATAAAACTACTCCACACGGTTTCGGGGTGTTAAAAAAGACCTTCTGAAGCGAAACGATGCTTTACTGTAAGAAAAATGTTGGGAGTTTTTTATTTATAAACTGTAATCCCCAGCTTTCGGTCGCTCAAGCAGGCGTGTTCAAGACAAGGCGTTCGAGCGTATGACGTAGGTGTAGCGAAAGGCGTAACGAAAGTTCCAGGGAGAAGAGTGTAGTCTCGCGAGAACCAAGTTTTGTTTACAGCACAGGGAAACCAAGTGAACTACATCTGTAGTACATCTGTGTGCCGCCACCGTTGCAGCCTCCTCCATCTCGTGGAGTTCCTGGTCGGTATACTCTGGTTCAAACAAATATGGCTGGGCAAAAAATGTATTATACTCCTCTGACATTTTTGGTTTCTCCTCCGCGTTCGTCACTCTCTCCCCGGAGCTTACGTTGCGCCTTCCGCTACGCTTACGTCATACGCTCGAACACCTTGTCGTGAACGCGCCTGCTTGAGCGACCGGAAGCTGGAGATTACAGTTTATTAATTTAAAAAAAATCTATATTTTTCTTACACTAACGCATCGTTTCGTTTCGTAAGGCCTTTATTAACAGCCCGAAGCCGTGTGGAGTAGTTTTATGATGGATGGATGCACTTTTTTTTTGGCTTCAAAAACAGGGGCACCATTCACTGCCATTATACAGCTTGAAAGAGCCATGACAATTTTAAATATAACTGCGATTGTGTTCGTCTGAAAGAGGAGGGAGAAGAGTGTAGTCTCGCGAGAACCAAGTTTTGTTTACAGCACAGGGAAACCAAGTGAACTACATCTGTAGTACATCTGTGTGCCGCCACCGTTGCAGCCTCCTCCATCTCGTGGAGTTCCTGGTCGGTATACTCTGGTTCAAACAAATATGGCTGGGCAAAAAATGTATTATACTCCTCTGACATTTTTGGTTTCTCCTCCGCGTTCGTCACTCTCTCCCCGGAGCTTACGTTGCGCCTTCCGCTACGCTTACGTCATACGCTCGAACACCTTGTCGTGAACGCGCCTGCTTGAGCGACCGGAAGCTGGAGATTACAGTTTATTAATTTTAAAAAAATCTATATTTTTCTTACACTAACGCATCGTTTCGTTTCATAAGGCCTTTATTAACAGCCCGAAGCCGTGTGGAGTAGTTTTATGATGGATGGATGCACTTTTTTTGGCTTCAAAAACAGGGGCACCATTCAACTAACGCATCGTTTCGTTTCGTAAGGCCTTTATTAACAGCCCGAAGCCGTGTGGAGTAGTTTTATGATGGATGGATGCACTTTTTTTTGGCTTCAAAAACAGGGGCACCATTCACTGCCATTATACAGCTTGAAAGACCCATGACAATTTTAAATATAACTGCGATTGTGTTAGTCTGAAGGAGGAATGTCAGATACGTCTAAGATGCCCTGAGGGTGAGTAAATCATGGGCTCATTTTCATTTTTGGGTGAACTATCCCTTTAGCAAAGTACCATCAGATATTAATTTTTACAAATATTTTTAATTTATATATGTTATTTATGTACTGTAATATGAATAGATTATTCACCCAGTAATAAAATCACACATTTGTATTTTTTTAAATATATTATTAATAACGCAAAACTTTTCTCTTTCAGTCATGTTATATTTGTGCCAATCATGTTACATTTAAAATGTTAAGGGGTTGAAGGTTATTACAAAAATGGATAATAACAGCCTTTGCTGGCAAGCACATCATTATTCTTGAGCTTTGTACCAAGAACAAATTTTCAGTAAAAAAACTGAACTATGATTTTGATTTTTCACCAGAGAAACTTAGTGCTGACATGATGAAAAAAAAACATATTTAAAATATTATAAAATATTATTTATAAATATTAAATATATTATTTACACATAAAATGTTTTTATTATTATTTTAAATTATTATATTTTGCATTCAGAACTAAACAGATAAATAGTAGCCTATATCAGCAGAAAATCATGGCATCACACATGCACATTGTTTCATAATAATTCTCTCAGATTCTGGATTAGATCAGGACTAAATATGAAACCTAAATTTCATATTGGTCTATAAACCAGATCAGTAAAATGCACAAGTTCAACTCAGCATCTAATGCATTCGCATGCACTCTGCTTTTGTTTGTTAACGGCTGTTAGTTCAAAGCATAATTGACAAAATTAGGTCTAATTATTCAAATAATAAATACAGCAGCAGGGATGGGGTAATATCATTAACATTAGATGAAACCACATTAGATGGATCATTAAAAACGATTGCATTACTATTCATTTTTCTCATGTTAATACATAAGACAGAGACTAAGAGAGAAAGCAAGAGCGAGAGAGAGAGATCATGAAAGGAGTAGAGGAAGGAGATCGGGAGCTATAGAGAGTTTCTGTGGCAATGAATTTCAGAATCGTCCAAGAAACTCATTTGTTCTGCCTCAGTGTCTTTAAAGTCTTTGATGAAGACTTCTTTCATCCAGTTTGGCTCAGTAGCCCAACAATGCAGAATTCTGTCTTTAATATGTAAAATATGCCCCATGCTCTCTTCTCTGTGTGCCATTATGCAAATTATGATGTCAGATGATAAAGAAAGAGATGCACTTCCATAACAAGACAGCTGTTTACCTTTTCAATAACTCCATATTTTCTGCATGTTTGATGAGTCCCGTCCTCATCATGATGGTCTGGAAGCACTGTCTGTCGATGGCCCATAACTTCACACTGGTCACAGCTGAAACACACATCAGAAAACACGCCATCAGTTTGTGAATGCAATTTTCTAATCATCAGCACCCAACGCTTTCTTGCAATATGAGCTGATCATGAAATGTTGAAATTTTTTGTCAAATGATTGTGATTAAAAATGTAATCGTCTCTTTTATTCATGTCACCTACAGTGTAAGTGTATTCATATTTAACTTTCTTAACTTATTTCGCTACTTTTATTGTGTGTGTGTGTGTGTGTGTGTGTACCTGTTTTTCTATTCTGGTGGGGACTTAAACCTGAACACACACAGACTCATGGGGACTCGTGTCACGGTGGGGACCTAAACTGAGGTCCCCACGGGTAAACAAGCTAATAAATCACACAGAATTAAGTTTTTTGAAAATCTAAAAATGCACAAAGTTTCCTGTAAGGGGTAGGTTTAGGTGTAGGGTTAGTGTAGGGCAATATAATATACGGTCTGTACAGTAGAAAAACCATTACGCCTATGGAGAGTCCCCACAAGGATAGCAAACCAGACGTACGTACATGTGTGTGTGTGT
The DNA here is from genome assembly GCF_001515645.1 of Sinocyclocheilus grahami. Lineage (NCBI taxonomy): Eukaryota > Metazoa > Chordata > Actinopteri > Cypriniformes > Cyprinidae > Sinocyclocheilus > Sinocyclocheilus grahami. Next base: position 1,308,684 of record NW_015505256.1, on the reverse strand, counting down.
GTGTGTGTGTGTGTGTGTGTGTGTGTGTGTGTGTGTGAAATTTAATTTGGGTGACAACCACAAAATTGAATGCAATAAACATAGTAAATCATATAACTGCTGAATCCAAATAATGATAATCAGCAGTCATGTGACTAAATATTTACAAACATTTCAGCATAGACTGCTGGGTATTTCGTCATTAAAGTGTGGAATCGAAGGAGGAACGCAAGGACTGAAGACAGCATTCCTGAGAAAGAGATGATATTCTAGGAAAGTATGTTTGATTATAGGTGTAGGGTTAGTGTAGGGCAATATAATATACGGTCTGTACAGTAGAAAAACCATTACGCCTATGGAGAGTCCCCACAAGGATAGCAAACCAGACGTACGTACATGTGTGTGTGTGTGTGTGTGTGTGTGTGTGTGTGTGTGTGTGTGTGTGTGAAATTTAATTTGGGTGACAACCACAAAATTGAATGCAATAAACATAGTAAATCATATAACTGCTGAATCCAAATAATGATAATCAGCAGTCATGTGACTAAATATTTACAAACATTTCAGCATAGACTGCTGGGTATTTCGTCATTAAAGTGTGGAATCGAAGGAGGAACGCAAGGACTGAAGACAGCATTCCTGAGAAAGAGACGATATTCTAGGAAAGTATGTTTGATTATTGCCTCTCGGTTTACTGAACTGTTTTCTGCAAAACTGTGCACTTTTTTAAGACGTGAGTTGTCTTCAGCTGTCTATGAAACAGAAACTACTGTGTGATATTAAAAACTTCAATGATATATTGAAACCTTGTTTTTTGAGAGGGCTGGACTGTTGTCAAATTGACAAACTGGTTTCGTGCATATTATAGTCATCGCTAAAGTGATAAAAACAAGGTGACATTGATGTATGTGAAAGTGACTATTTGGAAATGATGCCTTATTTAGTCAAAATGTGTTTATTAGTGATTTGCATTCACACAAAAAAATACTGAAGTGCTTCAAAATGCAGAGAGAGAAAAGCTCCAGCAGTGATGAAAAATAATCAGAAAACACTGAAGCATAAATAAACAGTGAGCTTTTACATATGAATACAGTCACTGACTCACCTCACGCAGGGGAATTCATCTGAATTTATGATGGGCTCAAATATTTTAATAGACTCTGATAACAACAGGAAATAAACAGACTAAAATACTAATATACTAACTTGGCACATGAGTTATTTATCATGTGAACTGTAAATACATTCATTATTTATCACACCAAGACACACACCCAAGCCTAAGAACCACAGCATCTAGATGAACAAACAGTTTGTTGTTAGATATAGAGCATGAATGTACATTCCAAATGTGAAAATCAAACTCATTGACACTATTAAAGTCAGCATGAAATGAAAACTCACCGTCTATTTTGTAAATGCAAGACAAACTGAACATGGAGTTTGAGATTAATTATAGTTTAAGCTTCAGCATAATTTAATTAATTAATTAATTAAAACAAAACAAAAAACATGTCAGTTTTCCAGTAAAGAACTACATTATCCATAATCCTACAGAGGATTAATCAGATAAGTCATTGTTACCACAGAAAAATATGGCACCAAATTAGCTCAGCAACAACCTACCACTTCCATAAAGTATTGCACATTATGAAAATATTTGCGATGTGTATCTGTTAGGTGCTATCCTTGTGGGGACTCTCCATAGGCGTAATGGTTTTTCTACTGTACAGACCGTATATTATATTGCCCTACACTAACCCTACACCTGAATTCTACGTTTGCAATAAAAATTTAAAATATATTGCATTTTATTCAATAGTAAAATAGTCACTGTAAGTCAATACTTACTATAGTCAATGCACTAAGTCAATACTTATGTTGTACCAAATTCACTGTACATTAAAAAAGTCAAAAAATATCATTTAAAAAGTACAGCAGACTTTGGAAAAGCAAAAGGCCATTTTGCAAATGCTCCAACAAGATGGCAACTGTTGACCGTGGTGACCATGTTTATTATATTTGCACACTGATTTTTTGCTCCATACTGTACATTGTAATACATGACAGGGAATCAGTGGGAAATGTCACAGGCACTCGATTATTTGATTATTCCTCTTTCATTTCTAAATGTTACAGACCCACTGTTATGAAGATGTTTGAGTGGAGGAAATTTCATAGAACTTGCTAGAATACATGTGTACACTCACACACAAGGTCAAACAGTGATGTTTTCTAAACTATTATGTACAATTGACAATGTTTGCCAGCATGGGCTGACAATACCCATACACAGTCTTAGGTTATGTACTCTAAAACAAAGACGAGCTATTGGTTAAAAAACATTTGACAGGAAACAATTCATGCAAAGTAAATAAATGGCTAAAACAACATCTGGTTTTGAGAACATTAAACTATTTCCTCTTGCTTTGTGTATTTAAAAGTTCTGATGTTACTTTGGTTCTGTAAATGAAATACATTCCTTTAGCTCAAACAAAAGTGCATGGCTTTAGCAATGCAAAGGTTATGAGTTCAATTCCCAGGGAATGCAATGTAAGTGTAAATGAAAGTAAATGCATAAATGTAAATGGTGCCTTAGTGCCTTCAAGAAATAGTCCACATAATCCTCTATCTATAATGTGAAAAAGTCATCTCGTATGAATCAGGAGCAAATTATGCACAGATCAACCACAGTTTACAAGCAAAAACAGTCCAAAATCTAAACAAATATGTTGGTGGATTTTGATGTGAGAGAACAACAGGGGATGGACTTTTTCACTGGAGAAAGCATTATTATGGATTATGGACTGGTATTTTGGCCAAAAATGCCTTAATAAATTTGTTTCTTTCAAACAGGCAGCTTTTCACTTCACAAGACATTAATTGCTGACAGATTAATCGAGTCATGTGGATTATTGTGATGTTTATCAGCCATTTGGACTCTCATTCTGACGGCACCCATTCACTGCAGAGTATCCATTGGTGAGCAAATGATATAATATTAATTTTTTTCCCAATCTGTTTCAATGAAGAACAAACTCTACATCTTGGATGGCCTGACAGTGAGTACATTTTCAGAAAATTTTAATTTTTGGGTGAACTATTCCTTTAATTAAATATTTTAAATGCATTTGTGATGACATGATTGAATCACACAAACAACATTCAAAGGTAATCAGAAATGCATGTGACCCCATTGCACTTGTTTTGTAAACACAAATAACCATCCAGTTGAAAGATTTGCCCATGCACACAGCTTAAGCTTCTTGAGTATGTCTGATATCAGTGGTGCTTGACAAAAATAACAGCGAGCGTGTTTGTGCTAAGAATACAATTCAGGTATATTTAGAAACTAAAGTGTGCAGACTTTTGTGTGCTTCATCAACATGAAGTAACGCGGATGTAGGAAGTGTCTGTAGGGACAAAATCATAGACTTTCTTCTCGAGAAAATGCACCAGCAGCTGTGACAAAAGTAAGCTCAGCTTCATTAATTACACATCACTAACAAAACTTTGTACAGCTCTGTTTATCTTTTAATGATATAAGATGCTCTCAGTCATTTATTCAAATCTCAACAGGATCGATAGTTTTACTGAATGTTGTCATAGTTATCTGCCCAAGGAAACTGTGTTGTTCTGAACAGAGGAAAAAAGAGATAGCGGCCCAACAGAGCCAAGATTGTTATTTGTTCCTGTAGGTTTTTAGAAATCATCACCTCTGTCAAGTCAAGACACGCAGCCTGAATGGACAGCTAATATTCTCTCAAGACCACAGTTTTAGGACTGCAGGTTATATTGGTGTCATCATGCTGCAGTTTTATAGTAAATGTTGCTGCAAAGAGAATTGTGTGACTGTACCATGCTCAAGCAACATCAGTAGCATGCATTTGTATTTTTGTATTTATCTTTACACAGGCATCCTAATCATGCTATCAATCTTATGCACGGCCAACAGTCATGGGAACAGTACTGTGGAATAGTTCACTTAAAACTGAAAAACTGCTGAAAATTTACTCACCCACAGACTTAAACTCATACATCTAATTTTGCTTTCCATTTAGTATGTTTTGATTGATTTTTCTTAATTACAGATACGCCTACAAATGTGTTAGACTGATGTTGATCCAAGTTCATCCGACTGATATCTGACAAAGGATAAACAGAATTCTCTCCAATACATCTATCACAACAGGTATTGCCAAGACTGAAATCAGTTTTGTGCCTGACTGACTTCATCGGGTCTGAGCTAAATGCTTTAGATTTTCATCTGACACCTGTAGTTTTTTTCTGCCTGGAGGGAGAGAAAGAGAATAAGAGTGAGAGCAAATAACAAAAAGAGCGGTATGAGCCACACAACGGAGAGACAGACAGTCCTGGCAGATTTATTATGTAGTGAAAAACAGCCGTTATGCAGGCGGTGACTTTACTGTTTAAAACACCCACTCTCTACTGTGTATTAAAGAGAGAGAGAGCTCCTGTTTGGATCCGTAATGACATTCAGCCCCGTGGCAGATCAGAATTCATCAGATACACACAACAACTTAACAGCATCCACCTACACAACCGCCAACATATGTTCATGAAGACAAACATTACTTGTGCTGCATTTCAAATTTACTCCATATTTACCTGAATCTAAATCCCTCCTTAAAGCTAGATCAAATGTCTTTTTAACAAAGCCCAGTACAGCTTCCATCCTCTGATTTATGCGTGTATTTCAAGCGCCTGAGGAAATGGTGATCACTACAGCTGGACGCAGATCTCATTTCTAATACGTATAGGGGCTGCACAATATACTGAATATTCACAATGATTTTCCTTGTAACAGAACTAACAAGTAACATTAAGCACCCAATAAACTATATAGACTACAACAATAAAATAATGTGTTTTACAAATGCTTACATTATATTGTTTGCATATAATTAATATTAATAATGTATAATATTATTAAATTAATATTATTATATTATTAAATAAAAAATTGTACCTACCCATTAAACAATATGCAAAGGAATATAACAATAAAACATAATAAGCTTTAAGAATATTTGCATAATATTATTTGCATATTATTATATTATTGTTTTCTTTATAAGTAATAATAATAATAATAATAATGTACATTATTATTCCATAAAAAAATGTTGAAACATTAAGTACCCATTAAACAATATTCAATAGACTACAACAATAATATATAATAAGCTTTAAGAATATTTGCATAACAACTTATCATAAAATATATGTACTATTATTATTATTATGTTTATACTGAAACATTAAGTACCCATTAAATAATATGCAATAAACGACAACATTATTTGTTATGAAATATTACTATAATAATTATTATTATATTACTAATAATAATAATAATTATTATTATTATTATTTGCAAGAGTGCTAATCATGTTTTATTGTTGTATACTATAATATAAATAACATAATATATTATCTGTTTCTTAGTAGAGAATGAATGACTGTTAATCTAAATCTCCAATACATATATATGTAAATATATGATAATATTTTTAGCTATATCATTTAGCTATATGTATGATTATGATATGGGAAGGTTTTGAGTTTCAGTAGTCTCCCTGCAGGCCATCAACACCCAGAGATTCATCCCAACAGCACAGATAAAAATGATGTTCTCAATTAACATGAAGATAGAAGCTGTGTGGTCAGAGGGAACACACGTCCCAGCATGCTTTCTGATAGCACATGAGTTAATATTATTCATGAGGGAGAGGAAACGTATCACTACCGAACTTGCCCTGACATGACCCATTCTCATCCAACCCTATTCTGACAGATTCATCTCCCCCATAAAACCAGATTCACTCTCATGATGCAGGCAGATTTTAAAGGTGACAAACACTGTCACACACACAGCCTTTTTCATTTAACGAGAAAACAAGAACAATCAGACATGAAAAAAGAATAAACACAATACAATATATTTTGTATATATTTGGCACTTCCTGAAGAAGATATCTGCATTTGCAAGGTAGAAAAAGAAGAGAGTCAAAGTTTTACGCTGAATGATCGATTCTGAGAAACTTTGATACTGTTAACTTCATGGTGTTCATTGCCTCTCTTCACTCCCACTTTTTCATACTTTGATGGAGTTTGTGAGATTAATTCATTTCAGATAATGAAGAAGAATAAGAATAAAAAGACATACACTTTGTCTTGTGGTCCAGAATAGACCTGCATGATGGAGCCACACAGGTTTCATGCTTTTAACAGCATGTGTTCTTCAAGTGCTGTCTGCCTCAGTGAATCATTCCAGAGAAATGACAGACAGCAGAAACCTCAGGGAGAGTGAAACAATACGACTGCAAGGTATTCTCAAAACACGGATGCACTGCAACTAATATAACCAGCAGTATCCAGGAAACAGAGCAGAGATTTCCATTTCTGCTCTTTCTCCAGAGAAATCGTGCCATCACTTCAAATTTTACAACATTTTCTCAAGGACAATTCCTATTCATTTGAACAGTAAGAAGAAAAAGAAAAATTTTGGAAATTTTGGAAATGAAAGGGCAAACAACAGCAGCAGATGGCAGGTGAATACACATTAAAAGCTGTTTTGTTATTTTGTGGCCTATTCGAAAAACAAAAAAGGATCCAATATAGCTGCAAGCTGCAATTAACCAGTCAACAATGGCACAATGTAAGACTAAGCAGATATGTTTCAGTAGATTTGTATAACACCACCAGTGGCAAATGTATGAGAAGTAGTTGGCTATGTGTGCACTCATCATTTAAAACTTTTTTAGAACTTCATATCCAAAAGTTACTTGCAAGCAAAACGTACTTACTTTCAGGACAATGTGGCAATTACACATACAAAATTTCATGCCAATATGAGCAATTTCCATATTTTGACTCCTACTTTCTATTTTGTGTTTTTAACCGCAAAATCTTTAGTGTTTTTTTTTCTTCCAAAAATTTGTTGAACACCAAAAATTCACGGGTCCAGGCTTTCGCAATGCTTAATTTCAATATGATTCAATTTTGAGTCCATTTTTGATCCCACATACATTGTATGAAGAAATAACTAAAACATACATAAACGGGTTCATACAGTAAGTATGAAGGTGTATTTAAAAAAAATCTAAATCTCGACTTGGCCAGATGGTGGTGCTATAACAAAACTGCTTTTATACAGTTGGGGCATCTTTGTAGTGTTGGTTTAATTTCAGTACATCAAAGTACTGCAAAAAATATGGCCTAACTTCCTGTATGGTGCCCTTTTTGAGGCATTGCACAAGATATGCATTTTAGAATGGAGTTTAAAATTCTTCTTTATGTTTATGTTTAAATCTATAAATAATATGGCACCGAGCTATCTGTCTGATCAACTTTGTCCATACAATCGTACACGTAATCTGAGGTCTGGTGATCAAAGACTTCTCTCTGTCCCCAGATCACGGTTAAAGCATAGAGGGGGGATAGAGCCTTTGCGGTTGCTGGCCCTAGGCTGTGGAACAGCCTTCCAGCCTATATCAGATCTGCACAGTCTTTAACTGATTTTAAATCATCTCTTAAAACATATTTCTTCTCTTTGGCTTTTGATTCATTGTGAGTTTATGGTATGAATCTGTGGGTTGCCCTGTGTTCTATGTCTTTGTTTGTTCAGCACTTTGGTCAGCCGTGCTTGCTGTTTTTAAATGTGCTATATAAATAAAACTAACTTGAAACTTGATATTTTGACCCACATGGTCTCAAGACGATCTAACCCAAATTTAGTGCAAAACTAATCGAAAGCTGTAGGAACATTTGTAAAAAGTAAATGCAGTCAGGCAGAATTTGGTTGCAATGAAATTAGTGTGATGACCCAAGGTATAAGGGGAAAAAATAATTTTGTTTCTATTATATTATGAAAACTGCCCATTTAGACAGGAAACAGCCTTCTAATCCATATTTACATTATGTTGAGCAGTTGGAAAATGCAAAAACCAACAACAATCATTTATACTTATTTACTTGCTGTGTGTCCCAAACAAAACTCATGGATATTGCAAATGTTTGCACATCCACTAATTATTTATTCCTCAGAAGAGCTTGTGTAGCAACCTAATAAAAACCTGATTCCACAAAACTGCTAGAAGCCAGCCAATCAGATTACAACTGGTGATTTTAGCCAGTCTGTGCCATTTGTGTGTGCAGTATGCATTAGATGGTGACTTGAAATGGCACTACAGGGCTGCTGGCTCATTAGCTAGAAGTTGTATCAGTGAACAAAACACCTCCAGCATCAAGTGTTTATATCTCAGTTGGATGGCTGCATGGGAAATGCCTCAAATACATTTAATTTTTGTTCCTTACTGATGGCCACAGCTAAATTCATCTGGGCCAAAGAAAGTTGAAATGAAGAGAAAGTGTCTGAAATGCAAACCGATCACTACTGGGTATGTTTTCCATAATCAGCAAACAGAAAAACACATATCAGAACTAAAATTCCCGCTGTTTTATTAAGTTTTTATCAGACTGGTGTAGGACAACAGTTAATTTATATCTAATGCATATGCTTCAAGGTCTTATCCATGCGCACATCCCTCAAACTCAAAGCATTATGACTTTCAAGCTTCTTGGATAGAAGTAAACAGACTTTAAATCTATACTAGCAAAGCAGCAAATGGGTTTGTCATGTCAAACTGCCATGTCTGATTTCTTCCTGATGTGGGACACAGATGACCCAACTACATACACAAACATACACATACACAAACTCTACCGTATTACCATCTAGAAAGGCTAGAAATTGATAGCAGCTTTTGTTGTATACTTTTAAAAAGGGTCATTTCTGGCCATCTACTCTTTCTCTCTTGTACCTACTGCAAATGTTTCTCCATTCCAACAGATCACCTGGAGTGATGATATCCAGCCTGAGTATCACAATCTCAGAAACACACACACACACACAGGCACCACAAGGAGATGAGAACTTCACTGCATTTTAACATTATAATTAACTGAACTTGTTACACCCTCAAGATTTTAGATTAAAAAAAATTTCCTATAAGATGTACTTTTGATATTGCATCGAGAAGGTAACAAAAAATTAAGAAGTGTGGGGGGAAAGCTCAAATGGACCGCAGTTCAGCTGGAGTCCATCAGCATGTACACTGATTTTTAGACTGGAACTGAAACTGTAAGAAATCTTGTGCATGGAAATCGATTCACAAATTAAGGACTGCATCCAAGAATAGGACAGAGGTCTAATGAAAAGATATTAAAAAAATAGATAATGACAAATATTAAAATATATAAATATATACATATAAGTTTAGGTCTGTATAAGTTTACAAAAGTCTCATATGCGCACCAAGGCTGCATTTTTCATCCAAAATACAGTAATATTATATATGTAGTAATATTGTCAAATATTATTACAACTTAATTGTTTTCTATTTGAATATATTTTAAAATGTAATTTATTCCTGTGATGCAAAGCTGAATTTTCAGCATCATTACTCCAGTCTTCAGTCACATGATCCTTCAGAAATCATTCTAATATACTGATTTGCTGCTCAAGAATCATTTCTTATTATTGTCAATGTTGAACAGTTGTGCTGCTTAATATTTTTGTGGAAAAACTATGAAAATATTTTATAAAAATAAATGGTGATATTTTTCTTCAGGATGAACAGACAGTTCAAAAGAATGGTATTTATTTGAAACAGAAATATTCTGTAACAATGTAAAAGTCTTAGGCTACCTGTCACTTATATACTGAACTGTTACAGGTGACCAGTTTCCTTTTTTATCTAAATATGTTTTAGATAAGCAAATACAGATATGTGATTAATTATGATTCATTTGACAAACAGCATTTAATGATAATTTTGTACTGGCTTTAATCAACAACTTACTAAGTTACATTAAAAATACTGAACATCTGTGTTTTGATCTCATTCTGTAAAGCCACAAACATGGATGCGTTTGCTTTAATAATGTTCTTGGTTTTCCCACGGGCTTATAATGTACTTGCTAGGGTATGTCAGTGTTTCTCTCATAATATCTGTTGAGCATCCACTTGGGTTCAATATTAACATCAGAGTATTGCGATAAAGAGCCTTCATCTAGCATGTCCTGTGAAGCACTGGACCTGCTCTCTCTTGCTCTGCTCTGTTGTTTATAGCTGTGAATGGACAGGGCAGCTGTAGGGTGGGTAGGATCACAGCAGGTCAAAACCACTTTAAGCGCTGACATATCTGCGCTGTTTCCCCTGTGCATTCTAATACTCTAAGCCACGGCTTCTCCAGAAGACTTATTTACATGCAGACACCACTGGAAACCAACTACAACAAAAGGTGTGTGTTTGAAAGAAAGAGACTGGGAGAAAGACATGTATAACCGCACAGCTATGCAAACACACGGACGGCAATACAAAAGGAAAAGTGTTGTCTAAATTTGTATTTTGCAAAAGGCTTGAAAATTGTTTGATCGCTTAGAAATGAGAGGCAGTTATATTCAACGAGCCCCACAATTTGTGGTGTCATTCATGTCTCTAGCACAAACAAGTACAGCTACATGTAAAAAGTGCTTACAGAGTAACATCATGTTCCTTTCTGGTGCACTTGTGCATATTGTGTGAAAATTACTAGGTTTACATGTTCATTACATAAATTAAAATATGGTAAAAATAAGGAGGCGAAAACTGGTATAATTTTCCATTTTCAAACAATTTCCAACTAGACTTCCATAAAACTGGACTATACAGGAATTGAGGGAAAAGTTGGAATAATTGTCTATTGTAATCAACAACATGCAACAGATGCTTAAAATGTGGAAAATTCCTTTAAATTTACATCAACGGAACGGAACAAGTGAAAACTATAATGAATTTTATCCAGACTCTATTCTGAGTGAAATTAGAGATTTGGCCGTGCATGGAGAGATCAGACGCATGCATGTCCCTTAATCCCAGTCCAGCTCACTTCCTGTCCCAGATGCTATCCAGAGAACCAGAGACAGAGAGCAGAAGAGTGCAGGAACACCATTAACACAGCCAGAGGAGGAGAGATAGAGTGGAAGGGAAAGAGGAAGGAGAAAAAGAGCAAGAAGAGGCAAGAAGAGAATATGCATGAAGGAGAACAATGGTACAGAGGAAAAAGAAATGAAGAGAAGAATGGAATAATAAATGAGAGAAAGGCTTCAAATAATTCAGAAACCATACAGCACACAAGCTTGTGCATATGAAATGATCTGGTTAAATCTTGCAATTTAGACTTTTTTCTCTCAATTCTGAGTTTATATCTCATAATTCGTTTTTTTCTTCTTGCAATTCTGAGTTTATATCTCACAATTCAGATTTTTCTCTCAATTCTGAGTTCATATCTCACAATTCAAACTTTTTTTCTCGCAAATCTGAATAATTCAAATCAGAACTGCATGATATAAACTGAATTGCAAGATATAAACTCAGAATTCTGACCTTTCTCACAATTACAAATTTACATCTCACAATTCTGAGTTCATATCTTGCAATTCTGACTTTTTACCTCTGAATTCTAAGTGTGCATTTCGCAATTGCAACTATTGATCTCATAATAATAAATAATACTTACTTTCTTGCAATTGTGTGTTTATACCTCACAATTCACACTTTCCTTCTCAGAATTGCGAGTTATAAACATATCTTGCAGTTATATCTCGCTAGCAGTTTATATCTCACAATTCTGTTTATATGTTACAATTCTGCGTTTGTCTCAGAATTCTAAGTTTATACATCTGAGTTTAAAAAAACTGTCTTTATTGTGAGATATAAACTCAGAATTGCTAGGGAAAAAGTTAGAATTGTGAGATTAAAAGTCGCAATTACCTTTTTATGATTTTATCTGGTGGCAGAAACAAGCTTCCACAGTCAACATTAATTGTGGTTTATTAACTATGGCTATTACAGAATCAGATCTAGATTTTTGGAACAACTTGGGGCTTTTTTATAAATGTGTAAAAGTCTAATGAAAATGTCAAAATGTTGAAAAGAGTTGCCAAAGTTTAATACCTAGGGTTAGGGAGTTGTTTAAATCACAAAATAACCAAAAACATCCTAGAATACCCAAGCACAATTTTCCACTTATTTGTTGTCTCCTGATATTAATTCAACCCTCATATCTCTCTCAGTCTGGCCTCCTGTCTATCAATGAAATCACAGATTATCATCACAGATGGAGCAGCCGATTCTCTTCAGTCATACTGAGAATGATAATCCTCAAGCTGTGCTAATCTATGTATGTAGTTGGAAAAATAAATCCAAAATGTCTCCTGTTTGAGAATCAAAATCAGGATAATTTTATTCATCACTGCGCTGCGTGTGTACTCACTTCTCACAGTGGCCGTCCTGGTGCAGTTATAAAGGATGGCAAGCTCTCCAAACACCTTTCCTGGTCCCATAGTGCACAGCTTCAATCCTTCTTTACTCACTTCAACTTTTCCCTCTGAAAAACACACACCACAACTGTAAACATCACAGTAAACACTTCTAAACAATATTTATAAATACTGAGATAGAGACGCATTTAATATTAAGTTCGGTTTAAAACCAGATCATAACAGTCAGAATAATGGTGAATTTCAAGACACCTGGGAAGAATGTCACCATCATTTTAATCTCAAATTTAAAAGTAAAAATATAAGGAAACTTTTTTGATAAAAAAAACAAGTGTAATCATATTTAAATTGGAAATGTTGTTTTAATTATTAAAAAAAGAAAATGGCAAAATCACAAAATTACAATGCAGAAATTGTAAAAAAATAGGCTTCATGCTCATAATAAAATATTTTTTGTTTTATTAAAAAAAAAATGAACAAAATGACTAATATAAATAATATATATATATAATAAATAAATTCATAAATAAAAAGTATGTATGTATTTTTATATGAAAAGTTAAATATATTCACCCTTAGAGATACACAACTTTTAAAGTTCATATTAAACACATATTAAGCATTCTCTTAAAGAACAGACAGAAGCGTTTAGTAGCCTTTAGTGTAACTGCACATTAAAATACACCTGTCTCTCTCTCTCTCAGAGGTGTCAACTGTAGATGGGCTGATATGATACATCGTGAGCAGCTTTTCTCACTTTCCAGCAGCTGATCACACAGACAGGTGACGACACAGGTGAACGACCATGTGAGATGAGAGAAAGCAGTGCAGAGAAAGATATTGAAAAGGTGTGAAGGGCATATCAAGGTTGTAGAGAGTAGAGATGCAAGAGAATGAGAGAAAAGAGAGAGAGAGTTGATGACCCTTCCCTTATGATGGACTATTTAATTTATCATTAATATTCAGCTCTGGCAGAACAGGATTATGGAGCAGAATGACTTGCATGTGGCCTTGACCTAAACAAACCTTTCTCTGCATTCATTATTATAAGGTCAAGGACATTGCTGTGAACAACTGATTACATTTCCCAACATGCACTAATGTGCTTCTCTGTCAAAGAATGGAAAATTACTTGCAATGCCACACAATGCACATTCACACACTGACTGACATGTAAAGAGCCGGCAGTGTAAGGCAGGTAACCTTCTGAGTTGCTCATACTGTTTGCTCTGTCATGGTTATTAAGCACTACTGTTCAGAGCGGCTCCTATTAATGCCCCTACAGCCAATAATATTTTACCCATGATTCACAGAGATAAGAAGAAGAGGAAGAGTGAGAGACAGAGACGTTTCCTTGACATGGGCTCTACTAAACAAACATTAATAACTCGGAGACAGATGCTAAGTGATTAAACAGGCAGGAATGAAATAATGCATGAAATGAAATAAAGAGACCGGACTGCAGATAAGGCCACTGAAGACAGATATTACATGATGAGAGATTGTCTTGTGTTTACTCTGCAGGCTGAAATGGACTCTGCATGCTGTACATCTGAGTAAAACAAAACACTGAGCAGGAAATAATGCGGGGTGGGACTTGATTTTATCCACTGGGATTTGATTGGACTGAGAAAAGTTAGCATGCGGTGCTATGATATTATTGGTTTATATTATTTTTTCCCACTGCTCATGGCTTTGTTTACATCAGAAGAAAAAAAGGAAATTGGAAAAGATTGTTTTTGGGGGGGGGATTATAACTTTTATTCAGTATGCACTCAACTGATCAAAAGTGACAGTAAAGACAATGGCTGCTGAAAATTCAGCTTTGCCATCACAGGAATAAATTACATTATGTACCTACTAGGGATGTGCATCTCATGTCTCAATCCGATACGATACGCATCTCGATGCATAGCCAATGATACAAAACATTAAAGATACATATGAAGCAGCTACCGATGCGATGCGTTTAAAATTCTACAAAAGACACATTTAATGTCCAAAAACACATTTTTTATCAAAATGTATATTTTACTCAGAATTATTGCGCTCCTATTCGATTACACTTTGTCTGTTTTGCATGCATGTGCGCAGCAGTGCTCGTTCACTCGCGTAAATATGTTTGCATGACTTTCTAACATTTACATATGAAAAATATTCCTGTGACATGTCAGTTATGCACTGAGGAAAACACAACGTCTCAAATGCATTAAACAGCACAGATATATTCGCAGTTTGTCATGGTGAATCGATTTGATCCATGATCGACATTAAGGGCTGCTTAAGAATAAGCGTGCACAAATTAGTGAGATTGTGTGAATTTAATTTGTCGTTTATGGAACCGCTTTAGCCCCGATTGATTTGTTAGGTTATTTCAAGTCAGGTTTTGGACTTTAATCACAGTTTTTCCTCGGGTCTCCGTAGTGTGGTGATTCGTCATATTCACGCAGCAGCAGCGGTGATGAGAGAACTCGCTTGAGAAACAGTTTAGAGAGGAGAAATCAACCTACATATAAAATATAATATAACATAATATAAATGAATCAGGTTTTAACGATGCAAATATGTTAGAAATGATGCATCGCGATGTAAATGACAACTTGTAGCCGATGCACACTTTTTAAACTGATGCATCGCTTCGTTAACTTTTTATGCCGACGCACCGAGCGAATCGAGGAATCTTCCCATCCCTAGTACCTACACATAAAAATACTTTCTTTTTTTTAAATATAGTAAAAAATAAGTACTGTCACACTTTTGCAATATTTACTATGTATACATTTAAATAATTGAAAATGTTTATTTATTTATTGAGTACTCAAAAAATAAGGTATCTGTTCTACTGGGGGTTCATCTTTTAGACAAATTCCCACACTAAAAGTCGGTAAAAGGGATTAAAAGTAAATCTTTAAAAAAGTTTTAAAGAAAAAGAAGCAAATGAAAAACCAGACAACTGTAGACAGAGACGTGAGTGAGGATGTGGGAAGATAAACAAGTGCACACATGTAGACCAGTGGAATAATTCATGGGACATTGTTCATTAAATTGGTTGACCAAATTGCAAGACGGCTTCAGTTGTCTGTCATACTGAGTGATCAGAATAAAAAGAAGCCATAACCTTCAACATAGCACAAGATAAGCCTAAAAGCAAGAGAACTTCTTCTGATATCAATGTCACATAAAAAGTTCCAAGTGCTACAATATTTACTGACAGATAAACAAAAGATGATAGTAAATTTACAACCCAGTCCATCAAAGTGACAGATAATGATTATTTAGCATCTCTGCACACACTCTCCCTGACAACCTGTCATGCTGGTTAACCACGGTTCTGATGTTATAAGTGATCGAAAATGTACAACATTTTGAGAACAGAACAGTCACCCAGCAGTGACTTCTATTAAATTTTTTCTCCTTAAAAACCTGAATAAATCAATTCATCAGTATGAAGTGATGAAGCTGTTTGGATGTTTGGAATGAGTCATTGTTGGAAAAACTGGTTACAGCTTGAGGCTCCCTTAGAGGACTATGGCTCCTGTGGTCAATCAATTCCTGTTCACTTGTCATCATTAAAGTCAGCATGAAATCAAAATATACCCTATTGGCTTTTTCAGTGCACATTCCTAGTCATATTGCACTTGATTCATCAGTGTATAACATTTTGAATAAAATAAAGTTTTCTTTATCAAAATGTAATGTAACTAGCTCAGCCTGTGAAATTGTTTCCCTTGCGAATGACTCTTACCCTGCTCCTTCATCCACCTACCGTAGCTCTATTACGCTATGTAATTGACTTTTTTTTCGAAATCTAAATCCCACCCTAGATTTTTTCTTATTGAATATCCAGTCAGATTTCAGAATGTAAAATATACTGGCATATATCTGACATTTCCACATATCGGCACTGGCTATTGGCTTTAAAAAAAAAAAAACATTTTGATAAAAACATTTTTTCTTCTTAAGGATAATGTGCCCTTGCGTGTCATGCATGAGGTCAATTTTGATTTCATGATTGAACACTTTCCATACGGAGGGTTTTTGTGGTTGGCTTCTCCAAATGGTTACTAGTAAATGACTTTTGGGTAGCATGAAATCATGCATCAGACACACAAGCTGCAATTTTAGAGCTGACATTATCTATTGTCATTAAGCGTGTCTTTATTTATTCAGATTGGGGCTAATTAGCATGTCGACTTCAGCACACAGGCTAATATGACATTCAAGGCACAATAATAGCATGGCATCATTTCCTGTCTAGGCTCTCCTATCGTAAGTCCGAACTAATTATCTCAGCTGAAATGTCCCTCTTGTGTGACTGAAAGCTTAAATAGTTTGCCCACACATGATATATCTCATCAACAAAATCTTCTTTTGGAGGTATAAAAATACAGGACTCGCTTAATGTGATTTTGGGCTTCAAATGGAAATGCTGGTCAGTTTAACTCGGATTAATATTATTGATCCTCTGACCTCCATCACTGACATTTTTCTCTGAAAGGGAGACCTCGATTTTGATGAAAGGATGATCTGAATAGAGGATTCCACCAGCATTAAAGTCATTCTGTATCTCACAAGCTCTTCACTGCTCTGCCTTTGGACTCTATATCGTTTATTTCATCTAGTCTCACAAGTACATCCTGGAAGACAGAAACCCTGCCATGAAAAGTTTGCTTTTCTTTCTAATAAAAAGTCCCAAAAGAATAGTCCTCGTTCTCCCTCTCTCCCATCTCCATTAGTGGTCGACCGATATTGTTTTTTTTTTTTGACAGCCGATGCCGATATCTTAGAGAGCCGATATAAAGCCGATATACATAAGTATATTTTTTATTTTAATTATAATATTAACTTATTTTAATTAATGTTTGAGAAAAAAATAATGACATTAAAAATAAATGTGTAAAATAAACATACTTATACTTTAGATGACAACTTCCTGATTCTATAATTCTATTACAGTATATTTCACAAATAAAGAAATATTTTAAAATATATGAACAAAAAGAAAGTAAACACTGTAACCAACAGGGCACTCGGTAATCTGGGAAGTTTGTGTGCTTTGGGAATCATATTTTTTCCAACTAAAGCCAAGGTAACACTCATTTTACATGCAGCACGCAGTAAAAATGACATGAATATGACAGTGCACAAATGCATAAATCAGCATAGTTTGAAATAACGAGTTTAAAGTTGATCACGCATCTCCAGTGAAGCTGAACTCTCCTCCTGTCCGGATTCAATTCGCACAGATCGACTGTCACGCAGAGCACACG
>NW_015505256.1:1272714-1290161 GCF_001515645.1 Sinocyclocheilus grahami | reverse complement strand
GACTGTCACGCAGAGCACACATGATCAGGCAATATACAAATGCACACTTCACAAGATCTCACAGCTGGATTTGACTAAGTCTGCAAGGTTTGTGAAATTAAATGTTCATTAGTAATTTAAAGGTTTGTTTAAATGATATGCGTATTTGCTAAATGCTGACGACAAATGAGAAAGCATTATGTCTGCCTTTCTGTTACTAATAATATAAAAGCAATCGTTATAATACTTTTTGTATACCTTTTAATTAATTTTTTCAACAGTTCTATCTGATTATTAAACAGACTTCTATCTGTATTAGGCAGAACTGTTAAATGACGACAACAAACAATGAAGAGGGAGAATGTGAGCACTGGGTGCTCTGGCGCTGCCGTTCTCAGCGCCGTCAAAATAAAAGTTAGGGTTAGGGTTAACCTAACCTAAGCTTCGAACACATCGGCCAGGCAGAAAAACTTATCGGCCGATGCCGATATTTGAAAAATGCCCATCGGTCGACCACTAATCTCCATTCTCTCTGAATCCTTTGCTCTTGCTGATCAACTGCTGTTTTCTATGCAAACAACTGAATGTGGCAGAGCCAATGCTGAGAGAACAGATATAATTATTTGTCTTATTACTACGAACAACAACTTTCCTTAATGTGTACTGGGACTGTATACAGCCAATATCCACTTAGTCTCTCTTTCTAATTGGCTTGTTCCAGGATATAGTGTGTTGGGCAAGTGCCCAATTTGTACCACAAAAGCATCAAACCTCTGGAGCATGACTAACGAAATCCCTTAATTCAAACCAAGTGTTCCACCATTCCCTCAGGAACATAAAGAGGAAAGACGGAGAAAATCCTCTGACCCTAAGAAAACAGAACAGCTATTTTCTCTCATTAAACCACAGAAATTGACAGATGTATTGACAGATGTAATTACTTCAGATACAGTGGGCCGACACAATCCTAGCCTGGCTTCTGCAGGTGTCACCAAAACAAGATCAAATATTTAAAGAATATTCCAAATGAGTATCCAACACTGACACTTAAAGGGGGCATAACACACACAGTTTCACCCAATCTCATGTTAATCTTGAGTACCTATAGAGTAGTACTGCTTCCTTCATATCTCCAAAAATTATTTAGTTTTATCATATTTATAAAAGAAAGATACAGCTCTACAATTCTCTCCGGAAAAAGCCGAGCTCCTGGAGGCGCGCCGTGGGTGGAGCTAAAGAGTGATGAGCACTTGGGCGCCAAATGCCAACAAAACAGACATTTGATGCCGTTCCACTTACCGTCTACAGTTCTGAATCATGAGCGGGATCTTTTATAGCTGGGACCGCTCCATCTTTCAGTATCAAACGATGTGCAAATCCAGCGTCGAACTGGGCCTTGTTTATAAACGTTCGTCAACAAACACACTTGTGAAACTCCGTTGCTGACACACTGTATCCACTGTTTACATAACGCTGGGTTCTTCAGTAAGCTGAACAAAGTTATCTTTCCCTTACAACCAAAAACACACTTCTTTGGATTGGAGACATTCTTCCCGAGCAAGTCCCATGCAGTGCTGCCACCGGAGGAAGCGCGTTGATGGGCGCGATCTCGCTCTTGCTCTGGTCGATGCGTGCGCGGGCGCATTCGTCCGGGAGAAATGCCCATATAAGGAGTTCCACCCTCGTTTACGTCATTAAGAGCCACGATCGAAAAAAACTCTCCGAAACTTGTACAAACCTGGAAGATTTTTGGCAGAGAAATACTCTGTCATACGTCCAAATTGTTTTTTGAAACTTTGTCCATGCTTAGCATGAGAATCCAACTCTTTAACAGTGTA
The DNA here is from genome assembly GCF_001515645.1 of Sinocyclocheilus grahami. Classification (NCBI taxonomy): domain Eukaryota; kingdom Metazoa; phylum Chordata; class Actinopteri; order Cypriniformes; family Cyprinidae; genus Sinocyclocheilus; species Sinocyclocheilus grahami. Next base: position 1,288,344 of record NW_015505256.1, on the reverse strand, counting down.
AACAACTCTGAATGCATGAAACAGCATTGTAACCCCCCCCCCTAAACAAATATGTAAATACTAGTGATAGACCACATCCACAATGATTAAAAAAATATATCACATGGACAGAAAAGTATGCTTGTATGTATTTTGACTAAATATATTTTGACTAAGGACATACTCTCATTCATGACACTGCTTAAATGCGCTAACAAGTCATGTCATGCACATTCTCAAAGTATTGCATACAAGCACCGTCTAATTATTTTTGTTCAAAGAAATGTGAAGCATTACTGAACCTGCATGCATTTATTTCATGTATGTTAGAAGGCCATTATTGTGTATTACTGAGAGATTATTCTGTCAAAATTATGTGCTTGTGTAAATCATATATGATGTATAATTGACATAGACGAGGGAGCCCACATCCCCTTCTTTAATAATACAGCTGTTTTTGTCATAGTCCACTGGATACATACAGTCCACTATTTCCTGGATCTGAGACATCTCTAGGTTCTTCATGAAGTCATTGTCCAGAATAGCTGACTTTATCAGTTCCTTTGACCTGTACAGTGCAGAAAACATTGTTAAAAAGGTCCATGTCATTTCTTTAACATAGTAAAGACAACGACTATGCCTGAAATAGAAACTCGCTGGTTATTGCTCAGAATACACTAAATACAACTATTCAAACAATTGTTGTGACACTAAATGCATTATGCAACTGTAAACAGTGTCATACTACAATATGACCTCATGAACTCATTATGATTATGTGCACATTTAATTACATGAATGGTGTCCACTTATCATTTTTAATCTTAACTTTTGGCAATTCAATCAAACTATGAGTAGAAAAAAATGTAAAACAGCTGATACTATTAATATTATTAAGCATGGCTGGCAGTTTCATTCATCACATGAAATTGGAAGGCAATGCAAACACATTGCAATATGGGAAACAGCATCCAATACAATGTACTCTGTTGTACACATTTTGGCAGATGTAGTGTGTCATCCAGGTATTAAAATTTGCACACTATGCATATTATATACACTGTAGACAGTAAGAGCTGAATGATAGTACGGTAATCCAAACATAGCCAATGTGAATCCAATGAATCCACAAGGAATGTGGGTTTAGAAAAACAAGAGATGAAGGGAAGAGGATATTTCAAGAGCTGAAAGTAAATACACAAAATCTGCTGGACGTCACGGCAAACAAAAATCAGACTAGCTGAAAACGAGCTTTGCATCACAGACACACATTGTACACACATTTCAAGTAATTAAAAGTCAATGTAACCTCCCACACATGAACTAAGTAACGAACCTTTTCTGAAATGAAATTTCCAAAGAGTTTTCTGTGAAAAATCAGCTGTTCTCTAATTTTCATGATAAAATACTTCACTACAGAGACTGACTTATGAAGAGTGTAAACACTGTGCCTCTCAAAACACTGCTTTGTTTGCCAGACGGAACCTCTTGTACAACAATTTTGAAGTGGATCTGTTTGACCGAAAAATGGAAGACGAGTATTTTGAAAACCTGTTTAGAAAGTCATTGGGCAATTTAAGCCATTATTTTTTTGCAAATCCATTTAGTTTTGCTAATGGCATTAAATTGCTCAAGTGCTAGTGGATGGACAACTTGGTCTGATATGGTGGAGTGTGCTCTTTAAATGACATAATCGCTGTTTATATTACATTTCCGAGCATTCCTCAACAAAAAGCCTATTACTGTGACAGCAGCTCCTCTGCTCTTGTTGTCCTGGACTTCAGCCAGTCTTCTGATTTAGTTGCTAAAACCCACAAACGCTCACCTATGAACCACACAGTGTTTACATTCCACAGACATGCTCCACCGTGAGCAAAAACAGACCTTTATTTTTTTAAGATGTCTGCAGTACCTTACGAAGAGATTTTTTATTTGACTCAAACACACACGGACAGTCTCACCCTGAGGAAAATTGTATTGACCTTAAGATATAAAAATAGAAAGAAAAGAGACAACTGTTGACATACATTATAACAAAATTAAAGACCAATAAAATAAAAGTAAATAGCATCGCTCAGTTGATTTGGTGTTACAGGAATCTGATGAGCAATATTTGAGATCATATTGAGATTAGTAGGGTCTTGAGGAGAAATATTTAAGAAGCAAGACATATCAGCAAACATCTTCTTTTGTTTTCAATATAAAGGAGTAGTTAAGGAGTGGTTACCCACCCCCAGGTCATCCAAGATATAGATGAGTTTGTTTCTTCATTGGAACAGATTTGGAGAAATTACTTGCTCACCATGGATCCTCTGCAGTGAATGGGTGCCATCATGAGAGTTCAAACAGCTGATAAAAACACCACAATAATCCACAAGCTCCAAAAATCAACATGACTCCAGTCCATCAGTTAACCTCTTGTGAAGTAAAAAGCTGATTGTTTGTTAGAAAAAAATTAATCCATCAACCATCATTAAGCCATTTGAACTTTAAACGGTTGCTTCTGGCCAAAATACAAGTTTTCTATCTATAATAATACTTTCTCCAGTAAAAAAAACCCCATCCCCAGTTCTCTCATATCAAAATCCACAACATACTTGCTTAAAACTGTTTTAGACTGTTTTCACTTGTAAATTGCACTTGATCTGTGCATATTTCTCTCCTGATTCAGACAATATATAATTTTCACTGGAGAAAGCAATATTATGGAGAAAGGCCAGAAACAACAATTTAAAGTTAAGAAGACCTTAATGATGGATTTGATTCTCACGAACATGCAGCTTTTCTCTTTACAAGATGTTAATTGATGGACTGGAGTCGTGTGGATTATTGTGATGTTTTTATCAGCTGTTTGGACTCTCATTCTGACGGCACCCATTCACTGCAGAGGATCCATTGGTGAGCAAGTGATATAATGCTAAATTTCTCCAAACTCTGTTCAGATGAAGAAACAAACTCATCAAAATCTTGGATGGCCTAAGGGTGAGTAAATTTAAATTTTTGGGTGAACTATTCCTTTAATCCCAATTATATTTAGACAAACAACTGGGATCTCAAGCTACACTATTTCACAGCAACAGCCTTACAGTATAACTAGTGCATACTCAAATCCAGCTGCAAATAGAATAGAATTTGAATTGACAAGACATCATGTCAAAACATGAACCGACATGCACACAAGACATAACAAATAAGCCACCAGAAGGTCCGTAAAGGTGTTTACATGCAAAGCAATATCTGAGTAATCCCTCCAAGACTTGTGTGGTATTTTTTAAGGCAGTCTGTGTTCAAGAGGACACTGGCTCTATGGAGGAACAGTCATGGGAGATGTTTTACATCCAGTAAAAGCACAGAGATCACTGGCCTCATTTACAGCAGATGACCTCCGAATCATCCTGTAACCATCCCAAACTCTGTTTGACTTAGAATTTTACTCACTGCCTTTTTCAGGAGGACATTCACATCACACAGGTTGACAGACTGTCTCCCTTAAAAGGACAAAGTATGCTAAGGATTAAAGCAGAGTAAATTTGAGAAAGCTGTGGACATGGAACTACAATGGCTGAATGTCTGCAAAAAAGTTTCTTATTAGTAGGCCTTTTGTTTGTCTTGCAACATTTCTTGTCAAATGAATATTATTTAAAATACTTGAAACTGGAGAATGAATTTTGCAACATTAAGACTGTTACTGAACCGAAATGAATCAACACTGAACCAACACAAGCTGAATAATGACACTATTTTCTTCTGTAGATCTGCTTGTTGCTGAACTGAACTCGTTCATAATTGATGAAGTTTACAGTTATTGAACTGTACTAAACAACACTAAACACTCGAGATGAATGATGAAACTATTGTCTTGTTAGAGCAACTTTACAGCAGAATTTGAATTTGTCTCATATTTGATGAAGTTTGCCTTAAATGATTATGTTATTTTCCTGTTTATTACTGTGAAGCTGCCTTGAAACAAACTGTATTGTATAAAGTGCGATATAAATAAAGGTGACTTGACTTGAATGAATTCTGTTACTGGTGCAGAGAACTGTCCCAAGAATCTGTATTGATTCACATAATCTGGCCTCATTGGAAAGCCATCGGTAGCTCTGTGGTTGTCTGTAGATGTGTGTGCTAATGAATTAATGGCCATATCTTCCTCTGTTTGTTCTGTCCATTTTCTGGGCAGAATGCTAAAACAGGAAGCAAAGTCAGACTGCAGATAACAGCTCATACTGCACATGACAGTGCATAATTACCTAAGACAAATGAATGACTAAGTTGATTTATTTCTAGGCTGCAGAATGAAGCCGCAAATAATCTGTCCTATATATATTTTTTGTATGAAAACTGCATTGCAGATTTAAAAATATTGATGCCCAGTTAAAAACTAAATTTAAAATGTAAATTATTTATATAGCACATTGAAGCATGGCACCTGGTTTGAGTTGGTTTAAGCTGCAGCTTAGTTGGTCCTTAGCTGGTCATGAGCTGGTTTAAGTTGGTCATGTGCTGGTCCTAAGCTGGTTAAGAAACTAGCTCCTGCTCAAGACCATCTTAAACCAGCTCATGACCAACTAAGGACCAGCTTAAACCAGCTCAAACCAGCTGCCATGCTTTAAAACACACCTAACCAGCATATGCTGTTTTTTTTTTTCAACAGGGTGCTTATGTCTATAAATGCAAAATGCATTGTTGTGGTCGCTTTTAGCCATATTCTGACTCTGCCACCTTTGTACAAAGTCATAATAGAACAGCCTTGAACAATCAACCTGAATCAGTCTGGTTAAGTCTAACTCCCAAGTTAGTCCACTCTGCAGCCATATTGGCATTTTCAATTCCTGTAATAGGTATAAGTACTAAAACTAGAACTAAATCTATAAAAAAGCAGTTTTGGTTATTAAAATAAAGCTCAAATAAACTATTTCTACCATTCATGTTTTACAGGCTCATGGTTCTTTCCTTCCGGAGATCCAACCTGCAATCTTGCAGCTTTAACCACTACACAAAGAAACATGACAAAGTTTTCAGAAGCGTGTCATGAATTGTCATATCCAAAGGACAAAGGGTCCAGTGCAGACATTCCTGTTTCAGAGCAGAACTTCTGATCTCTGATATTTCAAAAGACCTCAGACAGCCCAGGTGTCAGAGATGAGTTCAGAAGAGACATACCAATCAAGACTTCAAAAAAAAAAAAGTCTGGTATTTCATAATTTTAAGTGTATCAAATCCCACTGCAAGGTTAAAGGGGTCATCGGATGCCCATTTTCCACAAGTTGACATGATTCTTTAGGGTCTTAATGAAAATCTGTAACATAGTTTGGTTAAAATTCCTTAAAGGGGTCATATGATGCGATTTCATTTTTTTCTTTCTCTTTGGAGTGTTACAAGCTCTTGGTGCATAAAGAAGATCTGTAAATTTGCAAAGACTAAAGTCTCAAATCCAAAGAGATATTCTTTATAAAAGTTAAGAGTCAACCACGCCTACCTAAAACGGCTCTTTCTAACACGCCCCCACATATCTACCTCACTATGTGGGACGATTTGCATAACACCGCCCAAATGTTCACGCAAAGAAAGAAGGCGTAACTTTTATTCTCACTGTAGTATTGTTGCCGCTGCCGCCATGTCCTGAAGACGCTGTGTGCTTCGTTGTGAAAGCGAAACTAGCTGATCTGTGCTGGTTGCTGAGGGAATACATCAACTTAGTGCTGTGGCTCGCCGGCACATTTTATGGAGGACTGTTTACTGATCCTGGGAGAGTAACGTTAGACTAAAATGCCGGCAGTTCTGACACAAGTAAGTACGTTTTCTTTTATCATTTGCTACGGATGATTCAAACGCGAGTTTTGGGCAGTGTGGAGTAGCACTTGTTGTTTGTCATTTCTCCGATCACAAATGCAGACAGAGTTTTATGTTTACGCGGCACGATGCAATGCAACGCAACGCGTAAAAAGACAGTATAAGTCATTATAATCAGTAATTATGTCCCCACTGCATGCAACAAATGCCTCTTTTATATAATGGGTTTGAATGTTTTTGTATGCTAATTAGCACATTATTAGGAAAGGTGATTTGCAAAGATTCATTAAAAAATCTTATGCTCACTTCTTAACGCATTTAGGTAGATCGGGGCGCATTCCCTTCAAAAACAAACGTAATCCACTGCGTCTTCAGCGGCTCAGATGTCAGGAGTAAATGACGACTGCTACATTATTACATCCAACAACAGGACACCTCAATCGCTTAGGAGTCATTCTTGACTACATCTGCTCCATCAGTGAAACAATGGAGAACTGATGACAGCTCACTCAGGGTGGGTCTAACGTAGGGCTGTGCGATATGGACAAAAAAAACCTATCGCGATTTCTTTGATCAATTTTGCGATTTCGATTTTAATCACGATTTTGACACACACAGACATGCTTTACAGTCATTAATGCATTCAGTGTGAATTTGAAACATATTTCCAAAAGAAAACCAATTAGAGCTTTATCAAAAAGCTGTAACATGTCTCTAGAACAGACATAAGGCAGAATAATCACTAAGTAAAGGTGTAACAAAATGTCTCTATAGACATATGAGAAAAAAAAATCCATGCATTGGTCATAGAGCTCTTTGTGGCGTTGCCTCAGATAAGTTCACATGTACTCCGTCTGCAGTGCGTATACAGTATGTGTATGCGGTGCAGAAGCAGCATTCCTTGTTTTAAATCTAGCCAAAAAGCCATGTGTTGACTGTGAAACAGTAGACTTTAATAATATGCATTTATGGTGTAATTACTAAATTTCCGTGTCACTCCATGTTAATTTTTACCGCGAATAATCCGCTGTCACTTTAATTCAGAGTGTGCAGCACAGCAGAAATAGATTCCGTGCGGAAACGATCGCAGCATGACTGCTGCAGATGCACCGCTCCTGGAGCGCACTGCCGAACCGCAATCACGTGCAGTGTGAACATTCTGATCCGTTAACATGGGCGCGGAAAAAATACGCACCACAGACGGAGTGTGTGAACCTGGCGTTACGTTTGCATGCCCGCCCGGTCTGTTCTGTTCTCGTACTCCATTTAGGCGCGCTGCATTCTGATTGGTTCGGATAGCATACTGCGGGAGGTCGGGGGTGCAGAAAATCGTGCTATAAAGCGATTTAGAAATCGCGCAAGCTCAAATTTAAAAAAAAACACTGGGTGGATTTTATCATTATATAGTGGTTGTGTACACACACTGCTAACACACATTTTAGTTCAAACAACTTGTAAAAGTGCATGTAGCATCCGATGATCCCTTTAAATGCAAAAACGAATCAGAAACAGGAAGAAACAAGATGCAATTATGAGATAGAGACACTGTAAGTGACATTCAAATGGCAAAAACACTCCACTGAAAGAAAAGAACGAGGTATGTCACTTAATATGATTCCTATTATGAATTTTGGCGAAAGCACAATTTGCCTTTACTTTGAAGAAAAAAAAAAAGCAACAGGACAGTGGATACATTAATGCATCAGCAAAAAAGACACACAAAATAAAGATAAATGGATTTTCATCCAAAATAACAGTCATCTCCCTGACCACACACAAAGATATAGAATCATCTTCCAACACATTATGAGCTTTCGAAGTGTAAAGCAATATTGATGCCAGTTCGTTCCCATCTGGCAGCCCAACACATGCTGTTATGAAAGCTTTTTTCTTTTAAATCTTCATAATCATTCCTTAAAGTGCTGATCAGCTCAAGATGCAAGCAGAATAGAAGAAAAGACTCTGCTGCGATATGGTTCAAAGGGCTTTTCTGTACAAAACAAGGTTACATTGTAAATTAGTGCAGTGTTGCAAATGTCAGATGCACAGCAGATGGGGGAGGCATGCGGGTCAGAAACAGAAGAATGATGTTCCTCTGCTGCCAAACCACTAGATGCAAATTAATTTAGGAGTCTGTGTGTTCATGACAGCAGGCTGAAATGCAAAAATCCTTCACTTCCAGGGGAACCGTTTAGTCTGATTAGGTCCTCCGTCTTGACAGTGTCTATTTCAATTACAACACAACACGACACACTATTGTGTGCATAATAACAGTTGAGCATGTAAATAGTGTTCGTGATCCACCTGCTGCATGACATCATGCTGCTTTGATAAGCAAATGACCAGTCCGTTAAACAAAGCAGTTATTATAGTCTTTGGGTATTTCCCACATCAATGCTCCTATTAACTGCTCAGTACGGACATGTTATTCCTGGTTCAGATGTTTCCTTGTGGAAAATCAACTTTCTTGGAGCGTCATCAATGACATGCTTCTGCAAATGTGAATGAATGGCATTTTGAATAAAATATAATGAATTTGTCTCTGTGAATTTTGAGATTTTGAGATTACAGACATCATAATGATTTCAATTGTGCAACCTGCACAGCCCATGTTATTGCCGTCCTTTTCAAGAAAGTTACCATGGAAACCATTGCCAAAATACCATAGTTACTCCAGTTAGTGTTGCTACATTAAAACTGTTTACTTGATGAAATACGTGGATAAAAAAACTGTGTAAAAATAACATATTTACTAGTTACTATTTTAGCAAAAACGACGGTCGTTTTTTATGGATGATGTTCTGAAGAACAACTGGTGAGTTCAGTAAAGTATACAGCATGCATTCTTTTCTTGTCTATAATATCTATGCAAAAAGCAGTATGTCAAATCAGTATACAGTGTCCAAATACACAGTATGACACACTATGCAAATATTTGGTGTACTGAGGCATCTTCTGAAGAGAAGCTTCTTGTCTCCTTGTAGGGATCCATCCTTGTTACAGTGCTTAAACCAGGGGTGCCCAAACTCAGTCCTGGAGGGCCGGTGTCCTGCAGAGTTTAGCTCCAACCCTAATCAAACACACCTGAACCAGCTAATCAAGCGCTTACTAGGCATGCTAGAAACTTCCAGTCAGGTGTGTTGAGGCAAGTTGGAGCTAAACTCTGCAGGACACCGGCCCTCCAGGACCGAGTTTGGGCACCCCTGGTTTAAGCTAACCTTGGGTTCTGTGGGAATGGATTTTGTCAGATTCAAAAGTTGAAAAAGAAAAAAAAAACAGAGAACTGTGAGCTGGGTGGTTTTTTATTTTATACTGTAAGAAAGTTGTTCCTCATGGTTACACTGCTGTTGTATAGTGATATTTGTAGGCTACGTCATAGGTAATTTAATTATTTATTTATAGAGCTTTATGAGGTGTTTAATGGCTTTAATTCAACATTCAATTCGTCAAATAACAAATTCAACTTTTTAAAGAAAGCATAATGTGGTATGTGATGACTCTACTTTGTATTAAAGTTTAAAGTGGAATTTAAATTGATTGTTTTAGGTGGTAGGCCTATTGAATGGTTTTATTGACGCGTTCGATGGTTTACTATTCGATTACTTTGATGTCGTATTTAATCATTTCAATGTTATATTTTTTCGCGTTAACCTACTTGGCACTCTTGGGGACGTTGGGCAGGGTCACGTGACTCAGCTGCTGGACGTTGGCTGGTTCGGCGCTGATCGCCTGGCGTTTGGTGCGCTGATGCTCCTGCAGCTCCGGGCGGCTCTGGACCTGTTGGGTAGCCGGGCGGATCACGGAGCGGTACTTATCCAGTTCGTTCTGCAGTTTCTGAATGAGTTCGTCTTTCTGATCCAGTTCCAGCTCCAGTTCGTCAATGAGCGCGTCTCTCTGTCTCAGTTCTTCAATTTTCTCCTGTAGCGCGTACTGGAGGTCGCGTAAAGTCCCCATCATCATCCCTTCTGAACCGAACAAAACCTCCCAGAACTGCACTTTTAGTAACTTTACTGAGAGGAAAGCAATACTATGCACTAAACCAGCTTCTATTCTACTCTAAAGATGACCTACAGGACAACAAAAACGAGAAGAGCCTTTGGGGGAAACGGTCTCTCAGTGTATCCGTGTAAAAAAAGGAAAAGGAAAGAATCGGCGCTCAATTCCGCGGAAATCCTCACAGCTCTGACAGGAGCGTATCCGTGTGAGGCTGAGCGCGCGTCGCTCGTGGGCAGTGACGTGATGAATGAGTGGAGCTCGAGACTCCACGGAACGCTCGCGCGGGATTCCTGGACAGTCAGGATTGATCAAATGCCATAGTGTCTACACAGATGTTGCCTTTAAAACTAAACCTACCTGAGACATATTCATTGGAATAAAATGTTAGCCCTAGTCACCTCTAAAATTCACTGGCATTGCTTAAATAGCTTGATTTATCTCCACTATGGAGACTCCACGGAACGCTCGCGCGGGATTCCTGGACAGTCAGGATTGATCAAATGCCATAGCTTGCCGTATGTGTCTACACAGATGTTGCCTTTAAAACTAAACCTACCTGAGAAATATTCATTGGAATAAAATGTTAGCCCTAGTCACCTCTAAAATTCACTGGCATTGCTTAAATAGCTTGATTTATCTCCACTATGGAGAGCTGGGTTTGTTCCTATTTTACCCAGCACTGGGTTGTATTTAACCCATTTAATCATGCTTGAGTTTGAATATATGGATGTTCAGCTCTGTACAGGTGGTAACCGTTCAACTTTTTAGACAAAAACTTTACAATAGTGTAGAACTATATAAAAATATCCATAATTTCTCTGGGGTTTTTTTAGCAGTTTTTCTTGCAATTGGTTTCAAAAACCTAATTAAGAGCTAAATTAAATTAGAATCCCTAAAACCTGGAGATATGAGGTCATGAAAGTCCAAACTTTAACACAAAACTCAACTATAATGAAGGCTTTTCTGGGTTTTAAGACAAGGTCGGGCAAGTTGTCACGTAGGCTGTTTTATATGTTGGCATTTTAATAGAATGTATAAAATACCATTTCTGTTGGCCAGAGAATGGTTTGATATTTCTCTGCTATACCAGCACAGACACCTTGTTGAAGACCCCTAGTTTTACTGTTTTCAAAAAGCCTATACACTCTAAAAGATGCTGGGTTAAATACAACCCAGTGCTTGGTAAAATAGGGACAAACCCAGCAATTGGGTTGTTTTGACCCAGCGGTTGGGTTACTACCCAGAAGGTTGGGTTAAACATTTAACCCAACCGCTGGGTCAAAACAACCCAATTGCTGGGTTTGTCCCTATTTTACCCAGCACTGGGTTGTATTTAACCCATTTAATCATGCTTGAGTTTGAATATATGGATGTTCAGCTCTGTACAGGTGGTAACCGTTCAACTTTTTAGACAAAAACTTTACAATAGTGTAGAACTATATAAAAATATCCATAATTTCTCTGGGGTTTTTTTAGCAGTTTTTCTTGCAATTGGTTTCAAAAACCTAATTAAGAGCTAAATTAAATTAGAATCCCTAAAACCTGGAGATATGAGGTCATGAAAGTCCAAACTTTAACACAAAACTCAACTATAATGAAGGCTTTTCTGGGTTTTAAGACAAGGTCGGGCAAGTTGTCACGTAGGCTGTTTTATATGTTGGCATTTTAATAGAATGTATAAAATACCATTTCTGTTGGCCAGAGAATGGTTTGATATTTCTCTGCTATACCAGCACAGACACCTTGTTGAAGACCCCTAGTTTTACTGTTTTCAAAAAGCCTATACACTCTAAAAGATGCTGGGTTAAATACAACCCAGTGCTTGGTAAAATAGGGACAAACCCAGCAATTGGGTTGTATTTAACCCAGCATTTTTTAGAGTGTAGGTTATTTAATGGTTTCCATTGTGACAACTAAAAATAAAGGTTCTTTATTGGAATCTGTGGTCCAAAATATTTATTCTACGGCATCGCTGTGGACACCCACTTTTGTAACCTTTATTTTTGAGAGGTTGTGTTTTATTCTTGGACAGTAATGACTGGAAATGATCAAATGCCATAACTTGCCGTATGTGTCTACACAGATATTGCCTTTAAAACTAAACCTATCTGAGAAATATTCATTCACTGGAATAAATTGTTAGCCCTAGTCACCTCTAATATTTCACTGACATAGCTTGATTTATCTCCACTGTGGAGAGCTTAGCTGGTAGAGATGCATCATGTTTGAGTTTGTATTTAAGTTTATAAAAGGACATACGGCGTCCTCTGGTGGCAAACTATGAAAGACACACAGGAACAATGAAAAGATCCGAGGGCTAGTGATTTTTATAATAATAATAATAATAAAACCTTATTTATATAGAACCTTTCAAACATAAAATGCAACTATTTATAGAGACAAGCAGGACAAACAGAGGTGTTTAACGTCACAGCCCTGCCTAAGAACAATGATATCTGTTTATGGATGCTATATAGGGCTATCTATTCTTAATATATAAATTAAGTGATAATAATACTCTCTGAAGAAACAGTGGACTATATCCAAGCACCGTTGTGCATCTGATCTGGATGCCTTTTTTGGGCCTGAAATGTTCTCTTTGCAAGCTTTAGCTGATTAATAAACTAAAAACTGGTGAGGACAAAGCTTAAAGAGACACAAAGACAGTATGAGCAGGCGGGCATGAAACAAACCCTCATCTTTGCTATCTGAAACCGCTTGTGAAAAGATCCCAAAGGCCTACAACAGCACCCAGATGTCTACCATTCTTTGGATAGTTAAAGAAGTCAAAAATAATACACAAAGAACAATTCATCTAAACAATGCCTGAAAATAACAAACAAGGAATGCAAGATTCGTTCATTCTGCTGCTCGTTTCCATCACTTTTTAACTGTCACTGTCCTTGAAAGGACCTCTCTCAGAAAAACAGGCTTTAAATTTCACCTCTATAAACTCTTCCTGCAGGGTTCTTCCTCTGTCGATCGATGGAAAGAGGATCTGTTGTAACATGACTAGTGTGGCTGCCCTTTTCCGCCACAGACTCACATCTGCCGCCATTTTGTCTCTTTGGGACCCTTACAAGTGCACCAGTTCTTTTTTTAGATGACACCAAGATCTCACTTTCAAATCTTGAGGAGACAAAGTCTCTACTATTTCTTAATTAAATGACACCGTTCACTGGGAATTCTCCTCTGAAAATACATGTTAATGGGTTTAGTTCACCCAAAAATGAAAATTAGCATATAAAATACTCACCCTCAATGCATTCTAGGTGTACTTTCTTCTTTCAGACGAATCCAGTCGGAGTTATATAAAAAATGGTCTTTGAGCTTTCAAGTTGTTTAATGCTAGTCAGCGGGACACACATATATATATATATATATATATATATATACATATACTGTATGTGTGTGTGTGTGTGCTTGTGTATTAGTTGTAAGCATTTTTCAAAATAACAATTTTGCCTAAAGCAATAAGCAACCCTTAGAAAGTTCAGTCAAATCCTCTACAAAGATGCCCAGAAAATAGGGCTGATGGAAGGGGAAGCATATGGTCAAACAAAGCACTTTCTAATGGCGTATTAAATATCCTGAGACAGGCTCTTGGGCGCTACACGTTCAAACCCTAAAAGCCGATAATGCATGAAGCTTCCTGTGCTCAGAGCCCTCTGGGAGAGGATGATGATGGTGATGATGTTTTAGATCAATGATACACTCTATATCCCTCACCTCCTCCTCTCTCTGAAGCTTCACAAAGATGCTCTGTCATCATGAGTTTCTTCATTCATGTCCTGAATCGTCAACCTCAAATACACTTAATGATCTACAGATAGAATCAAATCAAGTAATGTCAACGAAGTGCCAAACTATTAAAAGTCATGACTCAAGACTTGTGCAAAGCCATTGAAGCATTACTTGCATATGTTAAATACTTGCGAAATCTCACCTGTCAGATTTGGCAACTCTCCTGAAGATTTGGTTTGATAAATCCTGGTGCGTCTGCGGTTCGGCTGATATTCCCTGCGCGCGGTGTGTCCGTGGTCCGATCTGCGCGCACGGTAAAACGGACTGACATTTGTGCAGCTTTCTCTTTAGCTCGTTAATATCGTCTTCTCGCTCCAGCAAACGTCTTTCCAGATCTCGTATCCTCTCCTCCTTCAGCATTAAAATCTTGGCAAAGTCTTCCTCTAGGTCACTCATTCTGAGGTAGTAAAACAACTTTAATCCCTTTAAAATCAACCAGGCGCGCTGTCAAACTGTACCACGCGCCCAGAGAAGCTCTGGTTGTGAAGCTCCAGTGTAAAACAGCTGATCTATCCACGTGTTTACAGTTAGAAACGAGAGTCGGCGTCGGTCCAGCTATCGGTCACTTCTGTACTAAACATCCCCGTGCAAAAGCACACACCATACCCGGTACAGACTGTCTCCTCATACACGGGGTCTTCAAAATAGGCGGAGTTTCACTTTTGTGCTGGGGGGGGCTATATATTCTACATATCACTATAAGGTGCCTTTACACTGACATTTTAAAGTGCCGAGGCGGGATAAATGCACTTACACTGGAATGGCAATAGTGGGAAACAGTGGGAACTGTACCGTCAGACGCGCACTGATTGATATGACAACTTGCTGTGTCCGACATATGAACGAATCAGTCTTCGAAAGAATCAGATTCACTTCAATGAATCGTATCTTTTCAATGAATCAGTTGCACATTCTTTTCAATTTGAGTTTAATCTGTCCGGGCAGTTACCGAGAACCGTTTTTTTTTTTTTCGAACAATCTCGATTTGTAATTAGACCCAGATGAGTGAGCTGATTTAGACTGAACCAAGGATTTGACAGAGTGCGGAGCGAAAAGTTAGTTGTTTTTATAAATAGCATTTTAAGTGCAAACCCTTTTAGCTAAGAGAGTAATTTAAGTATTGTTTAAATGTAGGCTATGTAAATGCAAACTCTATTTATATTTGTATCAAGTGATTCATGGCTGCAACAGAATGAATTAGAACAAGTAAACCAATACAGTAAAATTACAAAATTACAGTAAAATCATTTAAATAAATAAATATGTGTAAAATAAAAAATAAGAATAGGCCTATCTTAAACAACACATGCTTTGGTTTTAGAGTATGCCACGTCGGAATGGCACGGGACGACGTGTTGACGTAAAGACTGCTGATTCATTTTTCTCTGAAACGAACTGTTCGAAAGAACCGATTCGCTGAAATGAACCAGACTTCCCATTGTTAAAGGGATAGTTCACCCAAAAATGAAAATGTGATGTTTATCTGTGTACCCCCAGGGCATCCAAGATGTAGGTGACTTTGTTTCTTCAGTAGAACACATATGATAATTTTTAACTTTAACCGTTGCAGTCTCTCAGTCGTATAATGCATGGCAGTGGTAACAAAATCTATGAGAGTAAAAAAAACATGCACAGACAAATCCAAATTAAACCCTGCGGCTCGGAACAACACATTGATGTCCTAAGACACAAAACGATCAGTTTGTGCGAGAAACCGAACAGTATTTATATAATTTTTTACCTCTAATACACCACTATGTCCAACTTCCTTGAGCGCGCGCACGGCATCCAGTGCGTGAGGTGTTTACGCGCTCTGGCGTAGTTTACGCAATCGCCGGAAGTGATCTCTCGCGCTAATACGTCACTCATTGTTTACACAGTGCACAGTCATTGTAGGTAGGACGGCTAATCAAAATGGTACTTACTTGCGTTTATCCAGATTGTTCAAACCGACTTCAAAATAAAAGATTACGTTTTCTCGCACGAACTCATTCGGGAGTGGTGACTTTCCACGTATTCCCAACTTCTGAGCCTGCTCGCCTGAAGTTATGGTTG
>NW_015505256.1:1229542-1272655 GCF_001515645.1 Sinocyclocheilus grahami | reverse complement strand
GCTCAAAGAAGTTGGACATAGTGCTGTATTAGAGGTAAAAAAATTATATAAATACTGTTCGGTTTCTGGCACAAACCGATCGTTTCGTGTCTCAGGACATCAATGTGTCGTCACGAGCCGCAGGGTTTAATTTGGATTTGTCTGTGCATGTTTTTTTTTACTCATAGATTTTGTTACCATTGCCATGCATTATACGACTGATAGACTGCAGCGGTTTGTGTTAAAAATCTCCGTTCGTGTTCTACTGAAGTAACAAAGTTACCTACATCTTGGATGCCCTGGGGGTAAGCAGATAAACATCACATTTTCATTTTTGGATGAACTATCCCTTTAATGTCAAAGAGAAGAAGGATGGACTGAGGAGATGCGAGTCTGAAGTGACAGTTCAAAAAGAAGTATGTACAGTAGGCTAATGCAAGTATTAATACTGTAATTACATATTAGCTGAGATAACTACACAATTATACGGAAAATATAATTTTAATAAAAGGTAAAGTAATGATTTGCATTTTTTTATGTTTTTCCACACGCTCAAAATGATAAAACAATTTCGGCTCTGCCCCCTTGACAGTCCCAAAATCTATGTGGTTCTTCATCCCAGTCATGTGATAAATGGTTGACGTAATATCGTGCAACCTGACACGTGAATCACATCCTGTAATATTTAGTCATCTTAGATTGTTCAATCTAAAAAGAAAAACTGTTTTTCACATTATTTTATATTGTGAGTTGAATAATGCTTTTTGGTATTATGGCAATAGCAGCCTTATTTCTTTACATGAGCACTCTGAGAGACATAGAGTAGACTATTGTGCATTCATGACCATCCAGCCATGATATGAAAGCATCATCCCTCTTCATGTTCAATAGAGAGGGGCTGTCCTTTAGGTGCAGGGATAGAGAGAAAAGGGTGACTACCAATCTATTGTTTTTCTTTGAAAGGCACCCAATGCACAGAGAACTTATTTTAATCTAAAAAAAGAATCCCTAACCATTCTATTATAAAACAAATACTCCAAAGCCAAGCCACTGTTAATGCAGATAAAAGCACACCCGTGAATATGCCTTCTATATGCTATATTCTAAAGTCCTATAAAACAATAAGCCACTCAAAGCTGCATGCTAACAGTGCTTTACCTTGGTTAAGGTACCATGGTAAAAAGTTAAAACCACTGTAAAACAAAACCTAAAGTGGTTAAAGCCTGTTAGACTGAGCGTAACAAGAAACAGTATGATTTTATGGCTGTTCAATTACCTTAATTTTGATCTAATCACTAATTATTTATGTTTTATTTTATCATTATCAGTTAAGCAGGATTCAAAATCTGTTGTCTTTGGTGTGATCACAGAGATATGATAGGGGCTCATTCACCGGCTCTCCTGCTGTGCGAATGATGACACGGTGATTAGCAGAGGACTGCTGTGCACCTGAGGGAGCGATTGGATTTCAGGCTGGGTGGGGTGGGGCTGGTGGGTGGTGCTGGCGCAGACATTACTCATCCCATTCCTGTTAGACAGTCTCTCTCTCCCTCTCTCTCAGTGAAACCCAATCGGATGTCTCTGAGCTCCAGGACCGGAGGACGTTCTGTCAATCATTGATCATTTCTGCCGCTATGCTCTGAAATCTGGGATACAGTCAGTCAGTAAGGAGATACGGTCAATATGGAAGACTTGATCAAAAGTTCAGTAATCATTTATTATTGGTGGTGCTTGCTAAGGCATTCAGTACTATTATTATTGCTCATACATAAATGCTACAGACAAGAATTATACCTCAATTCATCTAGCTTAGTGAGGAGACATGTGCTTCTACTTATCTAAGTGACCAGACTTGAGATTTTCGAAAAAATGTGCAAAGAAATTGCCATAGACTTACATTGTAGTAAGTCACTGCAAAATCAGAATATCATATATGTTCATATACAGCAGTCCAGAAATTTTGTTTAATTAAATGTAACATTTTAAAATTGAATTGTGCTGTATGAACAGAACTGCAGCTGGCAATTAGTTGCCTGTCACATTATTGACATACAAATGGTTTTTAATTACATTTTTAACCCAAAAGTTGGGTTAGTCCATATTTAACCCAAAGTTGGGTTGAAACAACCCAGCATTTTTAAGAGTGTATGCTATTAATCACTAACATTAGAGCCATAAACTTCTTTCAGGTTGTGAAAATGACTAAATAAGGGTATTATGCAGACTCCAGTTGAGAGCAAGACACAATTTCTGTTAAGTGAAAGAAAAAAACTGAACTGGAGAGTTTGTGGATGAATACTTGAGAGGATGAAAGCAGCAGGAGTTACCCAAAATAGTTTAGAATAAAAATTAAATCCCTAAAGACCTTAAAGGCTTTATATTTACTATTGCCATCAGTTGCTATGGTTACAGGCACGACTCAAGGCTAAAAAACCGGATTGACTTCTGTTATCTGTCCATACAGACCAATCAAATCTTATACATACAGGACACCTGTTAGTAAATACAGTTGTACAGAACACCTTGGCAATGGATTAGCAAACAGTCCAGCATCAAGAAGACAAGTAAACGCCAGTCATATTTTCTCCAGAGAATGTAAAAGTAGTTTGATTAAGACCGCCATGTCATAAGCTTCCTGTGCTGATTTATTATGCAAACATTTCTGTTTCTATACGGTGGAGTAAATTTTCTGAGCATAGAGGTTGGGACGCCCTTCTAAGCAGCTTCCAGATGCGTCCTGACAAAACAAAGCGTGATAAATGTCACAATGTAGCAGTCGGCTCAGAGCCTGTGTGAGAGAGTCAAACTCACGCTAATTACCATCTCTCTGTCTGCTTATATTTTATCGACTGTCACTTCACACTGTCTGCGCTCACATTCTCTAAATGAAGAGATTCAGGTTGATATAAACTGAACTGACTCCTGCTTTCATTTCTCTGTGTGTGTGTGTGTGTGTGTGTGTCGGCTTATTCTCTCTGTTTCTCACACTGTTGTCTCCCCTCAGGTTAGGCATGTTATATTTTTAGAGAAGTGTTTTTACACGTCGTTCTCAAAGGGGGGATTATTTTTACTTACTTAGGTGTCTTGTAGAGGCATCTTATTAGACCTCATTCTTTGTGGAAAATAGTGATTGGACGCCATCCAATTGACTATTCAAATGGGCCAATTATCTCTTTTCTCTCTTACCAGAACAGTAATGTTTTCATTTAATGGACTTCAGTTTAAAAGAACTGTTTTGATAACTTTTAGTGCCAAGCTGTTCCCCCACTCTTACTTTTTTGGGCTTTTAGGAAAATAATTTAGACTGTATTTAGTGTGAACAACCAGAAACTTTGACTAATATCTGACTCATTCATTTACTCTCAGTGCTGTCATTGCCATCAACATGCAGGGACAAAGCCAAAGGATCTTCTGCTATGTTAGACCGTCAGATTTCCTCTCTCAGACTACCCACATCTGGTGGAATTTATGGGTCACAGCTTTGGAGTCTGTGTCTCAAATATGGCCTTTCCTTTTTGATCTGTTCCTTAAGAGTCCAACAAAAAGCTTCTATGATGGTAGCCAGACAGACTATGCAGTTGCTCCTTTTTTATCTCAGGTCAAGCCCAGTTAAATCCAAATGTCTTCTCACTAGACTGAGTCGCTAATATTGGATCTTTTAAAACGGATGGTGAGAATGGAGACCAAAGTAGTTAGAAAGATAGATAGATAGATAGATAGATAGATAGATAGATAGAAATGTAGCTGTGGCAACTTTGTCAATTTAAGGCCAGGCTATGCTGTATGTGGCGCAAAGTGATGCTGTGTGCTTACACGTGTGTGAGTGGAGAGTATCAGACCTTACATGGTGCGGCTGTGTTCTATAACTCCGGGGCAGGACACTCTTCCTGGCAGGAACCTAAAGACAGCAAACAGAGCCCACTACTTCAGCGTCAGAGCGGCATAGACAACAGTCACAATCCTTCCTCAGATAACCTGATCTAATTGTAGCAGCAGAGGAAAAATAGAATATCAGTCTACATCGCTAACCCTTCCTGTGTGTGGGCGCTCCGGTGTTTAGGGTGAATGTGTGTGTGTACGTGCGTGTCTATCACGCAAGTGGGAAAGGAATTGTTGGAGAAAGATCTACTAAGATCTGTCTACTAAGCAGACAGAGGCGGGAAGGCTGTCAGAGAACATAAGTTGCTGTGTACTTTTTAGGGGTGGAAAAACATTTGGAAGTTAACGAAGGCTCAATACTTACCGAGGACATCCTGCACAGGCACTGGAATGTATAAGGCCTGTTTTATCACAAACTCTATTCCTTTTTGTGTAGACTAAAGGAATCACTTTCTGCATCCATGAGGGTTAAGATGCAAAATGTTTAGATTATATTGTTGTTAAAGTGCTTACATTAAAGAAATAGTTCTCTCAAAAATGAAAATTAGCTGAAAGTCTCAGGCCATCCCAAATGTAGAGTTTTTTTCATTGCAACAAATTTGGAGAATGTAGCATTACATCACTTGCTCACAAGTGGATCCTCTGCAGTGAATAGGGGCCATCAGAATGAGCGTTCAAACAGTTAATAAAAACATCACAATAATCCACAAGTAATTGCACAGTGAAAAGCTGTGTTTGCAGGAAACAAATCCAACATTAAGGCATTTTAACTTTAAACCATCACTTCTGGCCAGAATACAAGTCCATAATCCATAATAACGCTTCCTCCAGTGAAAACTGGAGGTTCCAGAATTGTTGTCCATCAAAATAAACACACATTTGATAGAACTCTTTAGAAAGGGTTTTGCTTGAAAACGGTGCTTGATCTGTACATATTTCTCTCCAAACTCATCTAGATTTTGGTTAGCCTGAGTAAATTTTCAGCAAATGTTTACATTACATCACTTGCTCACAAGTGGATCCTCTGCAGTGAACAGGGGCCATCAGAATGAGCGTTCAAACAGTTAATAAAAACATCACAATAATCCACAAGTAATTGCACAGTGAAAAGCTGTGTTTGCAGGAAACAAATCCAACATTAAGGCATTTTAACTTTAAACCATCACTTCTGGCCAGAATACAAGTCCATAATCCATAATAACGCTTCCTCCAGTGAAAACTGGAGGTTCCAGAATTGTTGTCCATCAAAATAAACAGACATTTGATAGAACTCTTTAGAAATGTTTTTGCTTGAAAACGGTGCTTGATCTGTACATATTTCTCTCCAAACTCATCTAGATTTTGGTTAGCCTGAGTAAATTTTCAGCAAATGTTTATTTTTTGGTGAACTATTCAGTACATCATGTCTCTTTGTAGCATTCAACAGTTAGTGCAATTACCCCATTGACGTAGACTGTAAACATGATTTTTAGTTGTTTTTGCGAACTGCAGAAAGAGTCTAAATTACTTTCTCTGTCGATAGAGCTTATCTTTTATTGAACTAGGAGCATTCTTTTAATATCACAAATAAATACAGGTATACAGTAGTAGTTTCTCAATTATATAGGGATAAGGACAATGTCTAAATGTTATGGTAGCCTCCAAAAAAGAAATGGGTTGAGATTTTTCAAGTCTGCTTGATATAATGAAGATACTGTACATTTCATTCAAGTCATTAAACAAAAACAGCAAAAGAACTAGAACATTTTGGTTTTGTAAGGGAACATAACATTTGCTGATTCTCCATTATTTTTGTGGTATTATCATCTGCAGTAAATCAATGTAAAGGCTGAGGTTAGCAGTGTTGAAACTTTTGTTTAAAAATAAACCCATTCAGATGGAATTTGGGCAAACCAGTCCAAAGCAGATTTTTCAAATCATGTATTCCTAGAGGAGCGAGTTCAAGTTTAGGAATCACATGCTATTTTCTTAAGAGTTTATGTTCTGAACAATGTCCCTCCACAGTGTGAGTCCTCAAACGGATTGGGCTCTTGGGTGTATTTCAGTTGGACTTGACCTGTACTAGCATGTTGTTCTGGAGATGCTTACATCAGTATTTATTCTCATTTTATATACAGTATATATAATTACACATTTTATGGGAGGAGGGTTAGGACTTGGCTCATTATTTTTACAATTATTCTATATATAAAAACATTAGCAGTCAGTGGTATGTATTCATTAAAATAGCTCAGCAAATGTGTGTGTGTGTGTGTGTGTGTGTGTGTGGACCTCAGGCAGGTATGTCAGGCATGACACTGTGGCATTATGGAGAGTCAGTGTGTGAGCAGTAGTTCAGCTGTCCTACAAAAAATGCTGATTCCCTCTAACAAAATTGTCCACGTAAATGTCCAGCTTCCTAAAGATAGATGTAGAGTGCTATAGGGGCTTCCATAAATCATTGCATGATGGACCCTGTTAAAACAACCCTTGAACTTTGACTAACAAACAACATCACCTCTGAAACTTAAGCCCACATGGTCTAGACTCTCTTAATGAAAAAACCCTAAACACAATAAACCTACCCTATGTCCAGTAGTCCCAACATGCTCAGTATAGCTCTGTTATGTCATGTCAGTCTCCTCTGTTGTTCACTGCAATGCTGACCCTGAGTAAACACACTCTGGTCCACGTCTCTGACAGAAGAGCTGTGCCTCAGGTGTTTGAGTGCTCAGAAGGGCCCGCTGACCTCTGACCACTGGTGAGTTTGATCTAGTAGAGCCTCAAGATCTACTGCCGCTTCTGGTCACACATTCCAGACGGTTAACACCTGTTGAACATACTGAGAGAAACAGAGAGAAAACAAAAAGATGACTAGGGGGTGAAATTATAGAGAAACTGGGGAGAAAAGAAACCCATGAAAGAAGGACAAAAATGTGGGGTACTGAATTTGTGTAATATTTGGGACTTCATTTTATCCACCGAGGGCTAGGTGAAAGTATCTGAAAAGGAAAGTAATTTCAAAGGTAAAGCAAGTTTCTATATTTTGACAAAATGAAGAAAACAAACACTATTTTCTATAGAATGATATGCACTGATAAATTGTTCAGTTTCACCATTTTCTATTTCCTTTTAGCGGTTTTGCAGTTCATTTAAATGTCTATTTAAAGACCTCTTGATTAATATGCGGTCAAGAACTGCGTGCACGATCGTTATTAAACGAATTAGAAATAAAATAATTCTGGGTGAAGTGTAGCATGCCACATGCACTAAAACAAAATCCAAACAATTCACTCATTGAATTGAAAGGGGCTTCATCAGTGAAACAAATCAATGGAGACCCTACTGGCAGAACTTTGCAATAACATCCAATTCATCCAATAACATTGAGGGCAAAAGGACTATGCCCACTAATAATAATAATAATGCAAAATCAAGAAAAGACTGAATGTTAAACTGCTGCAAATTAAAACATACAGCATGAAGAACAATTTATTAAGGCCTTTTGTGGTTCTCTGGAGTGTAATACACAATGAGTTCCATGAAAACATGTCATTCTTAGTGTAATTCTCTAGATAATGAAACGTGTTCCCTGAGAGACTGCTCTATCAATCAAATAAACACAGATAAAACCATTTCCAAAACATTTCCATGAACCTTTCCTTCTCCCATTATGCCTTTCTAAGGAACACAGTTTTACTAAAACCTTGAAACCCCGAAAAAAATATGATTTTGAACTCCTAAATACAACAAAGATTATTGGAAGTTTTTTTTTAATACTAGGCTATTGCAGTTTTCTTTTTACATAAAAATGTCATGTTTAATTCAATGTGTTACTGTTTCTCTATAATTAGTCATACACCAGCTATCAAAATTTCTCCCATATTACAGACTTAAATGATGCTTCAAAATTGCAACTTCCTGAGGTGAACTAAATAAAGTGCTATTACTCTTCTAAATGATCAGACTAACAATATTCGCCTCATAGCTATTAAAATGGGCATACAAATTTCATAGACCTGCGTTGAAGAATTCATATCTTAGAGATCAAAATATTTAGACTTGTAAATTCAACCCAGCAGCGTGATGTGCAAGGACCAGTTATATTTTCTATGAAAAGCAATAAATGTACCTTTTTCCTGTTATTATAAAAGAAAGACTGAATATTAATAAATATAATGGAAATAAATAAAAAGAAATTATAAATATAACTAAATATGAATGGAAAGAGGTGAACATCATACACGTCTGTATTCAAACACGTGCAGTTCTTATGCCTTCCATACTCTCTCAGCTGCCACATCAAGCAGTGTCGTGTTTTGTAACAAGACACGGACACAATCAAGCGATCTGACTCTCAGTGTGATTCCCAAAAGTCAGAGATTTTCAATCAGGGTTCGTTCAGAGAAGCATCAGCACACAACAGCAAGTGGCATGTCGGAGTGCATGAGAATAATTAACTACAAAGGTATCTTGCACGGGATCAGTTAATCTCATACAAAGTTAATTTAGGGAAGGCAGTTCATGAGATATCAAGACAAGAGGCCTCATCAATGTGAAGGATCCTAGTGAGTTTCTTTTATCATACACTCTTAAAAATAAAGGTGCTTCAAAAGGTTCTTCAAGCGATGCCATAGAAGAACCATTTTTGGTTCCACAAAGAACCATTCAGTCAAAGGTTCTTTAAAGAACCATCTCTTGCTTATCTTTTTATAATCTGAAGAACCTTCTTTCACCACAAATAACTTTTTGTGAAACAGAAAGGTTCTTCAGATGTTAAAGGTTCTTTATGGAACCATTTAGACAAAAAAGGTTATTCTATGGCATCGTGAAGCACCTTTATTTTTAAGAGTGTAGGGGGAAAATCAGCAGTCTTAGTGTGGTATGCTCACTGACAGTGAATAATTGCATTTTTATGATGAATCTTAGCCTGCAATACAGACTGCTCCTACAACAGGCGTCTAATAATCTGTCATTTTTGCTCACAGGAATCACATGTTTTAAGCCATCAAACTGAACACTTTGTATATCAGTATAAATATTTTATTATTTAGCCTTCCTTTCACATTATGAACAAGCAAATCAAACTTGCTGTACCTCAAGGTAGCTCTGAAGAATGAGCAGTCCACAACCTCTTTTGCCCAGCCATTATAGAATTCAGAAGGTCTGAATTGTTGGCAGGAATAGTTCACCCAAAAATGAAAATTTGCTTGAAAATAAAGGATGTAGCGATCCAAGATGTAAATGAGTTTATTTCTTCATCTGAACAGATTTTGAGAAATTTAGCATTATATCACTTACTCACCAATGGATCCTCTGCGGCGAATGGGTGCCATCAGAATGAGAGTCCAAACAGCTGATAACAACAACACATCACATGACATCAACATCAAATGTAACAAACAAACAAACAAACTCATCTTGGATGGCTTGAGGGGGAGTAAATTTCCAGCAAATTTTCATTTTTACTATTCCTTTAAGATGTCAGAACAGTATTAACTAAAATTAATAATTGCACATTCTGACAAAAGGCAGTTACCACAGTCTTGGCTTTTACCCAAGATGCCACTGACTGCAATCACATCGTACAATCTGAAAAGCAACAATTCATAGAATGGAAAGCACAGAAAAAAAGTTATTGTCGAGGTGAGTAAAAACAGAATGAAAAGGAAGACAAAAACTAAAATCAGAAGAACAACACATAGAGGGAGGCTTTCATATTTTGTGTTTAATGGTCCTCTTACTGTTCCCCACTGTGGCAGAGTGTGTAATCATTCGCAATGAGAGCTCACACGAACAAGAACACTAGATGTGCAAGTCAGACACGAGAGTAAACATTGCCCTAGGACAGAAGACCAAAATAAAAGCATGATTTAATGTATGAAGATCTCTTCAGACGAAACAAAATGCGCCAAACTCCCCCCTGAGAGTCTCCGTCTCATCTTGGCCTGTACATGTTTGTGTAAAAGCCTCTTTTTGAAGTGGTCCTCCTAGTGTTTAAAGATGTCTACAAATGGAATGTACTACACATTCAGAACTCACATTTTAGGAAAATAACAATCAAAAGGCATTGCTTCAGCTTTTTGTGCATGACTGCACTGCCCCACATTAGGCCACATGTATCCCAGCATTCCATGAAACAATGGGAGAGGAACAGGGTGACTAGAGAAGCCCTTGGCATACACGCACAAGCTATTCCTTGACAAAAACACTTCACTGTTTTCCCAGCTGCCTCAAAATAGAGCACACTGTAAATCTCCCACCCCGCCATCTTTCTCAATCACAGTATTCACTATATGCTCTCTCACAAACACGATCGAGTAAACGAATAAGACAGTTTCTTAAAAGCGAAGTGTATAATTTCCGCACCACTACCTTAACTAAACCCAAACGCTAAAATAATGACTTTTCAAACAGTGTTGCGCACTTTCACTTTTAATTTTAGCACTCAATTAAAGGGGTAGCCTAGTGCACCCAAAAATGAAAATTCTGTCATTAATTACTCACCCTCATTTCGTTCCAAACCCGTAAAACCTTTGTTCATCTTCGGAACACAAATTAAGATTTTTGATGAAATCCGAGAGCTTTCTGACCTTGCATAGACAGCAATACAATGCAACTGAATGCAACACGTTCAAGGCCCAGAAAGGTAGTAAGAACGTTGTTAAAACACTTCAGTGGTTGAACCGTAATGTTATGAAGCTACGAGAATAGTTTTTGTGTGCAAAGAAAACAAAAAAATTACATATCTTCCGCAAAGTCTCCGCCACATTGTCACGACAGTACAACGACGCATGCGTGTATATTCCTCTGCTTGTAAACAAGCCGCAGTGCATCCGGGTTCTACGTCAGAATGCCGGCTCCGGCATCAGCAGCATCACATGCATGTGTCGTGGTACTCTCTTGAAATTGTTGAATAAAGTCATTATTTTTGTTTTCTTTGCACACAAAAAGTATCCTTGTAACTTCATAAAATTAAGGTTGAACCACTTATGTCACATCATGGACTAATTTAACGATGACCTTACTACCTTTCTGGGTCTGGGAACGTTTCAGTTGCATTGCTGTCAATGGATGGTCAGAAAGCTCTAGAATTTCATCAAAAATATCTTAATTTGTGTTCCAAAGATGAACGAAGGTCTTATGGGTTTGGAACAACATGAGGATATGACAAAATTTTCATTTTTGGGTGAACTATCCCTTTAATATACCTGGAGAGGGAAATCCATTAGGATCTTCATTCACCTTAGTGGAGTTCAGCTGAATCATGCTAAAAAGAATGTAGATGTGACAAGTCATGTGACAGATTAGATTGACTTGCAAATGACACGACACACAGACAAAAGAAGGTACTGATGAAACATAATTTATGTTTTTACTATAATTGTTTTATTATAGTAAAAACATTTAAATAGTTTTTTATCAAATTCGTTTTGATTCATTCGTTTCATTGATGGGTATTCAAAATAGTCAAAATAAAGAACAAAATAGTTAACTAACTGTGTGTGTGTGTGTGTGTGTGTGTGTGTGTGTGTGTTTGTGTGGGTGTGTGTTATTTTTATTGTGGTTTATTCATCACTCTGGAAATGGAAAGTCAAGTGAAGTGCATTGCATTGTGGGATATATTGCATACTACATACTACTATTGCATACTATATGGAACTAATGTTATTCCAACGTGTGAGCGTGTGAGTCTATGTCTATATAGAGGTGTGTGTGTGTGTGTGTGTGTGTGTGTGTGTGTGTGTGTGTTTGTGTGGGTGTGTGTTATTTTTATTTATTTACTTAAAACAGGAATTGATAGAACAATTTTGTTTTTACTATAATATAATATAATGTTAATTAATTAATTAAATAATTAATTAATATAGTTAGCAAGTCCGTTCTTTATTTTTTAATTTAAATGTCCATCAATGGAGGGAAAAAAAATGCTTTTTCTGCTTAAAGGTGTTACAACCTTTACCAGCAGGAGCTGACTGATAAAGTTGATAGAACACCTTCAAACATATTAAAATTTGTATTAGAAGAAGGTCTAGTTGAATAGCTCACCACTTTTAAGAGAACCTAAAAACTTCACAATTTTGTCTTAACTTCAAAAGTAAAACAGTCCCAACAAATTAACCAAATACTGTCCATAATGTGTCCACAAACACTGTTATGTGTAAGCTACACAGCAAGTAATTCTAAAAGAACTGAAGTGATGGACTATCATATGAAATCCGCAGGAGGTGGTGAGGATCGACAGGGTTCCAGATTGGAGAACAGCTGATGAAACGAGAGCCAGGACAATACAGAATGTCACTCAGCCAGAGAAACACACAGGCATAAGGGCTGGTCATTCAACTCCTACTTCACTCCTACACACACACGCACCACCCACATGATATCACAGTCACAAAAAAACAAAAAACACATGACCTTGGAAAACAAGTTGTAGTGTGTGCCGGAATCAGGTTCAAACGATGAGAGAATGTCTGATCATCTCTGCTGAGAAAACACATGATTTGAAGGTTGACGTGAAGGATTACGAAATATTCAAAGACTAGTTTGGTGCAGACTTACATTACTAGCCTCCAATTAATTTATCTAAATTAAGGGTGTGTTTAATTTGAATCTGTTAGAACAATACCTCTAACCAGTCATTATATACATTTCATGAAAAAACATGTTATTTTTGCTAATGTCAGATATTTTGTGATCTGAAAAAAAGAATCTAAAGTGACATTCTGAGGCCTAACAAATAAAATGAATTCAGCACAGTCCTGAATCCAATTAATTCTAAATCAAACTAGTTCGCACTGTCCTCTAGTGGTCATATTGTGTTATAGCTCTGCTTCAGTAATAATGTACTAGATGCCTGCAGGGCCATTCAGATCAATATTTCCCAGGCCCTCTTGATCTCAGACACTTTAAAGCTGTTATTCTTGCTGCTCCATTGATCTAGACTGAAAATCTGCAAACTGCACAATACACACACTATTCAATTTAAACACAAATGCAAACTAAATACTGCAATAGTAGCAGCCTATTAATATGCTATTCTGAACAAAGTCAGTGTGCTTTGTTTGCATACTGCACATTGCGTACTTAGAAAATGTAGATGTATATACATAGTTAGAAAATGATTAATCACGACTAATCGCAGTTAGAAAATGATTAATTGCGACTACTCGCATATAAAAAGTTTGTGTTTACATAATATAGGTTATGTGTGTGTAGTGTAATAAATATATATTTATGTGTAATATAAATCATATATATATATATATGTACACTGAAAAAATTTTGGGTAATGATTCACATCTATATTTTTTAACTTGAGCCAATGAAAAATATATAGCTTTGCCCTAAGGGCTTTTATTTTTCATTGGCTCAAGTTAAAAAATATAGATGTGGATAATTACCCTAAATTTTTTTTAATTGGATGAATGAAACATTTTTTCAGTGTATATATATATACAGTATATATATATATATATATATACACACACACACACACACACATATACATGTATATATGTGTATTTATATGTAAACACTAACTTTTATTTTAGAAGCGATTAATCAATTAATTGGTTTGACAGTTCTAATTTATTTTCATGTCAGCATATATGAAGTCTCCATCTCTTATACCAGTTTTCACGTGACGCCATCTGTTTATGATGACAGTAGACGATAACCGATCTGGTTGTGATGCATTGGTGTAGACAAAATGTGATCGATATATTGTTGCCCTTTGTCTATATCTGTCTGATACAAACACACTATTCAATTTAAACACAAATGCAAACTAAATACTGCAATAGTAGCAGCCTATTAATATGCTATTCTGAACAAAGTCAGTGTGCTTTGTTTGCATACTGCACATTGCGTACTTAGAAAATGTAGATGTATATACATAGTTAGAAAATGATTAATCACGACTAATCGCAGTTAGAAAATGATTAATTGCGACTACTCGCATATAAAAAGTTTGTGTTTACATAATATAGGTTATGTGTGTGTAGTGTAATAAATATATATTTATGTGTAATATAAATCATATATATATATATATGTACACTGAAAAAATTTTGGGTAATGATTCACATCTATATTTTTTAACTTGAGCCAATGAAAAATATATAGCTTTGCCCTAAGGGCTTTTATTTTTCATTGGCTCAAGTTAAAAAATATAGATGTGGATAATTACCCTAAATTTTTTTTAATTGGATGAATGAAACATTTTTTCAGTGTATATATATATACAGTATATATATATATATATATACACACACACACACACACACATATACATGTATATATGTGTATTTATATGTAAACACTAACTTTTATTTTAGAAGCGATTAATCAATTAATTGATTTGACAGTTCTAATTTATTTTCATGTCAGCATATATGAAGTCTCCATCTCTTATACCAGTTTTCACGTGACGCCATCTGTTTATGATGACAGTAGACGATAACCGATCTGGTTGTGATGCATTGGTGTAGACAAAATGTGATCGATATATTGTTGCCCTTTGTCTATATCTGTCTGATACAAAAAAAAGAAATAATCTTCAGTTTGATCTTCAGCATGTTTCTACATATTGTAAAGAACATCAATGTCTTTAGTTTCAAGTTACTTAAAGAATTTGATGCTGTTGACAGGATAAATATATACAATCCAGCTCTAAGATTTACAGTGGTTGCCAGGGATTTGATTCTCAGATCATCTATTCTTACAGTTGCGTTTGTGTGAGAAGATCTTTCAGATTTATCATTCTTGAGGCCCAGAGTTGGATCCATCTTTACTGTATTTCTGCTCACAGCTATCAGTGAAAACAGTTATATATATAAATGAATTTTAGGCCTAATCAATTATTACATCAAGCCAAGGCCAATCCCATCCTGCTGAGGATCACTGAACAAGTAATCCACTTTATAAATTCACATTTACACTTAGGTTCTATACGATCATTCCTGCTTCCAGACTTCATAAGTGTGGGGGAAAGAATGCTGGCTGGAGAAAACCATCGGGCAAAAACTGATGCAAAAGCCCACCGGAACATGCCAGGTGCACCGGGCCAGAATGAAAGATGACGTTCCCGGTGCTGAATGGAGGGTGGAGGGCAGATGTGGACCCACAGGTCAGGCTGATGTTGGGTAGAGAGTTCGTGCCAGGTTGCAGGGAACTCTCAGCACCAGGGTTCTGCTTTTTCCACTTGGTTCTTCGGTTCTGGAACCAAATCTTGACTTGGGTTTCTGTCAGGCTCAGAGACAGCGCGAGATTTAGTCGCTCGCATACGGATAAATAACGCGTAGCGTGGAATTTGTTCTCCAGAGCCACCAGCTGTTCGTATGTGAACGCGGTTCTGGCGCGCCGTGGCTTCGCGCAGCAGTGATCTGACCGCCGCCGCCGCTGACGCGACAGATCATCCGGCGCTGGACTGATTCTCTCTTCACCTGTCTCCGGTTCTTCACAAGAAGAAAAGCCCGATCTTACATTTCTGAGCGAGGCTGATGAGTCCAAGTCAACATCTGGATCAGGAGGATGGAGTCTGACGCAACTTTGATGTTCATCAGTTGATTGATCACCTGTCAAAAATAAAATTACAAAAAAGATTTCGATATGTCAAGTAGGCTATCTAATTTCTCACGCGATAAAAACGAAGAATAAGCTAGAGGAGAGTGGATATTTATTTATTTAATGAACACGTTTTGACCTTAGCTTTAAAGTTTAAATTTGAATGCGTTTGTTGTGAAATTGGAAGGTTACAGGCCTTAAACGCAGATAGAAGCATGGACAGCATGCTTGAGTGTTCTGCCAGATTGCTTGGCGTTGCAGAGCGTTCTGATTGGTGCTTTGGCTGGTACTAATTATTAGGCTATTTAGAGTAAAATCCGATGTGTTCTACGCGTTTTTATTATTTAAATTCTTCTTAATTAGCCTAATAATAGTTAAGGCTGCAATTTTTTTTTTATTAATGCAGTTTATATTAGGCCCTAGTAAAATAAATGAATGAATGAATAAATAAATACAATAAACATAAGACACTTGCAATCAAAATAAATCTTATCCAGTGATCAGCTGAAGAAAAGTATCTGGCAGCTATATAAATGTGCTGACAATTAAACTAACGAATGTGAGCAGCGCTGTACATGTCCTGTACAGGAATAGGGGGAGGTTGTTACTGTGTGTGGATTTCAAGAAAAGACTGACGTGGAATGGCCATAGTCCCTCAACAATTTCAAATCACAAATCGCCTCAAATGTCATGTTGCGGAAAGAAACCCTAGTTAAATCCAGCTCTGCCGTCCAGCCATGACGCGCTAATGGAGTTTCATATTTGTCGGCAGATCGATAAATGTCATCTATTTAAAGGGAAGTTTTAATCGAACGATATTTGGGATCAGACATGGCAGGGGGTTGAAGTTGGGAGCCGCAAGCTGCTGGAGGGAGATATGCAGCATCCAGTAATGGGATATCGATCAAAGTGAGCGCAGGCATCCTCAATGGGACGATTTAAACAATTATCTGCCCTGACTGTCCCAATGGCACTCACTTACTCAGCTGCGGCTGCTTAAAGAAAACGCAGTCTTGGAAATGAGGGGAAGGTCAAATCCTACCATCTAATGACACAATATGACACACAAGATCTGTTTGGAGGATATCTACAGTTGAAATTATGATGTTTAACCATATTGTCTTTTTACAGCCTGTGTGAAAATTCATTCAAACACATAGGCTATTTTTATAGAAATACAGTAGTGACCGTATATTTTCCCATAATCCTTTGCTGTTTACAGTAAAACACATTTTACAGTATCTTACTGTACTACAGTAAAATACTGTTCAAATGACAAAAATCAGTTACAGTGTATAACAAGAGTTTACTTACAGAAATATGTTAGTGTTTTGTTTGAAATGCGAGACAAAGTTTCACTGAACGTCGTCAAAAAATAGAGAAACTATTTTAAAAGTCATCAAATAGGGCCTAATTAATACACTGTTTTGCTTATTATTATTAATCATATTTCCTCACCTATATTTTTGCAGATGGAAAGCGATTCTTCGTGCGCAGTACTACTTTCTTTCCCGTTGCGCTGTTCCTCCAAACTTCCCAATTCTGTGTTACCTGAAGATAACGTCCGTTCTTTCTCCGACACGGCGTGGGTTTTTTTACTTGTGAATTTTTTAGGATCCAGTATGTCAGTAATCGAAAAGGAAATCCGAAGAGCTGATGGTGCTTTCACTCCGGACTCCTGATATTCAAGCATTTTCCAATTTCCAGTAGTATTTCTGCTGTCTTGGGTCTGTATTCTCTTACAAAGCAGACACAGAAAGGGAATGCAGCTTCTGGTCGGGTCTGAGGTGCTGCGGTCAGATGTCAGTGGATGAAGGTGTGCTTGAGCTCTTTAACAGGTCCATTAGAGGAGACGCGTGAACACGAGAGTTGAACGGGATCCCTTTCGATTGGCTGAGAGCATTCGGTACTTAAACCTGCGCTCATTTCAATCAATACAATACGGACAAGTTCCCAGACTGACAAGTGGCATAACTCAAGAAACTGTTGCATCTAATCCTTAGCCTACACTCTTCAGTGTTCGTTTGCACAGTATGTTTAGCAAAGGACCCTTGCAAGAACATTTTTTACACTGTAAAGGGTTCTTGAGCTATATAATACTTGTTCTTATCAGAGATTTGCATTGATTTCTGTCAAATTATAGTAAATAATAGTAATTAAAAATAGGCTACCTCTATCCTTATTATTCCTGACAATAAAATCTACTTTTTCAATAACAAATGAGAAATATTATCATTGCACCCCTCGAATAAACTACCAATTTTGCCATTTTTTTCTGGCAAATAACTGATGTGGCTTCAGTACTGTACAGTGTGTTGGCTTATTTCATAGTCAATAGCTTAAGCCAGTATCTTCACATTCACTACGTGGCATCAATCTGCCAAAGCTTGGGATGAATCAATAAACGTGTGTCCGGCACTGATAAATGAGGAGCTCTCCTTCAAAGCGCTACTGTTTCAATATCTAGCTAGTGATTTACTTCTATTAGTCTATTCCCCAAAATACATACATTAAATTAAAAAAAATAATAAAATAAAATAAAATATTTAATAAGCTACTGACTCAATTCCCAAGATGGGAAAGCTTAAACTATAGCATACAATATTGGGGCCACACTTAAATGGATAATTAACATAGAAGATATTTTTTAAATGCCTTATTAACTGCACCTGTGTGAACTTGAAGTCAACTAACTTCATACATCTACTAAAAAAAAATAATTGCAAAAAAAAAAAAGAGTAGAAATGTTAGTTTTGAGAAAAGCCTATTTCTGAAAATCTCCGCTTAGTTATTTTTCCACTGCAACGAAATTCATATATGTTTAAGTGGCTTTAAGTGAGCAAATACTCACTGTAAATCAAAAAGACAATTGCATTGTCAGAATACCACACACACACACACACACCATCAAACCTTTGTCAACTTCTCAGATCACAGATGCTGATTCCTCTCCTCTCCTTTATGAAACAGAGTGACTTAACCTCCCCTCCACCACCATTCAATTGTATTTCTATTTGTTTGCTGGCAGCCTGCAGTGTATATTTTGTGGTTGCAACATGGTCAAACTTCAGATGCTCACTGTCTGAACAGGGACTGTTTGCTTGCATTAGCATATCTAAGCCCAGCAGCCTGCACTGAGTGAGCTCCATAAGAATGAGGGCTGAAGTCTTTCCTGCAAGTTTACAACTTCCTCTCTGCAGGCCTGACACTATGCACATCTGTTTACACAAGACCAGAACACAAAAGTGTGGCCCGGGGGCACAACGTAGTCTCAGGTACTGGAGATAAAGAACATACAAAAGGTAAGATGGAGAATCTGAGGACAGCAGCTGCTGCAGCTAAGAGGAAAACTTTGTGTGCAATGCCTGGGGAGAGGGGCACACTTACGGACAAACCTCCCCACTGTTCCAGCATCCCCACCTCCTGACCCATAAACCCAGAGCACCAGGAAGATCTGCTAAATATCGGATCATTCATGTAGTCTCGTCTTGAGGTGGAGCTTTGCTTACGGATGGGCGTTTACTCTTTGTTTGGCTTTGTCCCTTGATTCCTATTCAGAGTGCAGATGGACAATAGAATGGGAAACTGCTGAAATGTCACTCTTTTGAAGATTACAACTTCAGAGCACTAAAAGTAAAAAAATGCCTCTCTTTAAATGCAGAAAGGATACTTAAAAAATCTTATGAGGGGTGTAAAGAGTTTAACTTATCTGTCTCTAAAAAGCGATGCTTGTTACAGTGAAACAGCATTGCTTTGATATTCCTCAAACTTTCTGTTTTGTTTTGTAGATAATTTAAGCCAGGGCTGTCCAAACTCGGTCCTGGAGGGCCGGTGTCCTGCAGAGTTTAGCTCCAACCCTAATTAAACACACCTGAACCAGCTAATCAAGCGCATAGAAACTTCCAGTCAGGTGTGTTGAGGCAAGTTGGAGCTAAACTCTGCAGGACACCGGCCCTCCAAGACCGAGTTTGGACAGCCCTGATTTAAGCCTTAAATGTGCTATTTCAGTTTTGTAAACTTTATTATTCTTAATCAATTTAAGATTAAAGTTATTCAGCATTAAAAAAAACTGACAGTGATGGCATCATCATAATATTTGCATACAGATTTGTGATTCATCTACTTTTGTACACCTATTTACATACAGAATTAGGATTAGTCTTATCATCATTGCATTTACTTAACTATTTACAGCTGCCTTTACACTGTAATTAGTCAAGTATGATTGTTGTGTGTAGTCATTTAATTTGCATAGAACCCAAGCCTAAAACGTGAACTTCCTAAAACTTTGACACTATTATTTTGCTGCCTTCCTGCTGCTGCCTATTTCCTTCAGAAAATACAAATATAATTTATCATTTCAAATATTCAATTTACACAATTGTTAAGATTTATCTAAAAATAAATTGCACAATACTTGTCAACAGTGGCCACAACTAAGAAAAGCCTCTGAATCCTATGAAATACATAAACAAAAAAGAACTGGAAACCAATTGACCCTTCGCCGGGAGTTTGACTTACAGGTGATCTGATCAATCATAACTCTAAATCTGCCATTTTGTCCTACAAAAAAAAACAGACAGGAAAGTAGATTTACGTCGATATTCAATTTACACAATTGTTAAGATTTATCTAAAAATAAATTGCACAATACTTGTCAACAGTGGCCACAACTAAGAAAAGCCTCTGAATCCTATAAAATACATAAACAAAAAAGAACTGGAAACCAATTGACCCTTCGCTGGGAGTTTGACTTACAGGTGATCTGATCAATCATAACTCTAAATCTGCCATTTTGTCCTACAAAAAAAACAGACAGGAAAGTAGATTTGCGTCAGTGGACTTGAACTTGAAAAATGTTGTGTATTGATGTCTTTCCGTGGTGGAAATAAGATACCTTCTGATGTTCATTCATGTTTATTTTCATTCATGTTTATTAAGGGAAGTGGGTCTTTGTGAAGGGTCAATTGCTGTACTCATACAGTGTAAGCACCAAAAAACACACTGGAGAGAAAGCATTACACCAAAACTTTTGGGCATTATATGAGAGTTATGTTTTAGGACATTTAGGTGAACACAAGGTCGGCAGCATTGTTTGGTAACAGTTCTACCTGTTCAGCAGCAGGCGTAATGAAGGCTTGCTGGCAGCGTCCGGGACGGGTGAGCGCGTCTGGCAGATGCTGACATGCAGCAGATGTAGAAAGTGGCTGGGTGATTTGTTCAGGGCCTGGATCAAAGCAAAAGAGGGCAATTACACCAGGGGACACTGTCACACATTCATGGACGTTGGCCTCCTTTTCACAAACACACACTCTTTCCCTGAGGTAAAGGTCAGTTCACTCTACAGATTTTATACATGATTAAATGGCAGCTATCACTACAGCCGAAGCATGTAAATGACAGAAGAAACAACTTCAGAGAATCCACCCATAATATATTCGCTGAAGTAAAGCTTCACATAGTTCCTGAATAGAATATAATAGAATAGAATAGCATTCATTTCCAAACTGGGGCTGGTACATTCATAATATATTCGCTGAAGTAAAGCTTCACATAGTTCCTGAATAGAATAGAATAGAATAGAATAGAATAGAATAGAATAGAATAGAATAGAATAGAATAGAATAGAATAGAATAGAATAGAATAGAATAGAATAGAATAGAATAGAATAGAATAGAATAGAATAGAATAGAATAGAATAGAATAGAATAGAATAGAATAGAATAGAATAGAATAGAATAGAATAGAATAGAATAGAATAGAATAGAATAGAATAGAATAGAATAGAATAGAATAGAATAGAATAGAATAGAATAGCATTCATTTCCAAACTGGGGCTGGTACATTTTCCTAAATAAAATTCCTTAAATAAATCAAAACAAATAAAATACCTTTAAACTTAATAGAAGCCAAATGGAATCAGTCTCTATTTGTGAAAGAAACAAACACAAATAATATCTTTCATTAGTCTATAAATACACAAAAGTGATTAATGAAAAAAGAATCGACACTGACCCTAAAAAAAGAATAGAATAGAATAGAATAGAATAGAAAAGAAGGATTTCCAAGATGGGGCTGGTGGAAAATTGCATTATGGCTACAATTTCTCATAAATAAAATTCCTTAAATAAATCAAAACAAATAAAATAATTTTACACTTAACAGAAGCTACACAGAATCAGTCTCAACTTGTGAAAGAAACAAACAGAGAAAAAAAATCTTTAAATGGACAATAAAAACACATGGAATGGAATGGAAAAAGATTTATCACTGGCCCTCAATAGAATAGAATAGAATTCATTGCCACACAATTGAATTGAGACTAATGGAAAATGACATAAAATGAGTTGGTCATCAAACAAAATGATCTTCTTTAAAATCTAATTCCCTACTATGTGACATGGGTGAAGGGAAATCTCATCTGAGAACCTGCATTTTCTTCTGCCTTTCACCATGTCTGCCGTGGCCTTTCACCGTCAGTAGAAATGACAGGACTCCGTGAGCAGTGTAAATTTCTATTGGCGTCTGTCACAATGGAAACGCACACACATCTATGTTTTGTGTCAGGTGTTTAGTGATGCACATACTAAATGTATGCAGAGGTGTCAGACTTCATTGGCTGAGATAAAGTGCAACCCCAGATGCTAGACAGAGAGATAGGATGCCTTTAGGACTACAGCATAATCACTGTCTGCTGTGAATGGACACTCGGGTTAGTGTACTGCTAATGTAGAGTGTAAAAGAAAGAATTACACATGGTCTTGAGGTTATGGGTCGCAGTCGATGTGATGTTCTGTCACTCAGCACTTGCATTGATTGCTCATTGTTCACAGAAGATCGCATCATAATTCATTCAATCTTAACGAGTCCCCCTGGAACCACCTGCATGCCTTTTCTCAATTGCCCCTTTAAAAAATCTCACACTCTGCAAGCTCAAAAATGAAGATATATTAGTAACATATTATATTAGAAGCTATTAGTAACATTATTTAAACAGCCCTCTTTAAAGCCAGGGGGAGGCTGACTTTATCTGTTAATCAGTTCTGTAGCATGTTTTGTCCCAGGACTCAAGAATAATTTCATTTTAATTGTCATGAAATGCCCATCAGTAGTTTCATGGAGAATGGATGTACTCTACATGTATATGATTATATGCTGTAGATGGCCGATGTGAAGGTCTTTCGTAGCTTTGCTCTCTGTTGACACCAGCATAATTGCTATACTGAGCGCTGAATCAGGCAATCCTTACTAATCAATAAAGTCTTCACCAGCCATTTCCCCCAGTGATTCTGCCCTCATTTCACCTCTAATTGTTCTTTTTCACCCAGGAAGGTCTGCAGCTATGCCATGAGCAATAAGTATGAGTACGTGTGCATGTTTCATAATCTTAAAACAACAAAGCAGAAGAGAACGTAACATCACACACACTATTTTTTCTCTCCAGACCCAGACTTGACCTTGTGCTACCTCGTGTAGCTCTATGTACGTCTAAAAAGCATAAAGTAATGCTAATCCCCTTTCAAAATGTTGTCATTTTAAATACAAATTCCTAGGATAAACACAGAAAGAAACATTGAAAGAAATGTCTAATGATGAGATACAATTTTGATAAAAATGTGCCAAATACAATGTTTAATTAAACCAAGATATAAGACATACATGTAAAGTATTCTACATCATATAATAATAAAATATTTCATATAATTCATAAATAAAATGTTTTATCTCTTAGCACCTAAATGTACATGCAACTATAAGGTTAGCTGTACTTATAAATGAGTCTATATAAAATCGACTAAGAACATCCACTAAGGTAAAATATAACCTACTGTAAACCAATTTCTGACGTTAAGGTATCCTAATTTCTATACCGCCTAATAAAGCTATACATAAATACTGGCACCTGAGTGAAAATAAAGCACATGATAAGTTCTGGCCTTGACAGATGAAAGTAAATTTTGATTTGCTGCAACAACTATGTCATTTAATAATCCTATCTTTTTTATTACAAAGAGGGACAGATTCATGGATAATGCAATTGCTTATGAAATAAAAGCCTCTCTCCACTCGGGGACCGGAGATTTAGAACCGGAGCATGATAGCTTGACTTCTCTAACCTTGATGTTGGATGCACTAATCACGTACGACAAACTTTCCTCATATGTAATGGCTTGCAGAGAATTATAGGTCAATTTAGGCTCGGTCAGTGAGACGACCCTCATCAATAACCTCTGTTCCATCTTTCCTGCTTTAGAAGTTGACCTTTGCGATTTTTCTTGCAAGGAGAGCAGACTCTATATTGCAATGATGTGTGCTCGTAGTGTGGTCAGTCCTCATGTTGTGCTGGTTGGCCACTCATGTGTAGTGATGCTTGCAGGGCCCATCCTGTGACTCCGGGGCATATGGACTCTACTGCCCATTTCCCTGGGGCATTATTGCCATGCTGATTTACTACCAGTGAAGGACAATCATCAGAGACCAAATTATACCCCAATCACAGTGTGTGAGAGTTTGTTCATGGTCTTTAGGTTAAAGCAATGAAGGGTGAAAACCTCTATAGACAATCAATTATGTTACAGTTAGTATGGTTTTAGCTACCATTCCTTATTTTAGAAGGTTGCTTTAAAATATATGAATCCAAACACAAATAAATTGGGAAATGAGTCCAAGCGTGGTTATATTTGCCCATGTTGCACTGACAGCTTTTGACATATTGCACCATATTTAAGAAATGGGATTCTCGTTGTCTGGAAGTGAGAATCACTTATCTTTAACATTAAAGGTAATAGATCTTCAGGGTGAGATTTTTATCGACATTTCTCATTACCAACCTATTGGTGTTTATAGCGACGGTCATAAATGGCTCCCTGTGGTGCTGTGTTTTATGAAGAGATCAGCTGTCAGGGCATATGCGTTTGAATCTCTGCTGGATGCAATGACACCGGTCAAGTTTAAAGACCTGAGACAGGAAAAGAGAGAGAGAGAGTTCTTCACTATAAGGGAAACTGGGATAGACTAATGCTGCGTTCAAGTCCTCCTGGGACGTTTGTACTTACGAGTTGACAAGTTGTAATTACGACGTCAGGTGCGTTCAAGTCAGTTTAGTCGGCACAAGATGGCGGTGTACCTTCTTTTAACAAATTACAAGAAAATACAACAGGGTCTGCATTTTTTTACTTGGATTTCATTAACTAGCTGCGTAACAAGAACATGACCAATTTAAGTTTATAGGACAACTAAACTATCAATTTAAACAAAAACTACAGACGTTGCATCCATCGATTCCGCCATGTTTCTCATTGACACGCCCCCAACTCGGAAACTCGGGGCTTAAAGAAAATTTCGAGTTTCCCACTCGTAATAACGACTTTGTGGTTGCGTTCATGTGCGCTCAACTCATAAATACAATCTATCCGACATGGCTTGAACACACCATTTCTGTATGAAGTCAAAATAAAGTGAAGACACACCTACGTCACTATGTGGGAAGATTTGCATAACGCCGCCCAAATGTTCACGCAAAGAAAGAAGGCGTAACTTTTATTCTCGCTTTAGTATTGTTGCTGCCGCAATGTCGTGAAGGCGCTGTGTGTTTCATTGTGAAAGCGAAACTACTTTGTTTGGTCTTCCAAAAGAGGACGATATTTGCTTCGTCATGCCTAGAGCTGATCCGTGCTGGTCGCTGAGGAAATACATCAACTTCGCTCTGTAGATCTCCGGATCGGCTTTCACCGTGGACGAAGCGGAGTCCAGCCCGGGGTCGTCACATGTGGTTGCCGCAAGCCCGCCCGCCGCCGCTCACTCAAGCCGGCCTCCGCTCACTCAAGGCCGCCGTGTGTGACGCTGTTTCGATGTGTCCAGAGCATTTTATGGAGGACTGTTTCCTGATCCTGGTAGAGTAGACTACAATGCCGGCTGTTCTGACTCACGGACTGTAAGTACGTTTTTTATATTTAAAGAATTTGCCACTGACGATTCAAATGCGAGTTTTGAGCAGTGTAGAGTAGCGTTTGTAGTTTGTAATTTCTCCGATCACAAATGAAGACATGGTTTTATGTTTACGCGGCGCGATGCAATGCAACGCGTAAAAATCAAGCGTAGCGTTAGTTCTGGCAGGTCACGTTAGTCAAGCTGACTCTCAGTTGATCCTCATCAACCTATGGGAATACGACACCTATCTAAGTATTCATATATAAGGTCCCGCAGTAGTATCAGCAGTTTTCGCATTGCTCAATAGCTAATTACCCTCCTCCATCCCCAGCTCCTCCTCTGTCAGTCAGGATTCAGCCTTCTGATTCTCCTTTGAATCAGACTAATTCTAAAATGTGTACATAACATTATTGAACTTTAACTATATCTGCAATTCATTTATGTTGGTTCTGTTCTGTTTACCCTGGGGGGGTTATCGCTGCTCTCCCTGCTCTCATCCATGCTAGGCTGCATGGATGCGCAGGGAGTTCTTGCCCAGAACGGAACCATACCGCCAATCCAAACTGTATGCTAATTGTCAATCATGTTTGACGATAGTGGTCCTGACAGAAAGACAGTATAAGTCATTATAATCCGTAATTATGTCCCCACTGGATGCAACAAATGCCTAGTTTATAATGGGTTTTTTAATGTTTTTGTCTCGTAGCTTCGACGGGACACGCCATCACAATATGGTAAGGGGCGTAACATTTCCGTCACACGCTTGAGGTATTCGGCCAATCACAACGCACTGGATAGCTGGCCAATCACAGCACACCTCGCTTTTCAGACCGATGAGCTTTGTAAAAATCGACGCGTTTCAGAAAGGCGAGGCATAGAGGAGAAACAATGATGTACAGTATGTGGAAAATAATGTTTTTTTAACCTTAAACCGCATAAACACATTTCATTACACCAAATAATGTTCTTTTTAGCAACATCATATGACCCTTTAAAGTTTATTTATCAAATATATTCTCAAAAATATTTTTATTTTGTACTGTTAGCAGTACATTCGCATAAAATATTGCTACTTATATCAAAATATAAACAACATTTTAACAATGACTGTCAGCGTCTTGGCTTTGTGGGTGCGCTAGACACGCTGTTGCTAAGCGGTTGCTAGGGTGCTCTGGGTGGTTATTTACTGCCTCGAGTCAAAAAAGAGGTTTCTTCAAGTGCTCGAGTATGAGCCAAAGCTAAAGAGTGAGCAGCAGTAATGGAGATACTTCATACCCAGCAAGCAATAGCCGTCATTACAACGTCTCGTTTAAGTATAGACCCGATATAGTCCGGCTACGTGTAATCCACATCTAGCCCAAATAACCTTGAATTTGGTTTCATGTCGTTGTTTGGCAAAATAACTTGTGAGATGTATGATATTCCATCATGTAAGCAAAGTAACAGCGTTTACAAGGTGTTTGGTTTCATTTCTTTGACATGTTCAATACGTAGCCTGCGCACGTGCCTTAGTTTTTTATTGCAAGTATAAACACTTCAACAATTAATGTAACATTGGATGACATTATGAATACAGAAAGTATACAGGAAGACAAAGAAGAAAAAATAAATAAATAAGAATACATAGATAAAACAAAAAATACAGAGGTAGTCAATCAAAATGATGTACCATTCAGCAGATGTCTTGGCTTTGTGGGTGCGCTAGACACGCTGTTGCTAAGCGGTTGCTAGGGTGCTCTGGG
Organism: Sinocyclocheilus grahami; assembly: GCF_001515645.1. NCBI lineage: Eukaryota > Metazoa > Chordata > Actinopteri > Cypriniformes > Cyprinidae > Sinocyclocheilus > Sinocyclocheilus grahami. Next base: position 1,245,577 of record NW_015505256.1, on the reverse strand, counting down.
TGGTTATTTACTGCCTCGAGTCAAAAAAGAGGTTTCTTCAAGTGCTCGAGTATGAGCCAAAGCTAAAGAGTGAGCAGCAGTAATGGAGATACTTCATACCCAGCAAGCAATAGCCGTCATTACAACGTCTCGTTTAAGTATAGACCCGATATAGTCCGGCTACGTGTAATCCACATCTAGCCCAAATAACCTTGAATTTGGTTTCATGTCGTTGTTTGGCAAAATAACTTGTGAGATGTATGATATTCCATCATGTAAGCAAAGTAACAGCGTTTACAAGGTGTTTGGTTTCATTTCTTTGACATGTTCAATACGTAGCCTGCGCACGTGCCTTAGTTTTTTATTGCAAGTATAAACACTTCAACAATTAATGTAACATTGGATGACATTATGAATACAGAAAGTATACAGGAAGACAAAGAAGAAAAAATAAATAAATAAGAATACATAGATAAAACAAAAAATACAGAGGTAGTCAATCAAAATGATGTACCATTCAGCAGATCATTATACAGTTTCACAAATTTGACACTTTTTTTGGTATTAATATCTTTTAGTGTTATAATTAAGTAGTCGCAAAGAAAATTATGTAATTTTGGAGATGTTGAAGAAAATGTACATTTATGAATATAAGATTTTCCCAATAACATAAATATGCGCACGTGCCTTAGTAAAACAGCACTAAACGAGACGAGTCCGTATGACATTTCCTAGAGTAGACCGACCATTGATCAGCCAATCAGCGCTCAGTACACATCCACAGCTGAGAGAAGCACGCAGCAAAACAACGCGAGATCTTCAAAGGGGAGAGATTCAGCGAGAGGAACCGTAACACCGGCGAGCCAGAACCCGATTCTCCCTCTGCGGATACGCTGGACAAAGCGAAGGGTTTTCATGCTCTCGAGACTGCACAGAAACATTACAGGTAAATGAAATCTTCACCTGCTGCCGTTAAATAGCGTCCAAACGGCTTTACACGCGCTGTGAATAAGAGGCGGGATGACGTCACCGCTGCTTTCTTTCAGTCGTAAATGTTTGAACGTGTTCAGTGTAAACGACCCGTTACAACGTTACAGTGTTGGGTGCAAGTCAGCTACACTGGGTCCCACTTTATTAGACTGAGCACTGATACGTGTGTGTGAGCACTGGTATGTCCTATTCAGTATTTTACTGTGCATAAATATATGAAATAATTGATTCGGTCTCCTTCCGTTTATAGTCATTTGATTCTTTTATGTTAATTCTGACACCTTAATATTCATTTGTTTTGTCTAGTTTGGTGGAGGTATGACATTAACCAGGGGCTCCTTCACTTATTCCAGCGGAGAAGAATATACCGGAGAATGGAAGGAAGGCAAGACATTTCATACACGCTTTGCATTAATTTGAATGCTCAGGACAGTTTTCATAAATGGGCCAGGTTGTCACATGTGTTTTAAATGCTGTACTTTTATTCGTTATTTAAGTTTCTATTTGCCAAAACAATTACATTTTTGAATGCCATAGTATCCATGTATCCTGGAATTATTTTAGATTAATCAACACTGTAAGATACAAAAAACGACTGTATATCTATATATTCTAAACAATATTGTCAACTCTTGCATTGCTAACAACCAATAGGACTGGCTTAAATATATGGAAATGATCTTTTTTATAATTTGGGTAATGGATTTGAAATATGATTGCTACAGAAAATGTTTAGCACAATTGTTTTCAGTTGTACTGTACAGTATATCGGAGAATGTTGACAAGGGACACAGATGTGCAACCTTGTAAAAGAGCTTTATATCTGTCAGAACATGTAAATTTTTTTTCTTGTATATTAATTTATAATTTATTTATGATCTGAGGACCGGTGGTTGTAGGGGTAGTAAGTGATGTGATTCATATTTTATTATTTAAATGTTAAATGAAAATCTTATAATAGGCTGTTTAATGGCAGGTTCAAATTGTGACAACTTACCCTCCTATTGTGTGACATCGGTTTCTGCTATTATAAGTTTTTAGCCAAAACTTTATGGTATGTCAATACATACTTCTAAAAATTACTCTAGTAAAAGTGTGACACCTAGCCAGAGTCCCACTACATATATTAACATGCTTAAGCATGTTCATAAGACTTGTGTTTTTCTGATTGCTGTGGGAATTGTAGCGCACTGCTTAATGATCCAAACGGCTTATGTAATCGATGCAGGTGTGATCTTAAGTAGGAATGACATTCTAATCATAGTACTAATTATCAAAGCCAGCCATTAATACAAAAGAGCACAGCCTATAGAATTAGCATACTGGATAAAAACTCCGTGTTCATATAAGAAGCAGTGTGTTTTGCTGTGCAGGTCGGAGGCACGGTAAAGGTGAGCTGAAGTTTGCTGATGGCACCTGTTATAAAGGTCACTTTGAGAATGGCCTGTTCCACGGATCAGGGGTGTTAGTCTTTCCCGATGGATCCAGGTGAGTGAACATGTGATCAGATTCAAAATACTTACCTACTTAAACTGAGATGAACATGTTGGCAGTGACACTGTGAGACTAGTCATGTGGAAAACAGCACCATTTCTGGTCAACAGGTACGAGGGTGAATTTGCCCAAGGAAAATTCCAAGGGGTTGGAATCTTCAGCAGATTTGACGGGATGAAATTTGAAGGGGAATTCAAAAGTGGCCATGTGGAAGGATATGGTAAATATTACACCATAAATTGACAATAGCTACGTTTGCATGCTCCCAAATGATCTGGGTATAATAGGAATAATGGCTCAATCGGACTGAAAAGCCTTAATGTAAACACCTCAGTCGATCTGGGGTGCGTTTCCCATACAACAACCTCAATTGTCCGTTCAGTCATACTAACAAGAAACTACGCTTTTAACCACAGGTCGAAAGCTGTAGTTCCAACCACGTACGTTTGCGATGCTGTTTGCGAATGTTCGTTTGAATTATGGTTTTGGGAAACACTGAATCATTTAACTATATAGGCAACAACGAAATGTACGACCATAATTACAATTTACATTGCTTTTGGAAACGCACACCTGAGCGAGCCCTATCCGAATAAAATTTCGATCGGATTGAAAAGTGGTGTAGACCTGAAAAAAAAATTCGATCAACAGGGGGGGGGAAAAAGCATGTAAATGCTTGAATCTGACTATTTTCTAAACCATATTACATATAGGCGCAGTGCCATGAATTGCACGTTTACATACATTTTACCTCTTACAAATTTGCATATATTTATTTATGTCTCGCATCTTAATGCCGGGTTCAGACTACACGATATTTTTGTCGGTCACGATAGTCACTGTGTCAGATTACACGATTTTGACTCCTAAAATCTTGTCGTGGACAAGAAACATGTCAGACTACACGTTGCTTCCCGACTATTCATTGCGTGCCGTCTTTAACGACACGCATGGTGTCATCGAGAAGGCGGAACTAGCGACTGACTTCCGAAAACAAGTGTAAACATTGCTGAAGCACTTCCGCTATAGTTCGCCAGCATTTTTCTTTCTTTGTTCTGTCGTGGTAGTCCCTCGATGACACCTCATACAGGCAGGAGTACTGTGTCCACAGCTCCACGAACCTTTCCTCCATCTCATAATTCCACCTAGCAGCACCATCATCTCTCTTTCGTTTTGCCATGTTTGAAACCCGTGTATGAAAGAGCGTCTGTGCTGCTATTGGTCAACATCACCAATGTGACAGAACTCGTCGTGGATGACGGGGAAAAAAAATTAAACATGCTAGTCTTTTTGTCATGATGTTGAGAAACATTGCAGACACGTAATCAGTTGTCGTCCACTATGACACACTTCACGTGCTGAAACGATGGAATCTTGCGTCCCGACGCTCATTGTCGTTTACGAATCCCCACGACACTCTACGTCAAGCAAATCGTGGCAAAATCTGGCTAAAATCGTGTAGTCTGAACCAGGCATAAGAACTTGTCGGTGGCTAAATATTTACTAAAAAAGCTTTTCTGACATATGTCAGCTTTCTTTTTAGATATATAGCAAGGCAGAACGACAGTTCTTATTCATTAAAAGTCAATATTGCTGGATTAAAATCGTGTTACCGATATACAACAGTGGTGAGGGAATGTTTTCAGCAAGCTGTCTTAATTTTTTTTTTATTTGTTCATTTCATTCATTTAAAATGAGTACATATGATTTACTAACACATTATAGGATATTGTAACATTCTTTTTAGTTGTATTGTTCTTGTGCATTACAGAAAACTATTTGAAATTATTTAAAAAGTATTGGGTTGTTAGGCAGATATACGTTCACTTCAGATGTTTAATGACTGATTTTAGTGAGTCTGTGATTGTATCACTTACGTTTGACTGTATCGTTGCTATTTTAACTGTTTGTTTGTTACAAACCAACATTTTCTTTATTGCACATTTGCCTTAGTTCTTGCATTAAAAGTCAATATTGCTGGATTAAAATCGTGTTACCGATATACAACAGTGGTGAGGGAATGTTTTCAGCAAGCTGTCTTAATTTTTTTTTTATTTGTTCATTTCATTCATTTAAAATGAGTACATATGATTTACTAACACATTATAGGATATTGTAACATTCTTTTTAGTTGTATTGTTCTTGTACATTACAGAAAACTATTTGAAATTATTTAAAAAGTATTGGGTTGTTAGGCAGATATACGTTCACTTCAGATGTTTAATGACTGATTTTAGTGTTTGCTTTATTTTCTAAACAGACTGCTAATTCACTGTTCCCATCATCCACAGTGTCAGACAGAAGCCTTACTCACTATCATCTAAAATATACTGACACCAAAAAGCATTTTGCACTATTTATTTGAGCAGAGAATCAAAAGACTGACATGAAAAATAAAGTGAAAAAAAAATCAGAAAACACCCCCTGATCCAAATTTGGTGCATAATTTTTTAGTCACGCTTATTCTGTTGTGATATTTTTCTTAATAAGGTTTAAATATACAAACACACAATTATTTATAGAGACATATACTACAGTTCAAAAGTTGGGTTGGTAATAGTTTTAATGTTTTTGAAAAGAGACCCTCATGCTCACCAAGGCTGCATTTATCTGATCAAAAATACAGTAAAAACTGAAATATTGTGAAATATTATTACAATTGAAATTTTTTGTTTTCTATTTTAATATATTTAAAAATGTAATTTATTCCTCTGATGATAAAGCTGGATTTTCAGCAGCCATTACAGCAGTCTTCGGTGTCACATGACCCTTCAGAAATCATTCTAATATGCTGATTTGGTGCTTAAAAAACATTTCTTATCATGAAGGTTGAGAACAGTTGTGCTGCTTAATATTTTTGTGGAAATAGTGCTACTTTTTGTCAGTTATTTGAAATAATATTTTTTTTGTGACATAAGTAACATTAAAATCTCACTGACCCCAGATATTTATCCCAATTAATCCCTTAATACAGAAGCATTTATATTTGAACATACGTAGCATGTTATTTCTCTCTCAAGAATCAGTTAACAGAATATTAACAGGGCACAGAGCACTTATCCAGTGCTCCAACCGCTAAATGAAACCACAGTGTGTGTGACTAAAAGCTTTCTAATCATAGAACAACTGAGCGCGTTAAACAAGTGATTCATAGGCACACTGTGATGTTTCTATCAGCAAGATTGCCAGTGACACACAGGAAAACCCATCATGACACCAGGCCAAGAAGATCAATTTGGGAACTGGATAAACCAGGCCATGGATTACATCTCTAATACAGCAGCAAAACACACTACAAAGGGAAGAGCTGGACTGTTGATTCATAAACAACCATATATTGGGGCAAATGTTTGCTTTCAGGCTGCCAGATTGTCATTATATAATAAGCACAGATGACGTATGTCTCACACGTGGGCATATCAGTTTTCTCCACCTAAAGCCTTGTCATCTGATGCATCAGGAAACTATGCACAGCAATGAGCCTGCACTGGCACAGTAAACCATTGACAAAACTATAGCATTTTAAATATGTTTCAAATGAAAGATGTGTTATGCAGAAAATGAATAAAGAGAATTAAATATTGTGCATGCATTTCTCGTTTTAGAAAGACAAAGCTAGCAAACTACTAGTCAAAATGCGAAGTCCATGTAAATAATCTCTTAGTGCCAACCATGTTGACATTAAACTTTTATAATATAATGCATTAACCATTTATTAGCCACGCTATCTTGTTACAGGTTCACCTGGGTAATGCATAAATATAATAAGAAACATTAAGATATTATAAATGAGTATTACAAAACATTAAAATGATCACTCAATTTTGATCTGCTCAAATTTCAAATTTAAATATTCATAATACTGTATATAATTTTTTTTAAATATATAAAGTCAAAAGTCAGAATTATTACGTTTTTTTCATGTCATTAAAAAAAGTATTTTATCCTCACCAAGGCCACATTTATAATACAAAATATAGTAAAAAAATTTGACATATTATTACAATTGAAAGTAACTGTTTTCTATATGAATATATTTTAAATTGTAATTTATTCCTGTGATGGCAAAGCTGAATTTTCAGCAGCCATTACTTCAGGCTTTAGTATCACATGATCCTTCAGAAATCATTCTAATATACTTTTTTGACGCTCAAAAAACATTATTATTATTACTTAGATACTGAAAACTGTTTATTGATATACTGATGAATTGGTGAGGACAGGCACCTTTCATCACTAATTAACACAGAAAGTAAATAGCTACTCAGACAGAGGTGGGGTTGTTCTCCAGCTGTGCACCTGTTCACCGAGGCTCTAATGAATCCAATGCATCTCCACCAGACCAACCTCTCTCATCTGTTCCAGTTTCTCCAGTGTCTCCTTAGTGTCAAACTGCCATTGCTTCACCTGTTCAGTGGCTGCAATGCCTTCCTGAAACAAGCAAATGAAGTGTTTTATATCCAGTGTTCTGATGTTTTTTTATAATATATATATATATATATTTCCTCATCCATCATGATTTGTAGTACTTACAGCGTTCTTGATCTGCATATTGGCTCCTGCCAGTATAAGGAGTTTGACGATTTTATATCGATTTAATCTGACAGCATCGTGCAGAGCTGTGTCTCCTTCCTTTAAAAGAGGAAGGAAACTGAATTGAATTATAATCTGCATGTTCAGTAAATGTTTTGTGTTTTCTTCATGAATTCTTTATCTGTTACCCAATCTTTGGCATTAATATTGATTCCACTGGCTAGAAGATGCTGGACCACGTCGCTGTGACCTGTCCGAGTGGCCACATGTAAAGGTGAGCTAAGCAGCTGTATGGAAGAGAATAAAAAGATTTTATAATGCTACACATGCTTAAGGCAGCTTATTTACTTTTCAGTATTTTGCATTACTTTGTCTCTGACATTGATGTCAGCTCCTCTGTCCTGAAGAATTTTCAGAGCTGAGAGACTTCCACCTCTGCAAGCCCAGTGTACAGCCCTGCAGTCCAGCTAAACCGAGGACAAGAAAAGTAAATCAGCACAATCGCAACACCATTACAACAGTTAATTCACTTTACAAACACTTATAATGATCTCACCCTGTCTTTAAAGTTGATATCAGCACCTTTGTCCAGTAATTCTTCCACTATTTTAGCATGATTTTCCAGAGCAGCCCGATGCAGTGCTGTTTTCCTGAACTACGACAAACAGTTGTATGAGCAACTGAATCGGGGTTATTATAGTTATATATACATGTGTGTACAGGTGCATCTCAATAAATTAGAATGTCGTGGAAAAGTTAATTTATTTCAGTAATTCAACTCAAATTGTGAAACTCGTGTATTAAATAAATTCAATGCACACAGACTGAAGTAGTTTAAGTCTTTGGTTCTTTTAATTGTGATGATTTTGGCTCACATTTAACAAAAACCCACCAATTCACTATCTCAACAAATTAGAATATGGTGACATGCCAATCAGCTAATCAACTCAAAACACCTGCAAAGGTTTCCTGAGCCTTCAAAATGGTCTCTCAGTTTGGTTCAGTAGGCTACACAATCATGGGGAAGACGTATTGAGATGCACCTGTATGTATATGTGACCCTGGACCACAAAAGCAGTCTTAAGTCGCTGGGGTATATTTGTAGCAATTGCCAAAAATACATTGTATGGGTCAAATTTATACATTTTTCTTTTATGCCAAAAATCATTAGGATATTAAGTAAAGATCATGTTCCATTAGGATATTTAGCAAATTTCCTACAGTAAATATATCAAACTTAATTTTTGATTAGTAATATGCATTGCTAAGAACTTCATTTGGACAACTTTAAAGGCGATTTTCTCAGTATTTAGATATTTTTTGCACCCTCTTAACTTTCAGATGATGTATACATCTCAATTTCGAAAAATGTACACTAAAGACAGGCTTTGTGATCCAGGGTCATATATATATATATATATATATATAAACCAAAAACTTTTTTTTAGCTAGCTGCCAAAGCAACATTTCTTATTTTTTATTTAATTGAAAAATGAATTAATTAAAACTACAGTATATAGACATATTGAAAAACTATAACTAAAGAAGATAAAAAAAAAACAAATCTTTGATTAAATTTAAAATGAAAATTGAAAGTACAAAAAAAAAATCTAAATATATTTAATCAAAATATTTATATATCAATGATATTCAAATATATGATATAAATAATATAAAATACTAAAATAATGCATAAAACTGGTCATTTCAGACATACTGCACCTCATCACAGGTGTTTGGATCTCCTCCATCTCCCAGAAATTTCTCAACTGCTTCCATCTTTCCCTGAGCTGCTGCTTTTAAAAAATCATCTGGTTCCACAGGTCCCTGACACACACCAGAGATCAATTTTGATGCTTAAACACTCAAAAAAAGCAAAAAGTCTTATTATATCGTATAATAATAATACATGCAATATTCAAAGTCACATAACGACAGTAAAGATAAGAAAGGCAGATGGTTTCGCTCACCACAAGAATATCCAGCAGGTCTTTGGAAGCAGCGGTCTTATTCTTGATCTTCTTCTTCGTACACAGCCTCAGATCAGAGGAGATCTTCCTCACTCGTTCTTCTGCCTGCATTAAGAATTCCCTTCTCTTTATCACTGACTGATTCAGTCTTCCTGCATACAATACATGAAGTCTTCCTACAATAAAATTGGTTCACACCAATTGTATATAGCGACACTAAAAAAAATATAGCAACACTAAAAAATCAAGGTTCTTCATTGGCATCTATAGTTCCATGAAGGACTTTTATCATCCAAGAAACCTTTCCATACCACAAAAGTTATTCAAATATATAAAATGTTCTTCACACTAATAAAAAGTGGTACTAAAAAGGTTCTTTGGGGAACCAAAAATGGCTCTTCTACGGCATCACTAAATAGTAGTTAGGTTTTTTCTTCAGTTTCTGCATATTTTAGACCCTCAAGTCATTTTTTCTGATCTTCCTTTGTGTGATTTGGTTCAACTCCCCTTAGGAAAATGTTCAGAGGTTGCTCCTATAGCTCTCTGCTATGCTTTCATAGTTTATCAAGTTTATCTCATACTGGTCAAATGTTAATCTTTTCATTAAAAGTCCATATTTTGATCTCTCCTCTGATTGTTTACTCACCTGAATGTTTGCAACACTTTGATTGACAGATTCATTCCCTCCTTCTACCGCCATAGAAGGTGCATCCACAACCAAAATCCCCAACTTTCGTGCCCGAGCTCGACGCTTCTAAACAATTCCAATAAAAGACAAACAAGCTTTCTCAGACAGGTAAACTTCTCAATAAAATACACAGAAAATGATCAAAATAAGAAAGAAATCTAATTAAAGACTTCTAAAAATCCTATTCCTCCTCCCGTTTATCAAGGGCTGCTCTTCTATCAACCACAGCCGTCGCCCACAGTATGTTCTCGTCCATTATGGCAAACTAATATATGGCCCTGTGTGACAGCTGTGGACAGGAGCTGGATCGCACACAAACATGCGACCCGCTGCTGCCCATGAGCTCACCGTTCAGGCCGGTGCCATCCACCTCTGCCACACTCTGGGAGTCCATTTTTACAAGAATCACGGCCCAGTAAACACCCTGTTTTGGAGATTATGTTATTTATACGTGTTTCAGTAGTGTCAAGTGATACCTAACCTCATAAATGCCTTCTAGTACAAAGAACGCCTGTTAACACACAATGTCCAATCACTGAACGGCATTCAGGAACACCCTGAGTGTTTGAGAGAAGGAAGGAAGAACAGAAGCACATGCTTGTGAAGGTGAGATCAAGATGACATTTTCAATAAAACCAGCATCATTTGACAAGTAAAAACAAAACAAACTGTACCAATTCAGCAACAGCAAATAATAATGTGGAATTATTATTTTAGTTTTTTTTATCAATATAGCCATGTTGTTCAAATCCTTCAAATGATCAGTCACTAAATGCTAAGAGTTGCCAGTAGCTTTTTCAAGTTTAGCTCTTTTTTTATTTTTTATTATTGAAATATTTATTGGGCAAGGAATAAAAGTGACATCATCTGTTCAAATATTTGCTTAAACTAATAGTAACAATTGTGCTAAGATTACAGAATTTAGTAGTTTTCATTTTTTAAATAATATATTACTTTAATAATGTTTACTTTTTAAGCAGTAGCCGTTTTTGTTTGTTTGTAATATTATAAAGCATACAAAGAGCTACAGCTAAGAATACTAAAGTAATAATCAATTAAATCAAATGTATTTTTGTTATGACAAAATATTATTCAAATATTTATAGCAGCAATGGTGTAAAAATAAATGCTGCTAGCAAAAATGCTGAATAAAATCAAATACATCCTTTATTTTTGAACTTTCTATTAATCAAAGAATTCAGACAAAAAAAATGTATCATGGTTTCGGCAAAAATATTAAGCATCACATCTGTTTTCAACAAATTATAATTTCACAATATTGGTTTTACTTTATTTTTGAAGTCTCTTAAGCTCTTATTTGATCAAAAATATTTTAAAAAGGTCTTACTGACCTCAAACTTTTAAACTATACAGTATGTGTTTATGCCAATACATTAATTTAGTCAGATTAATTATATAAAAATACAACCTTCACCTGCACTGATTCAAATACATGGGGGGCTCAAAACATCTTTAAAACACAAATATCTGGGTAAAAATTTCCTTAAAAATACCTGTGATAGAGCATGAAATGTCATATCTTCAGTCTTTTCTTGTTAGAGAAAAAAAAAGTGAAGTCAATAAAAATTATTTACTTAAGTTTATTTATTTATCATTTTGGCTCTGGGCAATAGCTGTATAAAGGTCCTTTGAAACACTGCTGTTGAATGGTATCAAGCATATTCATAAATGGAAATGTGTGGTTGTTTGAAAAGTAGACTAGATAAAGCACTGCGGTATACAATGTGAAGCCTCTGAGACAGATGAATGATTAACTGTGAGGAGGGATCAGAACGAGACAAAACACTGCAGCGGATGATTTTCAATACAACACAGACATGTTTCTATCTCCACACCTGGGAGAGGAAGACAGCAGCTGAAATAAGAGCTAAGAAACAACACATATACGCAAATAAAGGCATAAAGCATTCAGATTAAATGTGCTGTGAATGAAGGTTGCAGAACACTGATACTAAAGAACAAGAAAGGAAACTATGATTCCTTGTTCAATTCATATTTCATAACTGACAGGCATAGGTTGGGAACTGGCTTGAAAAATGGTGACTCTGAAACACTTGAGTGTTAATGATAATGATGAAGGCAGCGTTCCTCTGTTACCGGAAGCCAGCAGCTTGGAGAGCCCAACCACCCAACACAGCAGGGCAGAGTCCAGACAATTCTTCCTTAGCCGGTGGGTTTGCCAGAGATAAGCACTGCGACACATGGAAACATGCTTGCCATTCACATGCTGCACTGGAGATTCCATGACCTGTACAGACACATTCCATTAAAACCGATAAAGCACAGAGCTTTTGAAACACAGTAAGAGTGTAAGCTTCATGAGACTGCCGTTTTATGATTTCAGGAGGAACAACTTCATTTTAAGCATTGCTCTGTTGTTGTTGAGCTGTTATTCTGCAGTTCTGGTTCCCGCGTATCTGCCAACCCCAGAGCCCACCTGGACTAATGACAGTTCTGCTGAAACTCTGGTACTGTAATTCACCGATTGATTACATGAAACTAAAGGATTTTGAGTCCGTTTGAAGGACCTGCGTCTTAACATCAAGGCGACTCATTATTCTACTTTGACTTTACTGCAGGATTGAGATGACTCGTAAACTGAGCTGTATACAGTACGTTTTAACTAAAAGATTTTTTAGTAGTAAACAAGTAAAGTTTATAAAGATTATTTACCCGTTTAGTTAAGGTGATTAGATAATCCATGTGGAGTTTACATTTATTATGATCCCACCCCATTTTTTCTACAATTAAAAAATAATAATAAATAAAAGCTTAATATTGTAAACATGTTAATTAATTTATTATTAACTAAAACACTATAGGGCTATAGAGGATTTATAGTATTGTAATACATAACTTAATTAAATTACACAATAAATAAATATATAAATTATGATTTTTGTAAATAAATAAAAAATACACTACTGTTCATACGTTTGGGGGCAATAATATACAAAAAAGGTTTTGAAAGAAAAATGCTCACCAATGTTGTATTTATTTCATATTTCAAAATAAAGCAAAAACAGTAAAACTGTGAAATTATAAAATATATTAAAATAAGTTTCAGTTAAAGTCATTTTCTGAAAATGTCTAATTCTGTGATGGCAAAGCTGAATTTTCAGCAGCCATTGCTCCAGTTTCCAGTGTCACATGATCCTTCAAAAAAATCATTCTAATATGCTGATTTGCTGTGCAAGAATCATTTATTAATATGATCAATTTTGTGCTGCATAATATATTTGTAAACCATAATACATATATTTTTGATGAATAGAAAGTTCAAAAGAACAGCATTTATTTGAAACACACATTTTGAAATACAAATACACGTAAAAGCTTTTTTTAAATCTTGGCCTCTTAAAAAACTTTTAAAGTAGTGTATATGCAAATAAATCATGAAATGTGTCAACAAAAACAATTCATATTAACTTACTACTAATAATAACAATACTCCTCAATTATAAAGACACATGTTGTCCGATGTCTAAGCCTGTCTCATTTGTACACACCTCAGGCTCTGCTGTCTCAGTCCTGCCGCAGCGGCTGGAGTGTGGAGAGGGTGAGGACGCTGCCTACACCTGCCGAGCTGCTGAAGATTCCCGTGTTCCTGGAGAACGGCACAGGAGACTGGGCACTGCCTCCTCCTCTGGGTCTGCAGGGTAGTGAGGAGATGGTGGCTCAGGCGCTGAAAGCCTTGCCTTATACTGGCATACCTACTGGCCCAGAGACCTGCAGGAGATGCGTGGTGGTTGGAAGCGGTGGCATTTTACACAGCAAAAATCTTGGACCTCATATAGACCAGACTCGTATAGAACATTATCATCAGGTTAGTTCATTAACAAACACTTATAGGTGCCAAAAATACAGTAAAACCATGAATATTCTGAAAAATTATTACAATTTAAATAACCATTTTCTATTTTAATATATATTTTTTCTCATGTGATGGCAAAGCTGAAGTTTAGGCATCATTACTGCAGTCTTCAGTGTCACAAGATCCTTCAGAAATTATAGTAATATGCAATGAATGATGCATATTACCTCACCTAAACTATTTATATTGATAATAATATTTTACTCTTCATACCTGCAGAGTGAACAATGCTCCAGTATTTGGATATGAAAGAGACGCTGGATCTAGGACTACCATTCGGCTCATTTATCCAGAAGGGGCTTCTTCCCTAACACAAGAATACGAGAGTACTGAAGTGGTGGCTTTGGTGGCATTCAAGAGTTTAGATTTAGCATGGCTCACCTCTGTAGCAACCAAAGAGCCTTTGGTGAGTAATTTTTGGGAATATTCTCATTCTAGAGAACCTTTTGTTGGACAAAAAAATGATGAGAAAAGATGTTGTGGTTCGTGAAACAGAGGAACTGTAAAATTCAAATGCTTTTGTCATCTTTTGGGAGTGCACTTGCATATAGAGTACCTTAAAGTTAACAGAAATGGCCAAAAATCCACAAAAGTAGGCTACAACTTTTAATTTATAAAATTTTCTCTGTGTGTGTCTCTTTGTAGAGTTGGTGGTCGAAACTGTGGTTCTGGAAGAATGTAATAGACTCGATAGCTCTTCAACCAGAAAATGTGCGCATCCTAAATCCTGAAATCATGTACAGGACTGGACAGGTGCTGCAAACCTATGCAGAGCAACAGAAAAAGGTCAGAACTGAGATAATTTCTCAAATGTTCAAACTGAACATTTCTACTTCTGCCGTCTTTTAATTTAAAAGGATACTAAATAGAGCATGTTGCTTCTAAAATCAATATATTTTTCTACCATTTAAAAGTTTGGGGTCAGATGATCCTCTTATGTTCTGTAATTTTGTGAAATATAATTACAATTTTAATAAACTGTTTTCCATTTCAACATTTTAAAATATTATTTATTCCTGTAATGCAAAGCTGAACTTTAAACAGTCATTATTCCAGTCTTCGGTGTTACATGATCCTTCAGAAATCATTCTAATATGCTGATTTGCTGCTCAAGAAACATTATTATTATCAATGTTGAAAACAGCCGTGTAATTTTGCCTTTTTTTCAGGATTCTTCGCTGAATAAAAAGTTAAAAAGAACAGCATTTATTTGAAATAGAAATGTTTTGTAACTTTATAAATTCTTTACTGTCTTTAACTTTTGATCAATTTAATGTTTCCTTGTAGAATAAGACTTGTTCTAAATGTTCTGCTGTTAGCATTCTTCATTTAATTCAGTTTTATATTTTGTTAGTTGGTGCCGGCGTTGGGTATAACGGCAGTGGTTCTGGCCCTGCAGGTGTGTGATGAGGTGAGTTTAGCTGGTTTTGGATATGACATGCAGCACCCTGGAGCTCTGCTGCATACGGGTCTCTCCGCATGGACGCCATGAACACACAGGTGGTTCACGATGTCAGCGCTGAGACCATCTTACTGCGGGAGCTGGTTAAATCTGGAGCCATGCGAGACCTCACGGGTGCATTGTGATGACTGCAGAAACCAGTGGCGTAACCAGAAATTTATTTTTGGGTGGGCCTGGGCAAAAGTGAGCGGGCACTATAGGCTAACTAACGGGTTGAGTCCAGTGGCGTAGCCCAAATCCGCGGCAACCAACCATGAACTCAAGGGTGGGTGAGGGGGTGGGGGGGTTACGTCGCAATATTGTAAATATTTGTTCTAAACCAGGAAGGCGAGCCAATGGATATCACACAAGCAACGTACAAACTTTGTGCAAGAGTTAAACGGTGAACCTCTTAATCTCAGTCGACTCGATTCACTAAAGTGAAAAGAAAAACTGACGGCACTTTCGGCATCTGACGCTGCACTAACGGCGCATATTCTCTCGGAGATGACGAGAGACGAACCTACTTCATATGCTGATAACGGTATATACAGTGGTGTGAAAAGTGTTGGCCCCTTTTCTGATTTCTTATTTTTATGCATGTTTGTCACACTTTAATGTTTCAGATCATCAAACAAATTTAAATATTACACAAAGATAATGCAAAGAAAAAACTAAATGCAGTTTTTAAATGATTTCATTTATTAAGGGAAAGAAGCTGTCCAAACCTACGTGGCCCTACGTGAAAAATTAATTGCCCCCTCCTGTTAAATCATGAAAGAACTGCAATTAACCACATTATTTTAGAAAGCCGAGTTAAATTTCCCTAGCCACACCCAGGCCTGATTACTGCCAGACCTGTTGAATCAAGAAATCACTTAAATAGAACCTGTGTGACAAAGTGAAGCATGCTTAAAGAGCAACACATTATGCCGCGATCTAAAGAAATTCAAGAACAGATGAGAATCAAAACAGTTGACATGTATCAGCCTGGAAAATAATTATAACGCCATTTCTAAGGCTTTGGGACTCCAGCGAACCACGG
>NW_015505256.1:1228573-1229532 GCF_001515645.1 Sinocyclocheilus grahami | reverse complement strand
TTTGTAGAGTTGGTGGTCGAAACTGTGGTTCTGGAAGAATGTAATGGACTCGATACCTCTTCAACCAGAAAATGTGCACATCCTAAATCCTGAAATCATGTACAGGACTGGACAGGTGCTGCAAACCTATGCAGAGCAAGAGAAAAAGGTCAGAACTGAGATGATTTCTCAAATGTGCAAACTGAACATTTCTTCTTCTGCCGTCTTTGAATTTAAAAGGATACTAAATAGAGCATGTTGCTTCTAAAATCAATATATTTTTCTACCATTTAAAAGTTTGGGGTCAGATGATCCTCTTATGTTCTGTAATTTTGTGAAATATAATTACAATTTTAATAAACTGTTTTCTATTTCAACATTTTTAAATATAATTTATTCCTGTAATGCAAAGCTGAACTTTAAACGGTCATTATTCCAGTCTTCGGTGTCACATGATCCTTCAGAACGTCGCAATATTGTAAATATTTGTTTTAAACCAGGAAGGCGAGCCACTGGATATCACACAAGCAACGTACAAACTTTGTGCAAGAGTTAAATGGTGAACCTCTTAATCTCAGTCGACTTGATTCACTAAAGTGAAAGGAAAAACTGACGGCACTTTCGGCATCTGACGGCACATATTCTCTCAGAGACGACGAGAGACGAACCTACTTCATATGCTGATAACGGTATATACAGTGGTGTGAAAAAGTGTTGGCCCCCTTCCTGATTTCTTATTTTTTTGCATGTTTGTCACACTTTAATGTTTCAGATCATCAAACAAATTTAAATATTACACAAAGATAATGCAAGTAAATACAAAATGCAGTTTTTAAATGATGATTTCATTTATTAAGGAAAGCTGTCCAAACCTACGTGGCCCTACGTGAAAAATTAATTGCCCCCTCCTGTTAAATCATGAAAGAACTGCAATTAACCACATTATTTTAGAAAGCTGAGTTAAATTTCACTAGCCACAC
>NW_015505256.1:1226413-1228048 GCF_001515645.1 Sinocyclocheilus grahami | reverse complement strand
AGCAAGTCCACCTCTGAATGGCTCAAGAAAAACAAAATTAAGGTTTTGGAGTGGCCAAATCAAAGTCCGGACTTAAATCCGATTGAGATGCTTAAACAGTCCATTCATGCTTGAAAACCCTCCAATGTGGCTGAATTAAAACAATTCTGCAAAGAAGAGTGGGCCAAAATTCCTCCACAGCGATGTGAAAGACTCATTGCCAGTTATCGCAAACACTTGATTGCAGTTGTTGTCGCAAAGCGTGGCACAACCAGTTATTAGATTTAGGGGGCAATTACTTTTTCACATAGGGCCAGGCAGGTTTGGACAGATTTTTTCCCTTAATAAAATAAATAATCATTTAAAAACTGCATTTTGTATTTACTTGCATTATCTTTGTGTAATATTAAAATTTGTTTGATGATCTTAATCTTTTAAGTGTGACAAATGTGCAAAAAAGTAAATAAACAGGAAGGGGGCCAACACTTTTTCACACCACTGTAGCTAAATGTTTTAATTTACTCCCTTAACTGTCGCTCACATTTTTGGACAGACCTGAAAGTGCACGATTCAAACTTAAATTTTTATAATTCATGAATGAAAACATTTTGTAACATGATTTTGATGTACCATTTTCATGGTAATGCAATGTCTGATTTTAAAATGGGTTTCAAAAGATGAATTTTGAGATTTTAATTTTTCAATTGATATATAATTTCTGATGATTTCTAAAGTGTGATAGAGAAAAAGGCAACGAAGACGACTTTTTTTTGACAAAGGTCAGAACTCCTGTTATGATGTAGATTTTTTTAGGTGCACTCTTGTCATAAATTAATCTATTACTTTTCCTACATAATTTTTAACCAAAAACATTGGTAAAAGATCTATTTAGGAGTCTTAGTCCTTTCCAATGATATTTTGTCATGATTAGATTAGGATTTAATTGTAAAATAGTGAAGTAAATTTAGGCATCCCACAGAAGGGACGGGTGACAGTTAAGAGGTTTAATATTTATCTTGTGGCCATATAGGCTAGTGGAGGAAAAAAATTAAAAATAAATAAAGGGAGAAGAAACATATTTAGTGTTAAACTGTTTTTTTCTCTTCTTTTTAAAAAAAGTCGGTGCTTGAAATAAGCATTTTCATCGAAGATTGCAGTGTTAATTTTAATTATAGGCCTATAATTCATTGTATAATAAACCTGTTTTGAAAGACCTTTTTAAAAAACATTTTCAATCGCAGCGTGTCAGTTATGCAGTGATGCGCTTTGAAATTATTGCGGGGCAAATTAATTGTAACATTAATTGAATAATAAAAATAACTTAATGATAATAATAGGCCACTAATGCCAAATTATATAAACTAAAGTGTATACAATTCTTTTATTCAGAAATGCCATGGTTATGAATTTTTTATTTGTCAATTCATTATTTAAAATAATAGGCCTACAAATTAGGAAACAGTTAGTCGCTGGCGGCGTCAGTCACAAAATATATATACACTGAACAAAATTATACCTTGGTGAATATAAGGTGAATGCATACCTCAGGTCCTTACACTGGCTTCCAGTTATATTTAGGATTGATTTTAAAGAACTTTTACTCGTTTATAAATCACACAATGGCCTAGGACCTAAATACATAGCAGATATGTTCAC
>NW_015505256.1:1200779-1225790 GCF_001515645.1 Sinocyclocheilus grahami | reverse complement strand
ATGTTGTGGATCGAGTGGCCCATGGTGGCGGTGTGGTTATGGTATGGGCAGGTGTATGTTATGGACAATGAACACAGGTGCATTTTATTGATGGCATTTTGAATGCACAGATATACCGTGACGAGATCCTGAGGCCCATTGTTGTGCCATTCATCCACGATCATCACCTCATGTTGCAGCATGATAATGCACAGCCCCATGTTGCAAGGATCTGTACACAATTCCTGGAAGCTGAAAACATCCCAGTTCTTGCATGGCCAGCATACTCACCGGACATGTCACCCATTGAGCATGTTTGGGATGCTCTGGATCGGCGTATACGAAAGCGTGTTTCAGTTCATGCCAATATCCAGCAACTTCGCACAGCCATTGAAGAGGAGTGGACCAACATTCCACAGGCCACAATCAACAACCTGATCAACTCTATGCGAAGGAGATGTTGCACTGCGTGAGGCAAATGGTGGTCACACCAGATACTGACTGGTTTTCGGACCTCTTTCATCAGAGAGGGCGGGCCTGTGCCCATCTGCTGCCTACGTCCCTGGCAGAAACGTTCTACTTTTCTAAAAGTTAAGAGAGTGGGCAAACAACAGAAAACAATCCAGAGACCTGGACTTCAGTAGGCCACTTTCAATTTCACAAGACAATAGTATCAATATAATTTCATTTAATTAATAATTTCCATGTAAAATCTTAAAATTTGGGGTTAAGATGTGCTAAAATGTGTAATTTTTGGGTAAAATACAACATAGGCATCACCCAATAACATACAGTAATATCCAAAGGCATCTAAAACAAGAGAAAATTACAAAAATTAAAGCCAAAGCTTCTATAATACACATTTAAATATAAGATGACAAAATAATTTATTCGAATAAATTTAATATTTATTTTTCTTGGGAAATTGATTACATTTTTATCAGAACATTATGTATATAGCCACGCAATATTACAGCAAAATATAAATTACGTATTCCTGTTAGTGATAATCAATCCTGTGAAATATCTTATTTTTAAAATGTAAAGCAGAGTGTAAATAACAAATGCACTTTCATTATCAATAGTTAATCGCTGAACTAAAATTTTAATATATAATGACTATTTCTGTAACAACATTCATGATCAGTTACTACAGCTAAAAACAAAAGAACTGACATTCTGGATGGAATTGTCAGCTATTGCCATGAAATTGATATTTTTGACTGCAACATAAATCACAATTTTCTCCTTTAAAACAAGTGTGTGTAATTTTTATTTATTTATTTTTACCTTGAAATATCCGTTTCAAAATCATTCTGATGGTACACTGACTTCTAATAGAGGCAAATGCCTTTTTTGTATTATTCCCACACTCCTGTGCTAGGAAGAGAGCGGGCACGAAATCCCGTGAAAAGGCAAGAATGTTTTATGGCACCAAAAATTAAAAGTGCACATCTATCCACTGTAATTATGATAGTGTTATATTTACGACAGTACATTCCACTCACTTAACTGTAGGTGGCTCTAAAGTAGCAAAAATACAAGCTTTAAGAATGCTTTAATACTTAGATTTTTTTTGTTTGTTTTTTTTACAAAATTTGTTATCACGCTAAAAACAATAATTATAAAAGACTGTACTCTTTTTTTCTTTTAAAGTTCACTGTTAATCTGCTACTTATGCAACTAACATTGCTGAGCCATATACCTGATCAAATTTGGTAATAACATCTTAAAAAAGGAGTGATGTCCTATAATATTTGGTCCTGGTTTCACAAAAATAATCCATTAATATCAGACATAATTTTGCATAATATTGTTTGGTTTCCCGACACAATATTTTCTGAAATCACCTTAACTGAAATAAGAAGTGCTTGTGCAGAAAGTTCAGAAAACTCTCCATATAGATTACAGATCATATAGCTACAGAATAAAGTGAACATGGCTGCATGGACCATAATCCTCTGAGGACCGTGCTGGTCACAGAAGCGGGATACGGGAGGGCTCCCACAGCTTACGGGCCAGCTGACTGCAGTGCTGAAGAATATATTCACTGGGGATCACACCCAGATGCACAGTAAACAGTTCATAACACTTCAACACTTCGTTCTGATGTTTTTTGCTGTAATACCGCAGCAGTTTCCTATCACACCATCAAAGTAGACAGAGCAGACATAAAATACATGAATTAATACATGAATTAAAGAAAGTTCAGCTGGTGTCATGTGCTATGTCTACAATAAATGTTAGGGTTCCTATCACCTGCACTGTAAAACAAATTTTTTTTCGAAGTTATAAAGATTATACGAGTATGTTTTAAATTTCAATCTTTCTACTTCAAAATTTAACTCAATGTGCTACTTGCCATTGCTCTGTAATTATTTGTGAAATTTACTAGTAACTTTTAAGTGAAAATCGTTTCTGTGTGAATTCCTTGTTTCTATACCTGTAATAATCACAGGTGAGCATTCCTACTGGAGCACCGTCGTCTGGGGAGCTGGGTATGTCTATCACTTCCAGTTTGTAACCCTGTCAAAACATTTAAACCTGATCAATATTGACCATGTAACTGTCATTACATGTATTATAGTAATTGTAAAGAAGACACAAGCTGCGATTTACCGTTTCATTTTCAAACCATAGGAAGTAACAGTAGAAATAATCTCCATCCCGGAGCGTGACGGTGGTGTAACCCTTTTGCAGGTACTGCTGTGCTGTTGCCACAAGACTCCAAACCTGCGCAGATTAATGATAAGACTGGCATATTATGATCAGTAAGTAATGATATTGATTGTGAAATTATTAAATATTTTTTCCCATTTTAAAATATTTTAAAATGTAATTTATTCCTGACACACAAAGCTGAATTTTCAGAAGCCATTACTCCAGTGTCACTTGATCCTTCAGAAATCATTCTAATATGCCAATTTCTTTCCAATATATAGTGCATGACATGCTATAAGCACAAAAACACCTTGCTCTTTATGAAGTCAGCTAGAGGCCCCTTTCCGAGCTCGGAGACAGCGTGATCAGTCACATTTAGGGAGGGTGCAATCATTCGACCATCTGAACGATCCACATAGATAAAGTGGATAAGACCAGGAAACTCTTCCAGGTATGTGAGATCATGGTTAAAGTCTATCACAATGTCACATGACAACAGAAGAATGATTCATGAAGTGTGAATGCAACACATCTAAATAGAATAAAGGGAGGACACGTTACCAAAATACTTAAGTTAGAAAGAAAAAAAAAAAGGATATGACACCATTGTGATATTCCTTTTGCTTTTCACCAGCAGAAAATCCTTCCAGTGCATCAACTTCTCTCTGCAACAAATGGAAGAAAACAGTGATTTCACATTAAGGCACATCAAAATTAAGATTCATCAGTACTATAGAGGTGTCTGTTCACACATACTGGACCATGTTCAGAGCTCGCTCTTGCAGATGAGGAGCCAATCGCTGACTGCTGCCCATGCACTCGGTTGCAAAAAACTGCCTGTACACGCCACACAACTGAGTCTTCATGTTTCGACAAGAGGGCAGCAAACTGCAACAACAAATAAAACGTGAGTTTTATATTTGAATTTAGCAACATTCCCTATAGCAATGCCAGTTTTGAGAATAGCACTCACTCCCTTGTGAATCCAGATCCTGATCTGCTGAATGCCTTGTTCTTAAAGTCTGTAGGATATGACACCATTGTGATATTCCTTTTGCTTTTCACCAGCAGAAAATCCTTCCAGTGCATCAACTTCTCTCTGCAACAAATGGAAGAAAACAGTGATTTCACATTAAGGCACATCAAAATTAAGATTCATCAGTACTATAGAGGTGTCTGTTCACACATACTGGACCATGTTCAGAGCTCGCTCTTGCAGATGAGGAGCCAATCGCTGACTGCTGCCCATGCACTCGGTTGCAAAAAACTGCCTGTACACGCCACACAACTGAGTCTTCATGTTTCGACAAGAGGGCAGCAAACTGCAACAACAAATAAAACGTGAGTTTTATATTTGAATTTAGCAACATTCCCTATAGCAATGCCAGTTTTGAGAATAGCACTCACTCCCTTGTGAATCCAGATCCTGATCTGCTGAATGCCTTGTTCTTAAAGTCTGTCCACACATTTTGAAGTTGGGAGGTCTGAACACATAAATGAAGAGTCAAGATGCCATTATAGCAACAGGGTTCCCATAATTTCTTCTCCAAAGACTTCCAGTTGTTCTTGATTTATGGAGGATGCTGGGGGAAATTTGCCTTTATTTTTGAATGTCAGGTACAAAATTCTTGTAATTTATAGATTTAAATATACAATTTAGTCTGCAAATGTCTCCAGTCCACACACACACAGAACGCACTACCATTCAAAATTTTGAGATCAGTTTGTTCTTTTTAAGTATTAATTATTAATACTTTTATTCATCAAGAATGCAACAAATTGATCGAAAGTGACAGCAAACACATTTACACAAAAGAACAGCATAAATCAATACAATGTTACAAAAGATTTCAGTCTCAAAAACAGTCTCTGTTCTTTTGAACTTTCTATTCATCAAAGAATCCAGAAAAAAAAACGTATCACAGTTTTCACGAAAAAATATTAAGCAGCACAACTCTTTTCAACATGATAATAAGAAATATTTCTTGAGCACCAACTTAGCATATTAGAATGATTTCTGAAGGATCATGTGACAATGAAAACTGGAGTAATGATGCTGAAAATTCATAGGAATAAATTAGATTTGAAAATATATTCAAATAGAAAGAAGTTATTTTAAATTTTACCATATTTCACAATATTATTGTTCCCACTGTGTTTTTGATCGAATAGATGGAGCCTTGATGGGAATAAGGGACTTAAAAACATTTTTTTTAAATCTTACCAACCTCAAAATTTTGAACAGTAGTGTAACTAGAAAAAAAATTTAAATATATTTAGTATAGGAATTTCCATGACTTTCATTTTTAATTTAGAACGGTTTTTTATTTTTTTTGTTATTTTTTTATTGTTTTATTAATGATGGAAAAAAAAGTTTAAACACATTTTTGTTCAATACTTTTCTTTAATCAAAATACTGTTAGGATCAATTAGGATCAAAGCACTCCTAAAGTGCTTTCTCAAAAGTACTAAATTAATTGTTAATGGAATCATTCAGACTTGAAATATAAAGCCAAACTGTTACATTTTGAATCTCTCATTTAAATTCCATCCCTAATTCTAGCACACTGTATAGTGTGACACTATGGAATTGATGAAGTGTGTGCTCTGTTGTCCACTGACCTGAATGTCCATGCTGGCCCAGGCTTTGATGAACTTCTCCAGTTTGCTCCGCTGCTCCTGGATAGAGGGCTGACCCCGCATGGCCGCGGCCCCTTCATGCCCCTCACATAACCTCTTCTCCAGCTTCACAAAGGTTTCCAGAAAGCAGTAAGCAGACACTGCCACATGACTGTTGGGAATCTGTTGATATGCATGTATAATTAAAATGGAAAAATGTACTTGCATCTCAGCGCATTTATGTAAACCCTACATAATCATGTTATTCAGAATGATTTGAGAATGATCCAAATCGCATCTTGTACTTCAATGGAAGCAAAAACATTTGTCTGTACAAATGTGCTCTTCAAAATAATATGATATAAATAGAAGAAGAAATTTTCTTTGCTTTAGAGGACTAATAATGTTGACAGAGAATGCATGACATTCAGAAAGACTGTCACCTTCGTGAGCAGCACAACTGTTATTCCGGGACAGAGAGATAGGCAATACATGGAGTGAGGCATCATGGGACACTCTTTGGCTTCCAGGAATACTCTGGATGGGGCTGAAGGGTCAGAGGTTGGAACTTCAAGAGTTTGCAGACTGTCCTCGGCCATCTAAAATCATAAGACATTAGATATGTGAGAAACTTCTCCGCTATAAATACAAATTTCACATTATATACACTACAATTCAAAAGCTTGAATGGCTGGTACGATTATGTTTTTGATTTATTGCTTCATTTATTTGATCAAAAAATAAACAATCAGTCAATCAAAACAGGAATATTGTAAAATGTTATTACAATTTAAAACGTTTGATTTAAATACATTTCAAATACAATGCAAAGTTGAATTTTCAGCATCAGTACTCCAGTGGCACATGATCCTTTAAAAATCATTCTAATATGCTGAGTTGGTGCTCAAGAAGCATAAATGTACTGTATTAGGTTATATAAATGTGTGCGTAATATTATATATATATATATATATATATATATACTCTAAAAAAATATTTCTTTCTTTTAATCCATTTTATATGAGATATTTTAGATTATATGTTATTATAATGTGAGAGTACTATTTTATAAAGTGGCAAAAAAAATTCTTAAGAATGTTTATTTGAGTCATTAATTAAAATAATCTAAGCACCACTCAGAATAACTAAAATATTGCTTTAATTGTTTCCCTTTTCCTTCAGAAATCATTCTAATATGCTGAATTGATGCTCAATAAACGTTTAGCTTAATCAAGTGTGGAAATGTTTGTTTTTTTTCTCAGGATTCTTTGATGAATAAAGTTTAAAGAACATTTAAACAAGGCATTTATTTGAAATCGCAATCTTTTGTAATATTACTGACCTACAAAATTTTGAACAGTAGTGTACATTATCAGATCATATTACTTTTAGGGCAACAGAGAGGTGAAAAACAGACATCTCACCTGAACATCGGGATCTACAAACTGGAAGACAGGAGGACTGTCACCTCTTGGTCGGACT
Source organism: Sinocyclocheilus grahami (assembly GCF_001515645.1). NCBI lineage: Eukaryota > Metazoa > Chordata > Actinopteri > Cypriniformes > Cyprinidae > Sinocyclocheilus > Sinocyclocheilus grahami. Next base: position 1,219,049 of record NW_015505256.1, on the reverse strand, counting down.
ATGCATTCAAAACATAAGAAAATTCACATATGTGGCTTGTATTTATATAATACCAATCACTCTTGGCGCATTTCAATATTTTAGCAAACACATGTCTGAATGTCATTGCATTAGATATGAAGTCTACTCACCTGATTCCCGTTCAGGCGGAGAGGGCTCTGGTGTGTAGAACACATCTGGAATTGAACTGTTCTCTAACTCCTAAGTATACAGAAATTGTTTAAGGCATTAATGAAAAAACAACAACAAACATACTGTGTCTTCAAGCAAGAGATATCAAACCTCAGGAGTGTCATCTAGGCCAGTTTTGCTGGGATAGAGATCCTGCACCAGGATGATCAGAGCCAGAAGATCAGAGTTGGATAGACTGCTGGCACTTCGACTGCACAAACGTAAGAAATCAGAGATTGCTTCAAAGTTCTCTGTAGAACTTCCTACAGATCTTGTCACTTCCTTCTGATGTTGTGGTCAAAACATCTTGATCTCACTGTACCTGGAGTAGAAGGCCAGCATTTTGGTTTGCACCAGTATGAAAGCGTGTAGCACCTCCTCGCCCGCTCTGTCCATGTTGCTGTTGATCTGCTGCACCAGTCGACGCTCCAGAAACTCGATGCACTGCTCACAAAGGGTCGGGTGGATCAACCTTTCCACCGCCTGAACAGAGGCAGAGAACTCATGTGTGATTGAAAACTAAAACTAGCATGCTACTAATAAAACTAGCACTTGCACACACCTCCACTAAAAAGCTTTGGTCATTCTCTCGCAAGCGGCTGTATGTTTCCAAGAGGCTTCGCAGCTTCTTCCACAACCGGTTCCTTTGCTCTGTATCTCGAGGGCGCATTCTGACAAATAAAAGGACCATAAAAAAATAAAAGTTTTTTTTTTTTCTGTTCAGGTTTCAGTTCAAAGGCTATTACAACAGTCTTTGGTTTAAAAAAAATATAATATGATGTGAAATGCAATGAGACTATTTGTACTATTTTACAGTATGTCTTAAAATCTGGTGTTGTACTGAAAGTGCAGTTCTCACTCTTTCCTCAAGAGGGCACCGCTGAGAGTCACCATGCCAAACATGATTTCTATGAGTTTCTTCATCACATAGATCTTTCTCTTTAAATCCTCCTCGGTCTCATCTCCGTCTCCATTCACAGCAATGTAGAGACATTCCTCAAACTGCATGACAGAGAGCAGAAGACATCAGGATTTTGGTGGCAGACTGAATTTAATGATTTGAAAAGTTGAGGAGATACATTATAGCATAAGTACAGAAAAGAAAAATACATAGAACATCTTTAAAAAAAAAAGTGGGGATCTGTAAAAATATAATTTATATTGATACATTTAATTAAATAATGCATATATTAGGTTTATATAAACCTATATCTTATACATATATAATTATTTCATTGAAAAATATTTCTTACAAATATATATATATATATATATACACACACACACACACACACACACACAGTGGGTACGGAAAGTATGGTTAGAGAGTCGGACTTGTAACACAAATGTTGCAGGTTCGAGTCTCAGGTCCGGCAGGGATTGTAGGTGGGGGGAGTGAATGTACAGCTCTTTCTTCCACCTTCAATACCACGACTGAGGTGCCCTTGAGCAAGGCACCGAACCCCCAACTGCTCCGGGTGTGTGTGTGTTCACTGCTGTGTGTGTGCACTAAGGATGGGTTAAATGCAGAGCACTAATTCTCCAAGTATGGGTAACCATACTTGGCCACATGTCACGTCACTTTTTTTATATATACATATTAAGATATATTTGATTATAACTTCTTATAATGTTTAAGTCCTGTATTTTATATAGTGTAAAAACATATGTACACAACTCACACACGATATAAAAATGTAATTTATAAAATATGACTTACATAGTACAATATTTCCTAAGTATTGTACTAAATATTGTACAATTCATTCATTGAATGAGTGCTGATCTAGTGTTAGATCAGATGACTCTTTCATATTGCTGTGGATTACCTGATGCAGAACATAGATATGATTGTTTTCTGTGCTGAAGGAGGTGTAATTGTCCATGAGTCGGTCCACCATGGTGCTACAGGAGATGATGATGGGTGCGAAGAGAGTGTTAATGCTGTCTTCAAAAGCAGGTAGCTGAGAACACATATAAAAATAATATTAATAACCATCCAATATTCCACACTTATATCCACGTATGTCTAACGCAGGCATAACACAATTTTATTTAACATAAAATAATAATTATACTAAATCATTTTCAAACAGCATTCATTTGGAGCATCGGTCTCACTCCTTCTCCTTCTTCCTGGGAAACTCCATACTGCTTCTGAACCTGCTGCTCGAACTCAGTGTCAGTCCAGTAGAACAGAACCTCTGCGCTCTCGTTGGCCACCAGAAGACACTTCATTTGACCTGAACACAAATGCAATTGTTAGAAGAAGAGTTCATCCCAGTAACACTGTTTCAGTCACTTTGCATAATTCTAACATGGCTTCATTTAAACATCATTCTCTCAATGCACCTATTCAACAAAATCTACTTGTACTTTACCAGTCCTTAACAATAGCCTAATAATTTGTAATGGATTCCTGTATTACACAAAAGAATATAGCTATGCATTTTAGATGTATGACTCCTAACAGGATAAACACTCTTGTAAGACACCAAAAGGAATTTTAAATGAATATCGCTCCCCATACTACTTCCTTAATCTTTTCAGTAGGAATTGTTCCAAATTATAATACAATGTAAACAAGTACACAATACCCAATAGGATGATACTGCGGTCGCTTCTAAACGGCAGCAGAAAGCCAAACCTCTCGGTTCCTCCAGGACGAAACTAAAGCTCACGAACTTTTTTCACTTACTCTTCTAACCCACACATGTTTTAAGAAAGTAAACGTAATATTTTAAGGTTCGCTTCAAGAGCAGAAGAGTATCACTGCGCCCGAATCTTGACTCAGTTATATACCACAGAACAAACGTTGCTCATCCGCTCTGAACTGCTGCAGCGCTTCCGTATTAATGTGTGTGTGTGTGTGTGAGAGAGAGAGAGAGAGAGAGAGAGAGGTGTGTCACGTGATTTGATGATCAGCAGTGAGCGCGAGTCACGTCTGGAATTCAGATCATGCGCGGCGGATCTAAAGCGCGTGACTCCTTTATTAGGCTACTCGTTCATATAATAATCTCATTCAGACCTTTCTTTCTTTCTTCCTTCCTTTCTTTTTCACGTTATCTTTGAAAAATCTACACAAAAAAATTGATTTGGTGTAGAAACAATTTTCACTCAGCACTTCACAATTACGATAAAGAAATGGCCAGTGTTGGGGAAAGTTACTTTTAAAAGTAATGCATTACAATATTGCGTTACTCCATTAAAAAAGTAACTAATTACGTTACTTAGTTACTTTTTATGGAAAGTAATGCGTTACGTTACTTTTGCGTTACTTTTTAAATCTGGACAGGGCTTGCTTGTTTGTTTTTAAATTTAAAAAGTAATATTTTTGGCAAATATAAAAGCCTTTTCACACCAAAAGTGAAATGAATCAGCCTCAGGCTGAAGGGAAAGTAAATTTACGTCCGTACAGTAGAATGCAGAAGAAGAAATTTCAACACACTTCAGCAATAAACAAAGACATAAATGTTTGTCTAGAGTAATTTGTTCCAATATTCCACACTTATATCCACGTATGTCTAACGCAGGCATAACACAATTTTATTTAACATAAAATAATAATTATACTAAATCATTTTCAAACAGCATTCATTTGGAGCATCGGTCTCACTCCTTCTCCTTCTTCCTGGGAAACTCCATACTGCTTCTGAACCTGCTGCTCGAACTCAGTGTCAGTCCAGTAGAACAGAACCTCTGCGCTCTCGTTGGCCACCAGAAGACACTTCATTTGACCTGAACACAAATGCAATTGTTAGAAGAAGAGTTCATCCCAGTAACACTGTTTCAGTCACTTTGCATAATTCTAACATGGCTTCATTTAAACATCATTCTCTCAATGCACCTATTCAACAAAATCTACTTGTACTTTACCAGTCCTTTAACAGCAACTTACACAAAAGAATATAGCTATGCATTTTAGATGTATGACTCCTAACAGGATAAACACTCTTGTAAGACACCAAAAGGAATTTTAAATGAATATCGCTCCCCATACTACTTCCTTAATCTTTTCAGTAGGAATTGTTCCAAATTATAATACAATGTAAACAAGTACACAATACCCAATAGGATGATACTGCGGTCGCTTCTAAACGGCAGCAGAAAGCCAAACCTCTCGGTTCCTCCAGGACGAAACTAAAGCTCACGAACTTTTTTCACTTACTCTTCTAACCCACACATGTTTTAAGAAAGTAAACGTAATATTTTAAGGTTCGCTTCAAGAGCAGAAGAGTATCACTGCGCCCGAATCTTGACTCAGTTATATACCACAGAACAAACGTTGCTCATCCGCTCTGAACTGCTGCAGCGCTTCCGTATTAATGTGTGTGTGTGTGTGTGAGAGAGAGAGAGAGAGAGAGAGAGAGGTGTGTCACGTGATTTGATGATCAGCAGTGAGCGCGAGTCACGTCTGGAATTCAGATCATGCGCGGCGGATCTAAAGCGCGTGACTCCTTTATTAGGCTACTCGTTCATATAATAATCTCATTCAGACCTTTCTTTCTTTCTTCCTTCCTTTCTTTTTCACGTTATCTTTGAAAAATCTACACAAAAAAATTGATTTGGTGTAGAAACAATTTTCACTCAGCACTTCACAATTACGATAAAGAAATGACCAGTGTTGGGGAAAGTTACTTTTAAAAGTAATGCATTACAATATTGCGTTACTCCATTAAAAAAGTAACTAATTACGTTACTTAGTTGAGACTCACGCAATTGACACTAGAAAAATGTCCCTGCCAAATTCAATATTTATTTATGATAAAAAATTTAAATAAAATAAAAACTCCAGACAGCGCTCGTCAATGTCAGAATGATTTAGATGGCCAATCAAATCAAAGAAGGGCGGGGCTTTACTGTTCCAGCGCGACACCACGGCATTTGTTAACAGTGAAAGAGTGTGAGGTAAGTAGGAAAACGTTTATTATTTGACAGCTGTTTTACAACAGAAATGTTAAATAACCAACAGTAATATTCTTTGATGCAAACTACTCGACGACCGTTTTGATCATTTACGTGATTCACGTAATTCGTGACATTTGCACAAATTAACTCCTAATTGTACGTGTATTTTAAAATAAAATATTATTAGTGAATATTTAAACGGATTACGTAAGTAATCTTAAAGATTCCTAAATGCATCTACTTTCGGAAGGCCAAATAAAGTGCTTTTGCTTTTGCCTAGAAACACACAGTGTCTCCCTGACATGCTGCTTCAACACTAACTGCGGTTACTGAAACCACGCCTTCTTTCTTTGCGTGCACATTTGGGCGGCATTATGCTAATATTTCCACATAGTGAGGTAGATATGTGTGGGCGTGTTAGAACGAGCTGTTTTAGGGGGGCGTGGCAGAGTCTTAACTTTGATAAAGAATATCTCTTTGGTTTTGAGACTTTAGTCTTTGCAACTTCAGTGATCTTATCTATGCACAATCAGCTTGTCCAAAGAGAAACGAAAACTTGAAATCACATCATATTTATTTTTTTTAATTTCTCGATTTGATTTCTTGATTTCAGCTTGGAATTCTCACTCCAAGCTGAAATCAAAAGTTGGCAGTCCTGAGTATAAACATCATGAAATCCTCCATCTTGGTTCAAGGGGGATGGGTTCTGGCTATTCCAAATAGGGTCAAAAGTATAAACATTTTCACGCTGGGTTTGGTTACAGTGTGTATGGCAAAGCCGGGGAAGACACGCAAAGGTAGTTTTGACTCTTTGCAGAACTGCAGTCCACAGCATATACAGAGAATGAAATGTCACACTTCATTATGTCTGTATATGAATCCATGCTGCTGATTGTCAGCTTTGATCAGATGACAAAGACCTACCTGCTTGCTTCACGAGGATCATGCATATTCATAATTAAACCAAGGTTGCAGGTCAGTCAGGACATTTTGCTTTGGCAAAACAAAACTGCTCCCACAGATTTAAAAAAAAAAGTATATAAAACATGATGTTTTGATTATTTTTATAATTTTATTTTTACATGTAAAATTCACACTTTCATGTTCCAAATATATTAGTAATTTGCCATATCTTATGCAATTTTGCATCTCAAATAAATTGGCTAGACTTTTTTATTTGGTTTGATATTTTACAAAAACAAAAATGCTAAGAAAATTATTCATTTTACATTTTATTTTATTTTATGCAGTGTAAGTTAATGAATGTTAATGACTACGATGGTTCTTGTGGTCTAAATTTCATTAAATAAAAATAATTATTAATATGTACTTTTAAATCTCAAATAAATTAATCTTGGTTTGATATTTTATTTGGTTTGATATGAAACAAAGGCAAAAATGCGAAGAAAATTATTATTTTTTTGTATTTTATTTTATTGTAAGCTAGTGAAATGTAGTACTTTGATGGTTCTTGTGGTCTAAAATTCAGTAAATATGTAAAAGCCTGCTGGGTCTCGTCAGACTTTGTGACTCTTGACCAAGTGTGAATGAGTCTGGATTTTGTTTATGCGTGAACCATGTTGAGTCTTTTAAGATAAACCACATGTGAACTGCAGACATGTTTTGTTTTATAGCATGATTTAAATTTTTTATTGCCTGGAGTTAGCATATAAATTTAATGACCACGCCAAGGCAACATATTTTGGTTTGCTCTAAATACATAATGCATCTACATTTAAAACATGTCTTGAACCAGCTTTGATGAGAAGAGATCAAAATCCCCTATAAGAGTCTCATTCAGGTGCAAATGGTTCTCATCACTTACTGCACACGATTGTTCTGACACCACAGTTCACTCTCATTCTTCAACAAAGTCTTGTCCCAGCTGCTTGGAAAGGGAACATCTGCTGATGTACACATTGGCTCCTTCCCTTTGTGACCCCTCCAGTGCTGGGATGAGGACCCTGCCGGGCCTTTGAAGACTAGTGAGCTGATGATCTCCTCCTGACCTGATGGGACATAAAGCTCTCGGTCTTGGGTTACACATTGCAGCGCACTGTCACAATTTATTTCTGTACTTCTTTGTGTTCAAGCCCATGTATAAATCACTGAGCTCTTAGCTTGCTTTTATCCTGCTATCTTGCACTCCTGAACATGTGCTGGAATACTACAATTCAGCCTCTATGTCACAGGACAGTCTCTTAAATAGTCATACACTGCTCGTACTTGAACAGTTTTCATTTACATATGTATATAAATACTATATTTGAACTATAATATAGTACTAATATAATACATATTTGTAATGTTTAAAAATTTGAAGTTCCCCATAGCCCAGACTCTTTTGAAGGCTGAAAGAGCCTGGATTCATAATTCATACTCTTTCACACTTGGTCAATGGTCACAAAGTCTGGCAAGACCCAGCAGGCTTTTGCCTTACTGAAATTTAGACTACAATGACCATTAAATTGTCACTAACTTACATTGCAAAAATAAATACATAAAATAAAAATAATGTTCTTAGCATTTTTGTCTTTGTTATATATCAAACCAATTAAAATGTCAAACCAAGATTAATGTATTTCAGATGTAAAATTACAGAAGATATTAAGAATTGCTTTCATTTACTGAAATTTAGACCACAAGAACCAACAAAATATTCACTAACACTAACTAACTTACACTGTAAAAACAATTAAATTAAATATAAAATGAATATTCTTAGTATTTTTGTCTGTTAAAAATCAAACCAAATTAATTGTCAAACCAAGATGAATATATTTCAGATGTAAAATTACATAAGATATTAATAATTACTTTAATTTATTAAAATTTAGACCACAAGAGCCATCAAAGTAGTCACTAACTTACAGTGTAATAAATAATAAAATAAAATGAATAATGTTATTCGCATTTTTGTTTGTTAAATATCAAACCAAATAAAATTCCAAACCAAGATTAACGCAGATGTAAAATTACAGAAGACTTGTTTTCGTTTACTGAAATTAATATATATTATAAATACTATACGTTGTGTATATATATATATATATATATATATATATATATACACACACAATGTAAAAAAATATATGACCAATAAGTTATGACATATGTTTTACATTACTTTAACAGCAACTACAATTACTTTAAACAATTTTCAACTTTATTTTAAGTTGAGTTTGATTTTATTTCAACTCATTTTATAAGCCATTTTAATGTCATTTAAGTTGAAATGACTTAAACAGCGTTTAAGTTTACAAGTTACAGCGTTACAAGTTTATTTTACTTAAAAAATTAAGGCAGCAACTTTTTTTACAGTGTATATACACATTGAATATTCAATACATTAACTATTGTAAATAACAAGTCGAAAACAAGATCTTCAATAAACATTTTAACTAATATTTTATTTATATATTTTGACAAAAATAATATTCAGACAACCATTTTCATAATAAAATAATGCTCTTTAACTGAAAAAATATTAACAACTCTAAATTTGCAATAAAAACATTCAAGAAGGAAAATAGCTTGTAAATGGGTAATTTCACAAATCAAAGACCCTACAGTTCTCTAAAATCACAACAGAATCTTGCGAATCTAAAGAAACATTATGATGCTGACAGAATTATTGACCCTGGAAAATCAAACGCTGTCATAACCGTATAAAGAGCCAAGCCCGAGGAGGGAAAAAAACTAAACTTTTTACAGAATTCATATAATCCGTTTGAATGCTGAATCACTATTTTTGCATTGTGAATAAGTGACCAAAGAATATATACAAGTATAAAACATTGTGATACACATGTGTGCATACTGTGAGCAACTCAATACGTTTGAATTTAAAAGGACATTGTCATTGCTAAACATTAACATCAGTCTCTGTTGTATGTTTTACAAAAAGTACAATATAATCTTCTGCCAATGTGGACAAAATTCACACACACACACACACACACACACACACCCACACATATACATTTATATAAATAATATTTATAGAACGATAAAGCACACAGTTTAAATCAAAAACCAATTGTATGTACATTTATTAATATAACAAAAGGTTTGTACTTGTCAAAAAAAAAAAACATTAATCACTCATCATGCTTAATATTAATTAGACAGCTAGCAGCAAAAATTAATCACTGTACATGGGATTTATAGCGGCCCTAAAAGTATTTGCACACTTTGGCAACACTTAAAATGTTTTCAAAAACAAATATTAAAAAAACCTAAACTACAAAATATCAAGCCAAATGGCAGTTTTTCAGAATGTATGATACTTGTCTTTGCCATGACTTTTTAAATTACTTGAAAAAAAATTATTTTTGTGAAATGTAATGTTCTAGAAAAATAAATACCACTTGAACTGATATAATATCTTTGATCTAAAGTAATTATTATAAGTGAGGCTTAATTTTCTTGCACTTTCCAGGGCCCCTGAATAAGGTAGTGTTAATGTAGCAAAATAAATTTAGAGAACTAAGCTCAGGTTTACAATGTTACAGCAAAAAAAAACAAAAAAAAGTGGCATGTGTACATGACGCTAATAGACAAGCTAATTTCCTGAGCACTGCAACAAATTGTATGATACACAGTTCTTCATAAAGCAAAGAGACACCTTCAAAGACTCCCTACTATTTCCTTTCAGCCTTCAAAAGAGTCTGAGCTATAATGGGAAGTCAAACTTGTAAACATTATAAATATATAGCAGTATTTCTCAGAGAACTGACGAATCACATAAAGATGGTTGTGTATTATGTAATTCCTTTTTTAATTTAGCAATGAAATATAAGGACGATTTAGCAAGCATCTGTATCTTCCCATATAGTACCTTCATCGTCATACAGTTTAAAATTATAAAGCAGCAACCGAAAAAACTCATGGGATAGAGATGCAAGCTATTTTTCAGGTCATGGGTCAATGTTATAAGTTTATAAAGCTGGGTTTAAATAGGAGGTTTATATTTACTGTCCTGTGATGAAAAATAAGATTACAGATCAAGATTTGGACCTGTGCCTTTTGAGTGGCTTTAGACCACAGAATCCAAAAAAAGTACACAAGAGAGATGTAATTCAGATCAAACTGTTATTTGTACTATGAGATTTAGCAGGATTAACCTCCTTTGTTGGTCCTGGAACAACATTTCTAGCAAGCAATCATAGTTCTAAGACTTGCAACCCAAAGGATAACCTACCTCTAAAATCCAAGGGAAATGATTGGTTGAAAAGAACATTGTTCAAGCCCCTAAAATCTAACCCTAAAATCTGATTGGCTGTTAAGCTGGAATGTTGTTTAAGAACCAACAAGGATGTTGATCCAGGAACACATTAAGCTGACAGACAGGCCCACACAGAATCCGCACCCACAGAACCCCGGAGAATTGGAACGGCTGTCACTTACGTCCTTCGCATTTTCATCATTAAAATATTTTGGCTAATCTGATCATGTTTCTAGCTACCAATGAGAATGAAGTGCTGTCATATCTGTTTAACAAATTTGACCATGTTTACACCCATTGCACAGATTTCCCCACAAAACTGCCGCAGAAAATGTGAACATTCTGATTGATCTGCTTCGTAATGATCGTACCGCATCTGAACCGCACATTGGCACTGGGTTCATAGCTTACGTTGGTCTTCAACATCGGATTACAAAGCTGTCAGGGACAGAGCACCGTGAGACTTCATTACACTCCTGCAACTGAAAGTGACAAAAAACACAAAAGGGCAACCAAAATACATTCCCTTTCCACAAGTCGAGCTTTTCTTGTGGTAAAAAAAAAAAAAAAAAAGAGGAGAAATGTTGTTGGAAGCATTCAGTGCAACCCTTGCTTGAACGAAGGGGTCTTTTCCACGTCTCTGTGGGCTTATAAAAAGAGCAGAAGGCCACGGATATCGTCTGAGGTCGGTCAGTGTGTGTTATCTGCGACAGGCGTAAGCGTTAATATTCTTGATGACGTAGAAGCCGATAGATACAGGTGGCATGGCTATCGTTCTTCCTGCCCTGAGCGTCCGTGGCTTCAGCTCAGGAAATGTCTCATTGTCCACCATACGCAAGGGCTCTCCGTTCAGCTGCACAGTCCTGCAAAGCAAAGGGACGTGTGTTAGGATGCTGCAGATGGGAGGACTGCAAGATGTTTTATATCAAATCACTTTTACTTTTACATCACCAACACACTATACAATTTTACAAACTTACAGACAATGAACAATATACAAATACATAATATTGTGTATAATGTGTGTTGTTAACTGTAATTGTATACTATGTACACAATATACACAATAAATGTGAGAACTGCAGAGGCTCAGTTAGGAGCCTTAATCCTCAGATGTTGTAAAAAAAAACAAAAAACATAATTGTAATGGGTTTTCAGATATATAAATATGTTAGTTTGAAATCAAATATCAGTCCAAGTATAATTTTAGGCAAAAATAGCTGGACCCAGTTACATCAAGTGTAAAGGGAGTCTCCAATATTAGTAAACTCTCTGATCGTGCACTAGAGAGCGCCACAGCTGCATTATCAACCTTACAGAAAGCACAAACATCTGCAATATGAGAGTGTTTGGAACACTCAGATGCTCCATACTACTGTATAAAAGATTGGCATTTGTAGGCTGTTTTTTGAAAGAAGTCTTTCATGCTCACCAGAGTTGTATTTAAAATACAATTAAAATGTATTTGAAGCATTTATTGTGAAACTGATTTTTTTTAACATTATAAAAGTCTTTACTATATCCTTGCTGAATAAAAGTATTAATTTCTCTCTTTCAAAAAATAAAAATATGTAATGCTAAATGTAATGCAAAATATAACTATTTATATATAATTTATTGAATCCAGTGCCTTCATCATAGGAAATGGAAGATCACATTGCATTGTGGCATATAATATTCTAAACAATATGCAAATACAGTAGGTAATTTGAATATTTGTTTACTGTGCACATGCAGTATACTCATTACTACAAAAATAGCAAGAGTAATATAGTATCAGGGGCGTCATGCACTCATTATTTTTGTGGGGGGATGAGTTGGGGGGGGGGGGGGCGTCATGTGGAACACAGCCTAAAAAGAGCAGAAGGCCACGGATATCGTCTGAGGTCGGTCAGTGTGTGTTATCTGCGACAGGCGTAAGCGTTAATATTCTTGATGACGTAGAAGCCGATAGATACAGGTGGCATGGCTATCGTTCTTCCTGCCCTGAGCGTCCGTGGCTTCAGCTCAGGAAATGTCTCATTGTCCACCATACGCAAGGGCTCTCCGTTCAGCTGCACAGTCCTGCAAAGCAAAGGGACGTGTGTTAGGATGCTGCAGATGGGAGGACTGCAAGATGTTTTATATCAAATCACTTTTACTTTTACATCACCAACACACTATACAATTTTACAAACTTACAGACAATGAACAATATACAAATACATAATATTGTGTATAATGTGTGTTGTTAACTGTAATTGTATACTATGTACACAATATACACAATAAATGTGAGAACGGCAGAGGCTCAGTTAAGGGCCTTAATTCCCAAGTTGTGTAAAAAAAAAAAAAAAAACATAATTGTAATGGGTTTTCAGATATATAAATATGTTAGTTTGAAATCAGATATCAGTCCAAGTATAATTTTAGGCAAAAATAGCTGGACCCAGTTACATCAAGTGTAAAGGGAGTCTCCAATATTAGTAAACTCTCTGATCGTGCACTAGAGAGCGCCACAGCTGCATTATCAACCTTACAGAAAGCACAAACATCTGCAATATGAGAGTGTTTGGAACACTCAGATGCTCCATACTACTGTATAAAAGATTGGCATTTGTAGGCTGTTTTTTGAAAGAAGTCTTTCATGCTCACCAGAGTTGTATTTAAAATACAATTAAAATGTATTTGAAGCATTTATTGTGAAACTGATTTTTTTTAACATTATAAAAGTCTTTACTATATCCTTGCTGAATAAAAGTATTAATTTCTCTCTTTCAAAAAATAAAAATATGTAATGCTAAATGTAATGCAAAATATAACTATTTATATATAATTTATTGAATCCAGTGCCTTCATCATAGGAAATGGAAGATCACATTGCATTGTGGCATATAATATTCTAAACAATATGCAAATACAGTAGGTAATTTGAATATTTGTTTACTGTGCACATGCAGTATACTCATTACTACAAAAATAGCAAGAGTAATATAGTATCAGGGGCGTCATGCACTCATTATTTTTGTGGGGGGATGAGTTGGGGGGGGGGTCGTCATGTGACACACAGCAGCCACAACAGCACGTATGTTTTATTTCTTTTTCCCTTTTTATTCGAAACATCCCCAAACGCATTAACTATATCATGAAATATCTTGATTCTCACCTTACAGATTATGTTGATCTGTAATGGGCGATGGTCAAAGTAACCTAATAATGTAATCTATTAACTATGCATAAAAACCTGTCTGTTTACTTAATTAACAGATATGGATGTCATGCCATAACATATTTTAATACGACTGAGTTTATATTTAATGTGAATTTAACATTGAAAGTTAATGTGAATAAAAACATTGCAAGTTAGGCTACTAATCATAACGCTTTCATTGTACAGAAAGAGAGCAGAGACATTATCAAAGAACATTTTCACTGACAGTCTAGTTCAAGCACTCTCAAAAACTCCCATTAAAATCACTGAAGCTGTTTACACTATGAAAATAATATCTTACAGATTCGTACACACATTTGCAATTTGTAGAGGTATTCATTCAGCGAGCGAATGAAGAAAACACCAGCATTTTAGCGATGACTCATCTGGACACCTCTGATTGGTCATTGCATTCATAAGCTCAACAACATTGTTTGTGATTGGTAAATGCGCAGTGCTGTAAAAACGCGTCTGTATCGGTCTCAGCGCCAGCCAGCAAACGCAGATTTGAATTTAGCAGCTGATGATTTGATGCACTGAATGTTATAATCACACCAGTGTGATTGTATTAAATATAGAAAATATTAATTGGCTATTTTTTGGATGAACTACCCCTTTAACATGAGTAATCATATGTTAATACTGTTTCAGATGGGGGTTTAAATATTCTTATGAAAAACTTAAAAGTTGCTCCAAAGTTGTTTTGGAGAAACTTTAGTAAAGAACGGAGTCGTCTAGTCCCTGACCATTTCCTATAGTCTCTATATACTCTTCCAGCAGACGTCTGGATCATCCATCCCATCGCCTCAACTCATCTTATGATGCCACAGACTGAAATGATCAGGAAGCTGAGTTTGCTTTGGGCCTGAAGCCCTTTTGAAGCGCAATGTGATGGCACACATCAGTCGCAACAGTGAGGAGGGATTGTTGATCTTCCCATTCAACTTTCCCCCGGGGAGGATTTATGCTCAGGAATTCAAAGCAGACAGAAGTATGTAAGAACGCAGTCAGCGGTGTATCCCTCAGGGCTTCTGCAGAGGAAGATCAGCATTTCCTTTGGATAGAATGCAAATTGAATTAACGTCTCCAGATTGTTCTGGAGCTCTAACGACCTCTGGCTACAGATGTAGGTATGTGTTTAAGAAATTAAAAGACCTGAAAGACAAACCCTTCAAGGCACAGAGAGATCACAAACATCAGCAGTGATCACACAGTAGCCCTGCTTTGAGAAACTCCAGGTCTGAAGTTCTCAACACTGTTGTGTCTCAGACTCAAAAGATATTTTTCAGATCAGCTTCTACATTAAACAGATTTTAAGGCTTAAAAAAGAAAATCAGGTACTGTAACTTAAAGAACTGTTTCTACAGTATGCACTGATTTTTTTTTAAAGAGGACCCTTTAGAAAATCTTTAAGCATTTAAAAACTTAACACTCCTTTTCTAAATATGTGACCCTAAGTCGCTGCGGTATATTTGTAGCAATAGCCAAAAATACATTGTATGGGTCAAAATGATTGATTTTCCTTTTATGCCAAAAATCATTAGGATATTAAGTAAAGATCATGTTCCATGAAGATATTTTGTAAATGTCCTACTGTAAATATATTAAAGGGGTCCTATTATGCTCTTTTACAAAGTCTTGATTTTGTTTTGGGGGTGTACTAGAACATGCTCTCATGCTTGGTGGTTCGAAAAACGCATTATTTTTCACATAATTTACATTATTAAAATACCTTTCTCCCCCGCCTGGCACAAACGGCCCGATTAGTTCTGTCTTTGATGAAGGTCCGCCTTCCGAAAAACAAAATGTGTTGTGATTGGTTAGCTGTCCCAATGTGTTGTGATTGGCGAACAGCTTAGACAGTGTTTCATTACTGCCCCGCCCCTTGCTCCGTCTTTCAACAAAAGCTTTTGGGAGAATCCGGCACTGTACTCCCTCGTGTTGTGGAAGTTGTCCTCAGTAAAATGCGCAGCACACAATAGCAAATTGGGGTTATAATGCTCAGGAACAGAGTTGCGCACTTACAGTCAAATATAACAAACGTATGAAGCAATAAGAGAAACATACAAAATGTGCAGAGCGGGGGTATTTGACGCTACAGCACAGCAGCTCTTCTTCTTGGTTTTCTCTGATGCACTAACTCTGCAGCAGCTCTTATTCTTCGTCGTCTCATTCTAACCACAACCTCGCCTCTCCCCACCCCCCAACCATTAGAATTTCTGTAGGCGGGAATTATTTATAATGATATTCTAATGGGCCGCTTTGTGATATCACAAAGCCGGAAAACCAAACTCTGTAGTCCTAACGAGCCGCTCGTTGTAGTTCTTGAAAAGGGATTTAAAAAAAACGAAATATCTCCCTTTGGAGTGGACTTTGAGATTTGTAACTTTCTAGATCTTTTTTATGCCCAAACATACACACTACACACTAACTAAAATTAAAAAAGTGAAAAAGCATAATAGGACCCCTTTAAAACGTAATTTTTGATTAGTAATATGCATTGCTAAGAACTTCATTAGGACAACTTTAAAGGCGATTTTCGCAATATTTAGATTTTTTATTTTTTGCACCCTCAGATTCCAGATTTTCAAATAGTTGTATCTCGGCCAAATATTGTCCTATCCTAACAAACCATACATCAATGGGAATCTTATTTATTCAGCTTTCAGATGATGTATAAGTCTCAATTTTGACCCTTATGACTGGTTTTGTGGTCCAGGGTCACATATTACAAATTAGAATGGTAGAGTCTTAAAAATAATGATTTTCTGTGATAATAATATAGAGCAAGCCTTTAAAATGTTAAAAATGCTTTAAAAATAATATCTGTATATAAAATAAAAATTATATGTATTATATTATACAATTTATGTATACACAATTTATAACATTTATATTCAATTATTATATATAATAATATATAACATTTATATTATTATATTATAATATTATTATAACTTAAAATAACTGTTTTCTTTTTTAATACATTTTAAATGAATTTATTCATGTGACCACAAAGCTAAAGAACAGAATTTCTTCTAAATACATTTTTGTCACTTTTGATCAATTTAATGCATCCTAGTATTAATTTCTTTAAATATATATATATATTATTAATAATTTATATTGCATTATATTATATATTATTAATATTATAATTTAAAACAACTATTATCTATTTTATATATTTTTACATTAATTTATTCCTGTGACAGCAAAAATTAACAGAATTTCTTTGAAATTCATTTTTTTTGTAACAGTGTAAACGTCTTCATAGTCACTTTTAATCATTTAATGCATAGTAGTAATTTCTTCAAAAAATATTACGTACATGTGTATTTAAACAGAAATTGTATTAGCAGAAATAATTGTTAGAATATTATTTGGTTTATATTTGAAATGAGAGCTGCAGTGAAAGACTATAAATGTAAATGTCAGGTAAGTGTCCCCAGCTCTCTGAATACCCCTTTCTCTCTTTGTTTCCATTTTGAATTACAGAAATATGATTCGAAACAGACAAAGGCAGATCGGCCGAAGACTGTAGGGAAAACGTATCCTTGAAAAGAGCAACTCTGTCTGAGAGTGTTTAAGTGTGACCCCACAAAATGAGCAGTTAATTTCCCTGCATATGCGTTACAGAGGAGTTAAGCAGTGGAATGTGTCATGAGTAACTTTATAGTCTGCCTGTATATGTTACTCACTGAATTTGCTCTGGAAAACACTGATTCAGCCCATATGGAGCTGTGGGCATTTCTGAAGACAGAAATATGCCGCATATTTCACTATTTCTGACTGCATAAACACAATATATGGTGGGAATACTAGACTAATTAACCTAATAAGTGCATTTTATGAGAATAAAATGAATAAAAACTACAGACTTGATGGAAAAATGGCCAGTCTTTTCATATTTCTACAAATATTATCGAGCATGGCGAGTGGATGGTTTATGATTATTGACCGTGGGAACAGGTCTGTCAAAACACACATGATTATGGGTTTGTTTTCATACTGGTCTATGAGAGATTGCTCTCTGTGATATAACTGATAATTACTCTCCTTTCTATCTTTCATTCAAATTTTCCTCCTGTTGCGGGACGGACGGGTTTAAGAGTAGACTTATTGAAAGAGGTTCTGTTTCTCTGATCAACAGCATGATCATGTTTTCAAAGTATCATGCTTAACTCCCAATAATAGACGTTAAGCTCAGACAGAGGTGACCTTCTGGATCACAATTCCTCAAAAGAAAACAAAAAACAAAAAAAAAACAGAGAGGAAAGCAAAAACTGGTTGAAATTCAAGCTGAATGCTGCTGACAAAACGATTGCCAACATCTGCCGCGAAGGAAGCTGCATTTCACTCTACACTCAGTTTGAATTGAGCTTCAATAAACCAAGACAATGTTATTACGCTAATTCAATTGGATTGCCCGTGTTTAATGGACGTTTTGATGTTTTGTTCTTGGCTTCAAATTATTTCTAGTGGAAAACTCAAAACAGAACACTCTCTGGTGTTTTTGTCGGCTTGGAGTGAAAAATATGATGTGTTTCTAAACAGCCGAGTAAAAATCCAGACAAACTGTGAATCATATCAGAGTGGAATGGAGTGTTTGTGACCAGCGAGGATGTTTGTTAAAGGGGTCATATGATGCGATTTCAAGTTTTCCTTTCTCTTTGGAGTGTTACAAGCTGTTGGTGAATAGATAAGATCCCTGAAGTTGCAAAGACTAAAGTCTCAAAACCAAAGAGATATTCTTTATCAAAGTTAAGACTCT
>NW_015505256.1:1198787-1200754 GCF_001515645.1 Sinocyclocheilus grahami | reverse complement strand
GTGCTTGTGGTGTTCGGCCAATCACAATGCACTGGGTCAGCTGGCCAATCAGAGCAGACTGCGCTTGTCGGAAGGAGGGACTTTGTAGAAAACGAAGCGTTTGAGAGAGGCGGGGCATAGAGGACCTACAATAATGTACAGTATTTGAAAAATAATGTGTTTTTTGAACATTAAAGCATGTCAACATATTCTGTTACACCAAATACACAAAATAATGATCTTTAAAAAAGCATCAAATGACCCCTTTTGTTAAGTGAATCACATTTGTGAAGTTTCTCATTCATGACTAATGTCTTGTTGGTTGAACAAGCTATTAGAAGGAACCTGTCAAGACCAACTAAATGTCATATTTTAAATACATTTGCTGAGCTAATCTACTTGTATCCACTGTATGAAGCATTTCTGTGATAGAAAACACTGAAAACACATTCAGAAGAGCTTCAACCAGAAGAATTCAAAAGAAAACATCCACAAGGGTCAAGATAGACGTTGAGGATGTAGACGTGTTTGTTTCAGCTGTACTTTGGCTTTATCAAGTAAGCGAGCCCAGCAAGATAATCCTCATATCCCATTTAAGAGTATGAGAGGATGAACAGACTATGTTTTTATGACCCAGGTCTCTCTCTTTTGCCCTTTCCATGATTAGGTTAGTGTTGGCGAAACGGGATCCTCATTTGTGGAAGGGTTGAATATTTAGTCAGAAAACAGTTAGCACAGCTGTGTGTGTAGACAGTTATGGAGCACTAGACTTATCTGTTCAGTCTGAGATAATATGTTTAGTAAAGCAACAACACTCTACGTTGATTATTATAGTAAACCGAGAACAGAAGCATAAACCACATTCTTAAATAAGCAGAGGTCAGAGATCTGCGATAACTAATAATAAGTATATATAATTTAATATAACACAAATATAGTATAATATAATATAATAATAATAATAATATATTTAATATCATTCTTATATATATTATACACTTGCACCAGTGGAATAATTATAACAATATAACACTACATTTTATATTATATTATATTATACTATACTATACTATACTATACTATACTATACTATACTATACTATACTATACTATACTATACTATATTATATTATACTATACTATACTATACTATACTATACTATACTATACTATACTATACTATACTATACTATACTATACTATACTATACTATACTATACTATACTATACTATACTATACTATACTATACTATACTATACTATATTATATTATATTATAACTCTTCCACCAATGGGGAATCCTCTCCAAATACTAATATAACCATAATATGTTAAGTAACGCAAAACTGAGTAAATTGAGAACTGAAGGATAAACCACATCCTTAAATAAACTGAGGTCAGAGATCTGAGATACTTAGTAATAAAATTATATATAAAAACATAATATGATATGATTGATATGATATGATTATACAATACAATACAATACAATATGATATAACTTAAAATATAACTGGGGAATATAATTTTACCAAAACTAAAAATATAAATACTCTATAAAACTGAATTTGATTTATTATATTCATTTTAATATAATAATATAAATAATGCAACATAAAACCTTAAAGGGGTCATATGATGTTGCTAAAAAGAACATTATTTTGTGTATTTGGTGTAACGAAATCTGTTTAAGGTTCAAAAAACACATTATTTTCCACATACTGTACATTATTGTTTCTCCTCTATGCCCCGCCTTTCTGAAACGCGAGGTGTGCTGTGATTGGCCAGCTATCCAGTGCGTTGTGATTGGCCGAATACCTCAAGCGTGTGACGGAAATGTTACGCCCCTTACCATATTGTGATGCCGTGTCCCGGAGCGACAAGACAAAAATATTATATAAACTAGGCATTTGTTGCATCCAGTGGGGACATAATTACGGATTATAATGACTTATACTGTCTTTTTACGCGTTGCATTGCATCGCGCC
>NW_015505256.1:1155849-1198336 GCF_001515645.1 Sinocyclocheilus grahami | reverse complement strand
CTGTTCTGGAACAGTGTTGTAAATACAACTTAACCACTGATTTCTAGTCGTGTCCTCTTTTGGAAGACCAAACAAAGTAGTTTTGCTTTCACAACAAAACACAGCGTCTTCACGACATGGCGGCGGCAGCAACAATAAAGTTATGCCTTCTTTCTTTGCGTGAACATTTGGGTGGTGTTATGCAAATCTTCTCACATCGTGACGGAGACGTGAGGGCAACGGGGTGTTTTAAGAGGGCGTTTTAAGAGGGCGTGGACCAGTCTTAACTTTTATAAAAAATATCTCTTTGGGTTTGAGACATTAGTCTTTACAACTTTAGGGATCTTATCTATTCACGAACAGCTTGTAACACTCCAAAGAGAAAGGAAAACTTGAAATCGCATCATATGACCCCTTTAAACCTAAAAAAAAAAATAATTTAACAAAATTTTAATTTATGAGTTTCATCTGTCAGTAAATCGCTGTCATGGATGATGACTTACATGGAGTGAAGTCCATCTGTGCCGAAGGGCTGTAACAGGTATTGGTTAACAGTTTTATTTCGTAAAGTCCCGGCCAGCTTGATTTTCTTCCGTGAGCGATGAAGGTTGATGATGTAGATGGTTATGGACCCTCTGACATAATCATGACTGCAGAAGAGAGAGAGAGAGAGAGAGAGAGATAGAGAG
The DNA here is from genome assembly GCF_001515645.1 of Sinocyclocheilus grahami. Taxonomy (NCBI): domain Eukaryota; kingdom Metazoa; phylum Chordata; class Actinopteri; order Cypriniformes; family Cyprinidae; genus Sinocyclocheilus; species Sinocyclocheilus grahami. The sequence goes on along the minus strand of NW_015505256.1, from coordinate 1,197,668 downwards.
AGAGAAAAAACATTAAAAAATTACAATATAGCTGATTTCTGAAGGACCATGTGACACTTTAGACTGGAGTAAATGCTGCTGAAAATTCTGCTTTGTCATCACAGGAATACACTACACTTTAAAAAATATTCAAATAGAATAGTTATTTTAAATAGTCATAATATTTTAAAATATTACTGTTTGTATTTTGAATGCAGCCTTATTTCCAAAACTACTTTTTAATGGTAGTGTAGATGGCATTACAGCTAACAAACCTTCAATACTGATCATGTAATACACTTGAATCGCAAAACAAATCGATACATTTGAAAGTATATGGGCAGATCCTGCAGCTAAAATGTATCTAACTCTCCTAAATTACCATCTGAAATTCCACATACATTGTTCACGCACATACTGTAATACTGACAGAATCATTGAGTCTGTTCCCAGAATTCCATTTACGAGAGACAATGTGTTATAAGGTCCAAACCCTCATGTGATTTAATTTCAGTACACAATAACCAAATTATAAAGTACTGTATATAAGCAAAGGAGGCCCCAGGACTACGTCATGTAAAAGAGCTGATTGTTTTCATATAACAACTGTACAAGCATTAGCTCCCCTCCCAAATTCACTGGGGTAACAAAAGCTTTATATGTGTTGGACGATTGTGCTTATGTTACAGTGACTCCAGCATACTGGTCCTTGTTTTGAGGGTAATACCGCCGAAGAGTAAGCTTAAGGGAATATTAACTGAAGATAAGAATCTGGCAACATGATTAGGCAAACATGATAAAATTCAATAAGGATTCTAACATAAAGGCAAAGAAAACATAGCTGCAGTGCATGAATACCACATGTTGAAAAGGCCTAACTGCACCGGTCAGAGCTTGGCTTTTGTCAGGCAAGCCTGTTAGTAATCTCACCAATCACGAGCAACCCGGGCCATGTGCATCTTTACACCTTGGCGCACAGTGAATAGAGTTCAAGGGCAAAAATTCAGGAATGAGACAAACCCAAGACTGTGTAATGAAAACATCTCTCATGTCATGTGATACATGTGTGGTGTCTCAGTTTTAATAGACTTTGGGAACTTGGGTAGATATTTTCCAGAAGGGTGCATTAGATCAGACGAACAGATCGAAAAATGATAAACACTGTCCAAGACTTTGAAACAATGTGCCTCTCCAGCATTCGCATGGGGAACGTAAACATGGAATCCTTTGTTTGATGTCAGCAAATGGTCCTGGGGAAATGTGGACCGGAGAAAGCACCGAAAAGGAGGCCTGTTTTGTATAAGGGTGTTGTGAAGGATTAGTGAAGATACTGAAAGCATATCCGTGACTTGTCTGACCAGCCATTTTAACCACTAATAGAACGAAAAACTTGAAAGAGGCTGGAGGAATGAGACCCGAATGTCTGCAAACGGTTGCTGTCTTTGTAACACTGTTCGCTTTTCCACTGACATAGAGGAAATTCTGGGAATTAAATATTATCATTGTTGACATTTAAGAGTGTAATTTCAATAAAAAACATTTTCATTTAAATAAAATCGCCTGTCAGTTATCAATAAACAGTCAACGTCACCTTGCCACTGGACAGGCAAAGCAAAAGCAAAGCATTTAGTGAGTAGGATTAGCTGTAGACCAGCTGTTTTGGGTTTCATGGCATTTACAGAGATTACTTGTTCGGTTTGAAGGATAAGACACAATGTGATGAGATTTTGAACGCAGCCCAAAACTCTGTCATCTGTACACCAACCAGGGTCAGAAATTGGCTGAGTTTTGTAACCAGATAATATCAGACCTAAAAGCCTGAAACTCTCAACTAAAGAATAAGATATTAAAAGAAGAACATTCAAGTGCATTTTTAAAGATGCTATTAATACATATTTGATGTCAGAGCTTTAAATGACCTAATCATGCAATTACAAATCAATACCTAAACTGCAGTGTTTGGGAGCAATGCCTTACATAGCTAAGTCACTCACTGGGAAGCAAAAGAAGTCTCTCACTTAAGTAGCTTTTGGTAGACTGATCCATTTTGGTGATTCATTCTAATGATTTAATCATTCATTTTTTTGTGATTCAGAAATTCACTCAAGCTTCTTATGTTGTCTTTTATTAATCAAAATATGCAAATGCTGCTATAGCTTTTGACTCAATTCATAATACAAATTATGACATTTCTAGTTCTACTACTTGTTTTTAACAAATGTATCTCTTCAGTTTAATGTTGTTATCTACATTTAGAGCCTCACAGTTATTGCCATAAGTACTGCTCTCATTATAAATAAAAATGATAATATATGTGTTAAATACATTACCATTCAAAAGTTTGGGGTCAGAAAGATTTATTTTTAAAGGGATAGTTCACCCAAAAATGAAAATTACCCCATGATTTACTCACACTCAAGCCATCCTAGGTGTATATGGCATTCTTCTTTCAGACGAATCCAATCGGAGTTATATTAAATAATGTCCAGGCTAATCCATGCTTTATAATGGGAGTGGATGGTAGCCCAAAATTTGAAGTCCAAAAAATTGCACCCATCCATTATAAAAGAAGTCCACACAGCTCTGAGGGTGAATAAATGCTTTCTGAAGCGAAGCGATGCGTTTGTGTAAGAAAAATATCCATATTTACAACTTTATAAACCTTAATCTCTAGCTTCCGCTGACTGTCTTACGTGCGTTCAAGACAGAGTGGTGTTTTAAATTATTATTTTTATTCAGCAAGGGTGCGTTAAACTGATGAAATGTGACAATAAAGACATTTTCATGTTCTATTTCAAATAAATGCTGTTCTTTTGAACTTTCTATTCATCAAAAGTTCCTGGGGAAAAAAGTATCGTTTTCACACAAAAAAAAGAAAAAGAAAAAGTAATGCAACTGTTTTCAACACTGATAATAACAAATATGAGAGTGGCGTTTTAAATTATTATTTTTATTCAGCAAGGGTGCGTTAAACTGATGAAATGTGACAATAAAGACATTTTCATGTTCTATTTCAAATAAATGCTGCTCTTTTGAACTTTCTATTCATCAAAAGTTCCTGGGGAAAAAAGTATCGTTTTCACACAAAAAAAAGAAAAAGAAAAAGTAATGCAACTGTTTTCAACACTGATAATAACAAATATTTAAGTAATTACATCAATTACATTTAAAAATAATAAAATAGAAAACAGTTCATTTAAATTGCAATAACATTCTTCAATACTGCTGTTTCACCGTACTGCTGTTTAAATGCTGCCTTGGTGACCCACAGGGAAAGAAACCTCTTTCAAAAAACATCTTTCTGACGCCAAACTTTTGAACGGTAGTGCATTTAAAAAAGATATACTACCATTATAAAGCTTTCATGTTTTTGTTGACTGTACTTCACATTACAAGTAGCATATTTCAAAGTAGCTTCCCCAACACTGTTTTCTGTACGTTTCAGCAAAAACGTCTGTCCTGCAGGAATCCTGAAGCCAGAGGCCTGTGGTAGCACTGACACAGAGCTGTAACTGAGCTGAGACACGGGGATCTGTAGACCGTAAACCTACACTGCTGCTGAAAAGCTGGCAGGTCCCGCTCACATCATTCTGGGGTAATAGATAATCATCAAAGGGAACGATGGCACTTTTTATCTGGCCTGGGTACAGACCTTTCTATTGTCCCGCAGCTCTACTCCCCTCACCTGCCTGAGCCTCTGGTGTCTTTCAGCGCCTCTCACACTGTAGAAAGAGACTCCACACACTTGACAATTGATACTTGTTAAATTTTATGGGCTCTCACTCTGAAAGAGAGGCTGTCTGGACTCTGTAATTTATGGGTTCGAGAATGAGCAGGTAAGCCTTAAAATCCTCCACTACGGCTATGTACTCAGATGACGGGTGTCTGTGTGGAGATAATGCTACAGGTCAAAACAAGACAATTTACACACATATAATCTTGTTATGGTGATGCATTTGCTGTATAAGTTTTGTTCCTAAATCTAACAAGCAGCCTACCTACACAGCATTTTAAGGCATCACAAGTGCGTTCCTGACATCAAGTCAACATCAACATTTCACTGAGTTCTAAGAAATTGGTTCTGGAGCCAATTTTCACATTGGGTTAATCAAGTGGCAACCAAACACAGCACCAAAATTGTTGAATGTACAACATTGAATTACAGTGGTTTCATGCTCTCTGCATCCATTATTCCACCACATAAAACACTGCGGTTGGAAAAAAAACATGTTTATCTCTATTTGAAGTGAAGCCGTATTAAACGTAGTCTGGGCCATGTTTAAATTGGGAGTCAAAAATATTACGTTTTTTACAAAAATATTATGCAGCACAACCGTTTTCAACAACTACAATAATACTAAATGTTTCTTGAGCACCAAATCAGCATATTAGAATGATTTCTGAAGGATCATGTGACACTGAAGACTGAAAATTCAGCTTTGCCATCACAGGAATAAATTCCATTTTAAAATATATTAGTTATTTAATAAAAAAAAAATAATAATAATATTTAATATGCAACAATATTACTGTTTTTGTATTTAGATCAAATAAATGTAGCCAGGGTGAGCATAAAATACTTTTTTCAAATCTGCTTTGCAGCAGATTTTTATATTCATAGGAATACATTACATTTTAAAATCTAATTTAAACAAATGTTTTTACTTATTTATTTTTGATCACGTTTTCAAAAAACATTTTCAAAATATTTTCAACCCTAAACTTTTGAACAATAGTGTTTAAATATAATTTTTAATAAAACAACTGCAATTAATCTTATATAATCAGTTAATTTTGACAGTCCTAAAATCTTTTTTTTCTTTTTATATCAAGATATCAAGGCAGCTTACTCGGTTTTGGAACAGTATTGATATATTTGTATGAACTGATCTTACATTAGACAGTCCAATGAACCTACTTGTGAAAGCTGGTGCAGTGTGCATAGATGCGGAGTTTGTCCCGGATCACCCGTCCAGGGCGTGGTTTCCTCTGGAGACCTGCGACGTGCACCGCAAGCACCCTGGGGCCCACCAGACGTTTAAAGAGCAGAGATAACCAGTAATCCTATAATACCAACACACAAAACACGTTACAAAATAAAAAGCATCACTGAGTCATTTTTACTGGAGCTCTGCCATGTCAACACGCGTGTTAGGTCAAGCTATTCTTCCATGGAGTCGTGTTAGCATGGTGCACCTCTGCACAAGAAACATGATTCATACAAGATGATTCTGGTTTAAATACACTGGACAGATGTGGCATTTCTCCGCCAGCAGAAATCCAATGAATTCCAGCATCCTTCCATCTTTCAAAGGAGTTTTAATTTTGGAATTGGGAAAGAGAAAGATGTAGAAAACTAAATTTGAAAAGTGCAAGAAAATTGCTTTTTTTACGTTTCTTATATCTGCCTTTACTTTAGTAAGAATGACTCCTCTTTTTTTTTTTTTGAGATACAGTATAAAAAAATGCACATGTGCTTCAGTCTTTTATTGAAAGTGAAATTTTCTTGGATGCTCTGAATGGAGAGATAGAAGCATATAGTCTTTCTTTGGAAGCTTTTCTTGCTAAAACTGAGAAACAACAAAGCAAAAAAGAATGAAATGGCTCATAGAATTGAGAGATACACACTATATTTTTTTGCTTTCTGCCATCAGGGGGAACAAAGCAAATTTTCAGTCATGCTCTTACAGAAAAAAACTAAACTGAAAAAGATGCATATGCTAAATGTACCTTTGAAAAATGTGGTTCCTAGAAACCCTGCTTTAAATTTTGCATGAATTCTCTGCCAACCAGTATTTATTGATATTATTAAAGGAACTAAATGTTTTACCCACAAGCCAAACACAAAAGAATGTGTGCGTGTTTGTGTACTGTGCATGCAAAATATTATCCTGCTACATTTTATGGTCCAAAAGTCGTACTATTAGCATTTAATGATCCAGTAATCCCATCACATTCATTGCACAAAGAAGATTTTAGACTGGACTTTAACTGTACATTAACTGGCCTAGTGTAACCAGAGAACTGATTTCTACATCATTACATGCATTTTTATTGCATGGAAAAGTGTGATGGCTACCTGAATTTCACATGCACACTCTTAAAAATAAAAGTGCTTCACGATGCCATAGAATAACCTTTTTGTCTAAATGGTTCCATAAAGAACCTTTAACATCTGAAGAACCTTTCTGTTTCACAAAAGGTTATTTGTGGCGAAAGAAGGTTCTTCAGATTATAAAAAGGTAAGAAAGAGATGGTTCTTTAAAGAACCTTTGACTGAATGGTTCTTTGTGGAACTAAAAATTCTATGGCATTGCTTGAAGAACCGTTTGAAGCACCTTTATTTTTAAGAGTGCATGACTGCAATAGATCTCTCCTAATACCTCTCATCAGTTATCAAATTCAATACCTAATTGAACTGGTTCAAAGCAGCATGTGTGCATCAGGAAGTTCCCATGCAATCCTGCATATGGCAGCATTTAAAGGCTTCTTTTCCAGGGAAACTTTAACTTAATTTGCTCCGGCAGTGTACATTGTGCAGCATCTGCTATAGGCAGTGGGAAAAATTAGATTTGGGAATGGGTGGGTCTCTTTAAACTGCAATTTGACAAAAAAACATTGTTTTAAAAACGCCAAGAATTGCAATGTGTGATGCAGTGAAACTTCGGTATTGTCTATAAAATAATCACATTTTCTGTTTAATAGCAATTCGATTTCAAAAAAATATTTTAAATGCAAAGGTCAACATCTTAGGGCTATAGAAAAAATAACTGCCTGAGCACAATCTAGAACAAGAGCCTAGATTAGAGGTTTTCATACTGGTTTACACTGAACTGCATAGGGGTCCATGGAAAATGTTACACATATTTTTAGTCTATGAAAATGGTATGCAGATGTGCACTAGGTAGCTACAATCAACATGAAAATGACAATAAAGCTCAAGAGTGCTAACCTCAGCAACCTTCAGGTCACTTATTGTACGTGTACTGGCAGATAATACCAGTATTTCGCTTTAGAAAGCATTTCTCAGCCCACCCAGTAAAGCTCAGTAAGCGCAGAAGCTATAATGACTGAATAAAACAGAAACCACTTTAATAATGTATAAATTAAAAGTCAAACCGCTAAAGATCTGCGAGATTAAAAGATATGACCAAGTACTTTTCTATAATACCAACAGGATATAAGCAAATGTCATGTCTTGTAATGCCAGAGAGACACATATGAACTTAACGTGAGAGTGTGCAACAAAACGAATCAATTTTGACCACATATTAAACAACTGGGAGCAATAAGAACCTACAATTTTAATAATATTTAAAGGTGAAGCATGTAATTTTCGCAAAACACTAACCACAGACACTAAACGGAATTGCAAAAATGACTATATGGGTAGATTTTCTGGAAAAAATGTGAGCGGTTCTTGTCAGCGTATAACTTTCTGCCAGGAAGCTGGATTTTGCATTGACCCCAAATCAAGCACACCAACATGCCTCTATGATATTGTGCTGTTAAAATATTGCTGGGCATGTTGCTGTTGGGCACAGCGGGTGTTCTAAGTGGTTGCTAGGGAGTTTTGGGTGGTTGCTATGCGGTTGATTTTTAGCCAGATTCAAAGCCCACTTCCAAGTTTCTCTGTTATTCTGATGTGAGATATAGGGCACTAGCACATCTTTAATAATCTGAATGATTTAAGAATAATTCATACCGATATTAATTATTATTAATAATACTATTATTGTGCAGATTATTGAAGAGAGGTGCACTACTGCCTTCAGCCAGCAGATGAAAAACAATAAATAAAGAAATAAAATGAATGTAGAGATTATTGATGCTTTCACACAGCAGAAAATACAAATAAAAAATAGGATCATTTAAAAAAAGGAAGAATAATATTGTTATTAATATTATTAAAAATAATATAGTGCAGATTATTAAAGAGAGGTGTACTGTCTTTCACCAGCAGATGAAAAACTATAAATAAATATCGAAATAAATATTTGTAATATCGATATTAATTAATATTACTCTGCAGATAATTAAAGTCTACTATTACATAACATACATAAAAAACATAAAACACAATAAAAACATAAAATACAAAAACACGAAATACAATAAAAAAAATCAATATTGTTAATAATATTATTATGCAGATTACTAAAGAGAGGTGTAATATTGTAAATAAATAAATATGCAGATTATTGAAAATATTCAATATGAGCAAGAAAAATAGAGACTTATAATTGCCTCTGAACTTGGATTGAGAAACTATTTTAACATCAAAAGAATTACATATATCACCTTAATATTCTAAAGGGGTGGATGTATAATTATATAGGAATTAATGCACTTGAATACATTATTAGTGCACTTGTGAAATCTCCTGGTTTTGATTAGCATCCAATCAAGGGTGAAAACACAAGAAACAGCAAGAGATTAGGGGTAAAAAAAGAAGCAAAGCAAAAAGAGGGGATGAGATCATCTGCTGAGGTGTGAATGGAAAGAAATGGAGACATGACTCAGTAAGGGATTAAAGAGAAAAGGTTGGACCGTAAATTTTCCACGCAGGCCGACAGGTTGCGGCTGTTGCGAATTCTCACAGTGGGGCTTCTGGCAGTTTCCACAGACATCCAGCTATGTTTAAAGCATTGCGATCCCAGCAGGGGGCGATTGGTCCTTGGAATAACTAGAGATGTTGAACGAGAAGCAGGGGGAAAAAAAGATGACCGTTTCAAAAGTTGTGAGGAGTGCTTGACGAAAGAGCATTTTATTAAAAGATGCTCATTCTGGCTTGTGCTAGAAGAACAATGCTCCTGTTGAGATTCTGAGAAATCCAGATTCACATTTGATGGAGCGTTGCATAATCAATAATTTCTACCATTGCTGTATTTTTGCTCTTTATGTCTTCCTTTGGTTTTATTACTTGCACAGGAACATATGTTATCCTGAGCCGGTCAACAGGTCTGGATCTCCACTGCTGGTGGGCTGTAAAAGAACAGAGGGCCACGAGCAGATAATGTATCTATCAGCATCTGGAGTCAGTGAGGATTGCGTGTAGGAAGTAGAAGTTAAAGTAGATTAAAGCTGTTTATTTTTTATCTCTATGAAAATACTGTAAAAGAAGGATCCTGTCAAAAAAAGTTTAAGTTCTTTCTTAGATTTGATTTATAGTAACACATTTATATTAGTGTTAATTTCCATTTGATGTTCTGTTGAGATGGACTATACATTCTTAATGTTTGGGGTCCCAGAGAAGAAAATAATATTAAATGAAATTCATTTATTAATTTTCCCCTAAATTCTTTTAATATGCTCATATGACAAACAAAATATAATGTAACATAAAACATGTTTTTATAGATTTTAAAAAGATTTATATTTAAAATATGTATATTTTATATTTAATAATTTAAACAAAAATGTAAAATGCTGTGGCAAAAACCTGTTAGTGGTGGCTAGAAAAAAAAAGAAAATTATGTTTTATTTAAAAGATTCTTAATACAAACATATATTTATGATTTATGTATATACAAATACAAATATATTGTTTTCACAAATAAATGTGCACACAAAATACACACACATTATATATATTCTATCTATCTAGCTATCTCTCTATCTATCTGCACACACACACATATATATACACATTATATATATATATATATATATATATATATATATATATATAATTGATGGTGAAAATCTACATTTACCAATATATTAAATATATTTAAAGAATTGTTAAAAATAAAAAAAAATCAAAGCAGCAGGCAGAAGTACTGTAAAGAGTTTGTAAAAATAAATAAATAAAATCTGCAAAACCAATAAGAAAATGTTGTACAAATGCCATGTACTAATAAGAATCATGATGTACCATGTGTCTGAGCTATGAAAACACCCACAGAACATATGGGTAAACGTTTCGTTTAGTCATAGTCTTTTATATGGATATGAACTGCACCATTCTCAAATCAAATTGAAATTGAACTGAAGTCTTCTGTCTGTCCTGTCTCCAGGGGGCTGACCTGCAGACACTGTGAAAGAGTGAGGTTTACATAATTCAGGATGAAGTTGGCAGCGGTCTGGAGGGTGGGGATACCTGTGGAGTGTCCTCGGCTCAGGTTGCAGTGCTGTCAGCATCTGGCTGTTCCACACAGTGGGGCACACATGTAGAGGGGGTGGGAGACAGGTGATATCGTCTCGGGCTTGAATTTCAGTGCAGTTCGCCTCAGCTGCCCAGTATTCAACACCACAAAACACCTTTCATCTTGGCTAATAGGTCCCACGGGAAAAGCCATAAGGTGCCTGAGCCACATGCTAAAGACCAACTCTGTCTAAGACCATTTCCAAACACTTCATGTCGGAAAAAACTATGCCCAGGTCATTTTTACGTATGCGTTTTAGGAGGTTTTACAATACGGTAACCAGCATACCACACAGATAACTGCGTATGGTGTTAATCTGCGTAACCTTTAGTGCGTGTGGTATATGACTTGAATCCGTCTGCAGGTAATGTCTGAGTGTTAAACAGCTTTGACTGCTTTTGATTTGGGTTCTGTTTACGTGCTTAAACTTACAGGTAAAGGGTTGAAGTGCTGGTCGACGAGGTGGTTATATCCATAATCAAAAAAAGAATGTCGGAGTACAACATCAATCCCATGAGCTGCAGCGATACCAAGAGTGTTGAGCCACCTGAAGCGAGCAAAACAAATTGAGAACATTAAGAATGCAACAGAATTGAACAATTTGTCAGGTTTTTGCATTTTTCCACAGACAACTTTAATCAGTTATGTCAGTATTTAAAAAGCCATTTCTACTGGAAAAAGAAACACATTTGAAAAACACAGCCTTGAGGTGTAGTGGAAAGTGTATAATACAGGTTGTTCAAGGCAAATGAGCACTTTGTATTAAACTATTCAAAGGTGGCCATTCAAATATATAAGTGGGTTGGACTGAGCTTCATGTGGCCTGAATAAGTGCTTTGACATAAATTGGAATGCTCAATGTGGTTGAGAGGTGTTTTTCAACATGTCACAACTTACGTTCACTGTTATATAGTATATATATATAAATATATATAATATTATATATAGTATATATATGTGACTCTGGACCACAAAACCAGTCTTAAGTCGCTGGGGTATATTTGTAGCAATAGCCAAAAATACATTGGGTCAAAATTATAGATTTTTCTTTTATGCCAAAAATCATTAGGATATTAAGTAAAGATCATGTTCCATGAAGATATTTTGTAAATTTCCTACTGTAAATATATTAAAACTTAATTTTTGATTAGTAATATGCATTGCTAAGAACTATTTAGATTATAAATATTTAGATTTTTTTTGCACCCTCAGATTCCAGATTTTCAAATATTGTCCTATCCTAACAAACCATACATCAATGGAAAGCTTACTCATTCAGCTTTCAGGTGATGTATACATCTTAATTTCGAAAAATTGACCCTTATGAATGGTTTTGTGGTCCAGGGTCACATATAGCATATTGCAAATATGTCTGAGATTTTTCTTTTATGCCAAAAATCATTAGGATATTAAGTAAAGATCATGTTCCATGAAGATATTTTGTAAATTTCCTACTGTAAATATATTAAAACTTCATTTTTGATTAGTAATATGCATTGCTAAGAACTATTTAGATTATAAATATTTAGATTTTTTTGCACCCTCAGATTCCAGATTTTCAAATATTGTCCTATCCTAACAAACCATACATCAATGGAAAGCTTACTCATTCAGCTTTCAGGTGATGTATACATCTTAATTTCGAAAAATTGACCCTTATGAATGGTTTTGTGGTCCAGGGTCACATATAGCATATTGCAAATATGTCTGTAAAACATCTAATCTTAACAGCAACTGAGCAATTAATGCTTTGCAGACTGTTACAGATCATGCTTTTTTTTTTAGACATAAACATTCAGGTAAACTCAATCTTAATTAGTTGAAATCCTATATGTAATGCAAGTAATGATATTTTTTATATGGAGAGATTATGGCAAATTACTGAAGAATAATAAAGAGCATTAAATGAAGAAGTAATCTGATATGCTGTACTGACAAAGTGTAGATCACAATGATTAATCAGAGATCTAAACAAACTGATCATCAAAATAGTTAATTGCAGCCCCTATGAAGATACTTCACTTACAGAAAACCAGCAGCAAATGTGTCAGATATATTATTGGTCCCCCCTGCCCAAGCCGGACCAACTCCACCCAGCCACACACTCTTCTCTGGAGCATGAGTTTGAACAATCTGAAAGAAAACAAAGAAAAAGTTTTATCAATTGAAACACCATCCATAACTGAGTAATGCACAGTTGCGCACGTTTAATTCTTGCATATTGAAGACTTTTGGCTAGTCTGATCCACTTAAACAAGATGAGACCATCTGACAGTGACCAACCTGTTTGTTTGTTTTCGGCTGGTGAATGTGAAATCCAAAATACAGTACTGTTTTTTGAAAGAAATTAATACTTTTATTCATCAAGGATTCATTAAATTGATCAAGAGTGACAGCAAATACTGTACATTTATTATGCTACAAAAGATTTCCATTTCAAATAAATGCTGCTTTGAATTGATCAATTGATCACGGTTTCCACAAAAATATTAAGCAGCACAACTGTTTTCAACAGCTAATCATAAGAAATGTTTCTTGAGCAGCATATCAGAATGATTTCTGAAGTATCATGTGACATTGAACACTGGAGTAATGGCTGCTTTGCCATTACAGGAATTCATTATATTTTAAAATATATGAAAACATAAAACGGTTATTCTAAATCGCAATAACATTTCACAATATGACTGTTTTTATAATAAATTCAGCCTCGGCCAGAATAAAAGACCTGTTTCAAAAATACTTACCCCAATGTTTTGAATGGTAGTGTAGCTAAAAATAATGAACAAATAATTACATTTATTAATAAAAATATATATACTATTGAAAATTAATAACGAATGTTGGTTCTCTTTTAAAAGCCAGGTACCAAAAACATATTTTTTCCCATGCAGCTGACTGATAAAAATCTGCATCCTGACTCCTGTTTTTGTGCTCAATATAAATCAGACTATCCATGAATAGTCCGTGGCCATGATTTGAGATGAGATCCCAAATCTGCAGCACAATACACAACCGACTGCCGTCCAGCTGCAAGGTCAGAGTCTGGTTATAATAGAACACATGTTGGGTATTAAGGCATATTCCATAATAAGCCAAAGAAAGCCTCTCATACTCTCCACTTCTGATTCAGACACACTATGAACCTCAGGACCTGCTGTAGACAATAACAGCCAGAGAATCAATGCTAAAGCATAAATTGCCTCTCAAAATCTGTAAACTGTCACAGACAGCGAGAAGGGTATGTGTCGCCAAACCATCGAAAAACACCTGCAGCTCCACTCCAGAAAAAAAAAGATGTGAATTCAGTCTCTTATTACTGATTTTATGTTAAATGACCTTCGGATTTGAAGTTTAGAAGTGGAGTTAGCACTTGTTCTTCTGACATGTATTAGGCTCTAATCACCGTCCCACTTGGTTTGGGAGTGAACAAAACTTTGGCATCTTTTGTTTGATGTTTGGGAGGAAGGTCAGTTTCCCCCTCGTTCACTTTCAGGGGAACACTGAACCAGATGTGTGAGTTTGAGATAGATAAAACAGGAGAGCTGTGTATTTATAGATTGGGCCTCCTGAGGGAAGCCTTAAATGTTGTGAAACCTGGCACTGCTTTTTAGACCAAAAGGGGACTGTTCCCAGAGCAGCTGAGACATCATAAGGCTGAGGGGGGAACTTGTAAATTGTAAACCCAATCAAACGCTTTCCTCCTTTACTGTGCCCTGACCCACGCTCCCTTAACGGTAGGCCACCTATCAGACCAGCGACAGCTTGTTTGGATGGTGCAGCTGAGGACAAACCCGGGGCCCTTGAGGTAAACACAGTTAATGAGCACTGGAGGGACTTGCTCACTCACAACAACAACCTTAACACATGTTAGCACATCTCGGACCTACACATTCAAAAACCAAAAAATATTAGGCTGGGTGTCTTTAAAAAAACACCTTACCTTTAACACCTTGGTAATCTGCTCAGACAAGGTGTCCAGAAGTTTTGTCTTCAAGAAGTCTTCCACTTTGGTCACCCGCCTGTCAATGTAGTAACTGCACACATGAGAGAACATCACTGTAAGAGTTATGAAATATTATTTACTCAATTGAATTAAAAATATATGTATATTAATTTATGCAACATTTCTTTCTGGTCCTCAAATCTGATGGGCTGAGAGCCTTTTCCAGCGGTGCGATATCACTCTGCTTGCAGCACTTCTCACAGCGAGGCTGTATTTATTTGATCAAAAATAGTAAAAACAGAAATTTTGTTCAATACTATTACAATTTAAAGCAGTTTTTGTTTAATTGTTATACGATTTAATGAAATATAAAAATTTCTTGATGAATAAAAGTATTAATTTCTTTTAAAAAAACATATTAACCTAGATTCTTTATAATATGTGTTATTTAATATATACATTTTGTTGTATTTTATATATAAGTGGATATATATATATATATATATACAGTATATATATATATATTTATTTATTTATATATATGTTTATATATATGTTTTATATACAGTGTGTGTGTGCATATATATATAATATATATATAATGAAAATAATATTTATAATAATATAATATATAAATAAGACTATGTATAAATAATGAAATAATTAGATATACTTTTGTGTATTAAATATGTGTGCACACTATTACAGATTATATGTATAAACCGATTTTCTTTTCTCAAGCTACACAGACTATACTGTAATTCGACAACTGATTACTACAGTATCAAAACATTGTCCCTCAAAAAATAAAAAGTTACTGGAATAACATCAAATAAAACAAAAATGACAACACTATCAATCTTAATGTTACCAGTACAATATGAAATAACACAATCCACATTTTCCCACTTCATTGAGCAAAGTTCAAAATATAAATTAAAGGCATTAAAAGGCCAGTCTGCAGGTTTATACACAAAATAACTAACAGATTGAGCCCATGAATTATATTAAGATGTAAAAGCAGACAGCGGTGACAAGAGACAGAGCTCTTTCTGGTCAAAGAGCCGCTGCAGTGAGCGAGCGAGTGTGTGTGTGTGAGAGAGAGAGAGAGAGAGAGAGAGAGAGGAGTTTGGGATGAAGTAGCTGTTGGCTGGCCATCTGGAGGAGGGTGTGAAAAGAGGGCCTCAATGAACTGCACCATTTTCAAGCAATATGTCTGAAGATCTTGACGTATCTGAAGGAAAAGTGGTCCTCTGTGGACACTGACCCTCAAAATTTATAGTCTCTATGGGATTAAAGCTGCACAACTCTTGAGGCAACAAATCTTCATTATCTTTAGACCTCAAACAGCAATGAGCAACTCTCAACCTCCCTAACATTATATTTAGCTAAAGTGTCTTCCAAGGTGTTTTAGATTCTGCTTGTAAGGTACATTCTCAACAATTGACTTCTGAATTTAGCATTCAAAACAGAAGAAACGTCTGGAGGAGGAGTGAAAGAAAAGCGCATCTGTTTCATGGAAGACAGAGAACCCTAATGTAAGAGATAAAGAATAAATTAGATGAAGGTTTTGTTATTCAGAGGCTTTTCTTTCATAGCACAGGACACTTAATTGAATTCTTATGTTATATTAACTTTGTTTCAGACACTTCCTTTAAAATTCCATCATTCTATAATAGTATAAAAAGTATAAAGGTTATATTTTCAACAGAGAGAATAATAAAAATGGTTAATCAAATCAGTATATTAGAATGATTTCTGGAGGATCATGTGACTCTGAAGACTAAAGCAATGACTGCTGAAAATGTAACTTTGCCATCACAGGAATCATTTACATTAAGATTAAAAATATATATAATTTTTTTTTTAAATAAAATATTTTAAATATTAAATGGCGTAGAAAGACACAATTAATTAATTACATCACAATTAATTACATCACAACTAACAAAGAAACAGCAGGTAACACATTAATCTAAAACTGCATTTTTAAAGTGGAATGACTTCAGTTGTATTTACACTTCAATAATCTTTATTTTCAACTTTGAATAATATTTTTTTACAGTGTAAAAGAGCCACAAGAGCTGCTTACATAACTTGTGAGAGCTCTTATTCCTGGAATTTTCCTTTACTCTAAAATGATAATTGCGAATCAGAACGTGTGAGCGCATATGGCTTGAGTTTGAGGTGGTGTTTTTATGATATCCTCCTCTCTGACACCCTTTCCCACTTCCGTTTCCTTTAATCAGGGTTGACCTCTAGATTAATGAGTCTGTTTAGGCCACCCTCTCTCTGCAGACGCAGGGGGCCTTCTAATTGAGGGAGAATTGCAAACTTGTTTATGCCCTTATAACTTTTAATGACCGCAGCTATTGCATGCACTTGATAAAACACTTCTCATTAGTGAATAATTCAAAGCCACTCAGCATGGAACTAATTAAAGTCATTGAAAGCACATTCAGTCGCCATTGTGCTGGGAGATAAAAGAAAGCCGCTAATGAGCTCGTTTCTGATTATTAAAGGAACACTCCACTATTTTTGAAAATAGACTCATTTTCCAACGCCCCAAGAGTTAAACATTTGAGTTTTACCATTTTCAAATCCATTCAGCCGATCTTCGGGTCTGGCGGTAGCACTTTTAGCTGTAGCTTAGCATTGATCATTGAATCGGATTAGACCGTTAGCATCTCGCTCAAAAATGACCAAAGTGTTTCAATATTTTTCCTATGTAAAACCTGACTCTTCTGTAGTTACATCGTGTACTAAGACCGACGGAAAATGAAAAGTTGCGATTTTCTAGGCCGATACCATGGGTGCAGCGGGCGCAGTGATATTATGCAGCACCTGAAAATAGTTCCCAGCATGCTCCAGGTGGTCACGTTGGTTATGCTGATGGAAATTAGCCTATTTTCAGGCGCTGCGTAGTATCATTGTGCCTGTTGCACCCATGGTACGGCAGCAAAGTTCCTTGATTATTACGCCGGAATGAGAGTATAGTTCCTAGCCATATTGGCATAGAAAATCGCAACTTTTCATTTTCCGTTGGTCTTAGTACACAATGTAACTACAGAAGAGTTAAGTTTTAAATAGGAAAAATATAGAAACTCTTTGGTCATTTTTGAGCGAGATGCTAACGGTCTAATCAGATTCAATGATCTATGCTAAGCTACAGCTTAAAGTGCTACCGCCAGACCCGGAGATTGGCTGAATGGATTCTAGGGGAGTTGGAAAATTAGCCTATTTTCAAAAATAGTGGAGTGTTCCTTTAAGGTTCGCCATATTGCAATGCAGTGTTGAGCAAGTCAAGCAATTTCTGAGTGAGGAGTTATAAAGTAACAGCCCATCTGAAGGAAAACTTAACAAGAACGAGATGTAAAAAAGTAGCCTTGCATATTATGCTGAAGCTCTCTGAACACAGCATCTGTGATTTCTCATGATATCACACAGGAAAAACTCTAGCTGACCTGGAACTTGCCTTGTCTCTCTGCAGCAGTCAGCAGAGACTGCTCGGGTCAGACTCGGCAATAAAGCACACAACAGTATCTCATGTCCAGACAAGCTTTTTTAGGGCTCAACAATACAGTTTTTTAAATTATTATTATTATTTTGATGGCCCAATTAGGTCAGTAGTTCAGAATTGGGTCCGAGCACAAATAAAAAAGCAAAAACAAACAAATAAATAAATATATAAAAGTTAAATTAAAATAATTTTTATTTACATAAGTAATTTAAGTAATTTTCTTTACAAAACTCCACACAAAATTGTATCATTTAATGAAACAATTGATGACATTTTCTTAATGTTTCTTAATGTTAAAATGGCCCCCATTATTGCTAATTAAAGTGTTTAATATTAAAATAAAAAAAAGATGTAAAACACACATCTCTATTTTAAGGATCTGGAAATCTTTTGATTATTGTTCGTTTTACTCTTAGTTGACTTTTATTTTGAAGGTCTTGATTCATGTTCCCAAAATTTTTTTTCCAAAATGCAGGTGAATGAATGAACATGGCACCACCCAAGAAGGGCTTAATTTTTTTTGCAAATACAACGCGTAAATCAGACTGCATTATTCGAAACCTGTTTGTGCCAAACCAGCCAAGTGCATAACAAATGGTGACAGAGAATCATACAAAACAAAGGGAATCATTGCATCACATCATTTATCCTCCACAATGTGGTTGCCAGAAGACCACTGTGCTGACAATGAACACCTGCCAAGCTAACCGTAGCAATGCAATTTTGTTTCTATACACGTCATTTTCCAAGCACTGGGAATGGGCTGGTTTTATAGTCAGGGAAATAATGTTAGAAAAACCCACATCTGACTAATGAAGGCAGCATAACTACTCTAGAACTAATGAGGACACACTTGGATACAATCAGGTTTGGGCTAGGGAACAAAGACATGACAACAACATAAAACATGAAGTTCAAAATAAAAGTAATCAGCAAACTAAAAGAAAGCCTTTCCTTAAACGCCACAAACACTTCTAATCAAATCCATTTCAGTCTCTGATGGACAGACACAACAGCTCAATTCACTGTCTAAGTAGAAAACCCACAGACCTCGCCTTCATTTGAAGTTAATAGGATAGAGGGATTAGAAATAAGTGGTTATTTAGAGATGAATACCTTTAGCCTTAGGAGAACAGCTGCTCTAATCCCTGAAAAGAGTCTTTACCGTTTTGTCACACAGGTGAAGCGTAACTGATCTCACTTAGTAAACCTACCATATTACTCACATATTGTGCGCAAATGTGAAGTATTTATATTTATGTATATAAACATATTTATATACTTTATGCATATATTATATACACTATCATTAAAACGTTTCAGGGGAAGTGAGTTTTTTATTTTTTTATTAATTCATAATTTTATTCAGCACAGGTGCATTAAATTAATAAAATGTGGCAATGAAGACATTCATAATGTTACAAAAAAGATTTCTATTTCAGATAAACACAGTTCTTTTGAACTTTAATTCATCCAAGAATCCTGATAAATAATGTATCACGGCTTCCACAAAAACATTAAGACTGATTAAGATTGATAATAATAAGAACACAAATCAGCATATTAAAAATAATTTCTAAAGGATCATGTGAGTAATGGCTGCTTAAAAATGTATTTTAAATGATTTCAAAATAGAAATAAGTTATTCTACATTGTAATAATATTTCACAATACTACTGTTTTACTGTATTTTAAATTGATTTATTTAAAAAATATATTTCAGATTATTTAGCTTTACTGTATTTTTCATTTATTTAGCAGCCGTTTGTATTTTTTGCAGCTTTGGTGAGCACAATAAACTTCTTTCAAAAACATAATAATAATAATAATAATAATAAAAACAATCTTACTGACCCTAAACTTTTTAAACACACACACACACACACACAGGTTTGTTTTTATGGTTTATGGGGACTCTCCATAGGCGTAATGGTTTTTATACTGTACAGACCGTATATTCTACTGCCCTACACCAACCCAACCCCTAAACCTACCCCTCACAGGAAACTTTCTGCATTTTTAGATTTTCACAAAAAAACTCATTCTGAATTATTTATAAGCCTTTTGAATTACGGGGACACTGAAAAATTACGGGGATACTGAAAATGTCCTAATAAATTACCTTCTCATTGTAATACCTATGTCATACCCATGTTATTATACAAATTTGTGTCCTCAAACCACATAAACATGCACACACACACACACACACACATATATACAGTATATATACAGTATATATACAGTGGGTACGGAAAGTATTCAGACCCCCTTAAATTTTTCACTCTTTGTTATATTGCAGCCATTTGCTAAAATCATTTAAGTTATTTTTTTTTCCTCATTAATGTACACACAGCACCCCATATTGACAGAAAAACACAGAATTGTTGACATTTTTGCAGATTTATTAAAAAAGAAAAACTGAAATATCACATGGTCCTAAGTATTCAGACCCTTTGCTGTGACACTCAAATATTTAACTCTATATAGAGAGAGAGAGAGAGAGCACATTTTAATGTTTATATATACAAATGCACTACAGTTGTAAACAGAAATATGGTATGAATAGTTATAAAATAGAAATGTTTCACTTGAATGAACGCAAAGAATGTTAATTGTTTTGCTAGTTAGAAGTATTACTGAACATAGGCAACTGCTGACGTCTTTTACAACACTTCTTAGTTATGCTACTTAACCAGATTAGGAAAAATGGCTCAATTTAGAGGCCTGCATGTGTTTGCTGGGAGTGTAAATTTACCTTCCAGCACATTATTCCACCTCACAGGTGTTAGAAATTGAGGCGGAGGTGGGGAACAACAGCGCAGAACGACAGACTTTTTGTACTGCCAATCAACAAAACAAAAATATCACAAAACTATTGTGCATAACAAATTATGAAATTAACAATATCAAAATTTAATCAACAATGATGGACCTAAACCTATAGAAGCCTGTTTTTGCCACTGAATAAAAAATTTTTTTTCTTACAATTGTGATTTTGACTTTTTTCTCTCAG
This sequence comes from Sinocyclocheilus grahami, assembly GCF_001515645.1. Taxonomy (NCBI): domain Eukaryota; kingdom Metazoa; phylum Chordata; class Actinopteri; order Cypriniformes; family Cyprinidae; genus Sinocyclocheilus; species Sinocyclocheilus grahami. Next base: position 1,177,059 of record NW_015505256.1, on the reverse strand, counting down.
AACTGTGTCATATAAAGTTGCACTTGCATGTTTTAAAATAAGAACTGTGAGATATAAACTCATAATTCTGAGAAATAAAGTCAGAATTGCAAAATATACATAATCTTGCAATTTATATCTCGCAATGCTCACTTCATAACACACAACATCACAATTGTAAGAAAAAATATATATATTTTTATAACTCACAATTGCAAGTTTATATCTCAGAATTCTAAGAAAAGAATTGTGAGAAATAAAGCCAGAACTACAAGATATGAACTCAACACAATGCAGTACTAAAATAGATTATTGTACTTAAAATCAAACACTGAAATGTATTAATTTAACTATTAATATCCAACAATGACCAATTATGTAAAACGATTTTTTGCTAATAATGTTCCAAATCTAAAAACAGCATTGTAACTTTCTTTTTTAAAAGTGACTAGGTCTATTTATTTTCCTCTCCAAACCAAACACGAATATATGGCTTGTTGCATTTGAATATAATTTACTTGAAAAGCAACACTGCATAATATATTGAGGCTTCTAGTGATTAGTGATATGACCAAAATAGTATATCACAATATGAGTCATTTTATTTCATGATCACAATATAGTTGTTAGAATGGTAACATTTTTAAATGACATTGAAATTTCACAATTATGCATTCTATACAATACTAGCCTAACTAATACAAATAAAAAGAACTCAAGCTTACTGGAGACAAGTAAACAGTCAGTAATTAAATAACACACAAACTAAATGCAAGTCAATTTTGTCATTGTTTTTTTCTTTTTTAAAGCCTAAATCTAAAAAAAAAATGAAAATCACAATTACGAGAAATAAAATCTTAATTACCTTAGCTTCCAGAGCAATGAGTCATTTTTCATATTTTAAAATGTAATAAAATAAATAAATAAATGGTGCATTTGATATGAACACACATCTGTCTATATAACGGTTAGAATGTAAAATAATATTATGTTATTATATTATTTTATTATTTTATGTACATGTAAATTGATACCCATATAAGAGTATATTTATAATTATAAGTATAATTATAACCCCTTTATGCAAACTTATTGTTATAATATTATTAATATATTTTAAATATATTTAAACAGATTAAAAATTATATACTACTAATGCTACGACTCCTACTAATTGCTTCCTAAAAAAAAAAAAACTATTCAAGATAAATGCCAATAAGAACATTTATTTACTCAAAAACAAATTGTATCCTACAAATGTTTACTTGAGAGGCAAATTTATCTCGTTTCAAAGGCATTTATATATTTAAATAATGATTACAAAAATGACTTTCTGCAGTGAATGAATAAATTCCTGTTATTATTTTCAGATTTTGGGAGCTGTGTGTGTTTGTGCTCCCATCATTCTTGTTGATTCAGTGTGTGTGTGTGTGTGTGTGTGTGAAGGTGTAGACAGGGCCTGCTGTAAGCCGCTGGTTGCAAGAATGAGGAAGCTCTGGTCAAGCACTGACAGATTTATGTCTGGCTCTGTCACACTGGGATTACAACCAATTAGTATCCACTCGCAAAAGTCATTATTCTACAAAACCAGTTTTCGAAGAACAGCACAAAAGCACAAACAATGTTAAATGAACACTCACAAATGAATTCCAGAGGTATTTATCTCAGACGTCATTACAAGACCAGAATTAGAAAAATGTGGTCTTAATACTAAGCACAACAACACTGGCACTGCTTTAATAAGCTCCTGTCATAAAAATATATGTGTTTAGAAGCATAAGGCTGGCAGTGTTGCTCAAACCTTCTTTTAAAACCACACACTGAATGATTAAGACAAGATTCTCCTATTGAAAGGAAATTTAAAGGGCCTTTGGTCATAGGTTTTTGATGAATCATTTGTTGTTAATTAGAAACGGCTGATGTTCATGATGTTCATTTCTGTTAGCAGTTTTTGAACGTCCTTATTCTTCCACATTTGAATTCACAAACAAATGACTCCAAATGACATGTGGGCAAGTATGGTGACCCATACTTGGAATTAGTGCTCTGCATTTAACCCATCCAAAGTGCACACACAGAGCAGTGAACACACACACACACTGTGAACACACACCCGGAGCAGTGGGCAGCCATTTATGCTGCGGCGCCCGGGGAGCAGTTGGGGGTTCGGTGCCTTGCTCAAGGGCACCTCAGTCATGGTATTGAAGGTGGGAGAGAGCACTGTACATTCACTCCCCCCACCTACAATCCCTGCCGGTACGAGACTCGAACCCACAACCTTTGGGTTATGAGTCCGACTCTCTAACCATTAGGCCACGACTTCCCCACCAGTCTTTCACTCACTCACTGAATCAATCCGAATGGTTCTTGATTTACCGACTGCAAGTTATTACTTCTATAATGTCTTGCTGGAAACAAAAACTGATACTATGTTCTACTTAATACTCAAAATTAAAAGCTGCATTGCTGAAGCCTCTGTGCTCTTGAAGGACAGAGTGGGAGGAACATGCAGGTGGAACATTGCTCTGTCACGCCATTAATAGAGTGACACTTTATTTATCTGACGGTGAGTTTCAATGGTGCTACAGGCCCCTGGACTAACAATCCACATGAAGCAACGTAAACACAACTCAGCTATGTGCTCCGCCAGGCAGGCGGACAGTACTGCGCTTTCTTAAACAATGTGCTTCAGAGATCTCTTTTACGAGCCATTAAAACAAGTCCAACGTCAGATAAGCCTATCTGCAAACATCATGCCATAACCGGTCATGACACCTTTCCACACTGAAAGTGCAAAACGCCACATGACATGACAACCACAGCCATTCAGAAACATATTTGAGACTTCCATTAGTAGTCGTCACATCAGACCACTGCTCATCTACGTACAGTTAAACTGCTTAAATTACCAGCATGACTTTCGCTAAACTGTCCTTTTTTAAAATAAATAAGTAACCAACAGCCTTTAGTTACATCACAGCCAAGAACCATTATTCACTCCTTGCTGAGTAAAAATGATGTCATCTACATTACAATTCAAAATTTTGGGGTCAGTAAATTATTTATTTATTTTATGTTGTTTGAGAAAAAAAATCTCTGAAGTTCCCCAAGGCTATGTTTATTTAATCAAAAATAGAATATTGAATACTGAATAGAACATAACTGTAAAAACGAGCACGGTCTCATGAAAATGCGTATAAATAGTACGCCAAATAAAAACGAAAACTCGTGGTATTGATACGCAAAAATGGACTTTGGCGTGTATATGCTACGCGATGGGTAGGTTTAGGGTTGTGGGGTAGATGCGTATCATATGTACGCGAAAACTGCGTATCATATGCACGTGAAAACGGCGTATTATATGCACGCCTAACACATGCGTATCATATGCACGTGAAAACGGCGTATTATATGCACGCCTAACACATGCGTATCATAGGCACGCCAAAGTCCATTTTTGCGTATAAATACCATGAGTTTTCGTTTTTATTTGGCGTACTACTTATACGCACTTTCATGAGATCGGGTTGAGTAATATTATTATAATTTAGTTACCATTTTCTATTTTTATTTATTTTAAAATGAAATTTATTCCGGTCATGCAAAGCTGAATTTTCAGCATCATTACTCCTGTCTTCAATGTCACTTGATCCTTCAGAAATCATTTTAATATACTGATTTGCTGCTCAAGAAACATTTATTATTATCAATGCTGAAAAAAGTTGAATTGCATAATATTTTTGTGGAAACTCGTACTTTTTTAAGGATTCTTTGACGAACAGAAAGTTCAAAAGTACAGAAATATTTGTAACATAATAATGCCACTTTACTGCCACTTTTGAGTAATTTAATGCCTTATACGCACTTTCATGAGATCAGGTTGAGTAATATTATTATAATTTAGTTACCATTTTCTATTTTTATTTATTTTAAAATGAAATTTATTCCGGTCATGCAAAGCTGAATTTCAGCATCATTACTCCTGTCTTCAATGTCACTTGATCCTTCAGAAATCATTTTAATATACTGATTTGCTGCTCAAGAAACATTTATTATTATCAATGCTGAAAAAAGTTGAATTGCATAATATTTTTGTGGAAACTCGTACTTTTTTAAGGATTCTTTGACGAACAGAAAGTTCAAAAGTACAGAAATATTTGTAACATAATAATGCCACTTTACTGCCACTTTTGAGTAATTTAATGCATACTTGTATGAAAAACATGAAAAGAAATTTCTTTAAAAAAAACTAACCGTAAACTTTTAAAAAGTAGTTTATATTCTTATCCATATTTCCAGACGAGAAAGTGTGTAAAACTGTAAACGCATATACATGCTAAAGGCTTCAAAGCTAACAAAAATGGACTCACAATTTTCATATTTACAAATATATAAAATGTGTTAAATATAGTTGACCGTACAAAATGCCTGACAGCATTATCAGCATATCCAGAAAATGTATTAAACCAACATACAAGCAGAAACCTGTGGAGTTTTCTGCACAGTTCTGCAGGAACAGATTCGGTTTATAATTTATCACTCTCCACATACTGTCAAACAAATAAATAAGTGCATACAGGAAGGCCCTAATACTTTTTGAACAAATAACAGAGACACTCACCCATCTAGTAACAGGATTGCATTTTTACGAGGACGGCCGATGTTGGGCCCGTAGAGGTTCGCTCGGCTGTAGAAACGCACCGACTGCAGTAATGTCCTCAGAAGAGAGTAATCCTGAGCCAGACGAGAGCTGTTAACTGATCGAGCAGCCATTGTGCGGTAACTGTTGGGCTCTGTGAGGGGAAATAAAGAAAAATAATGCATAATAAGACTCTGGTTAACTAATTAATGATGACTGATTCATTTAACGGGAAAAGTCTGGGGTAAGAATTCTGACTCTACATATTGCAATTCTGTTTTTCTTTTCTGCTGCTGCTGCAAAAAGTAAAACATTTTTAATAATAAAAAAAGGTAATTGAGACTTTTTCTCACAATTTTGACTTTTGGTCCTCTTTTGTGAGAACTGCAAGAAAAAAAAGCCAGAATTGTGATAAAAGTTGCAATTTAGCTTTTTTATTTTACATTTTTATTTATTTATTTTATCCTGTGGCGAAAATAAGCTTCCATATATTTCTTAAGCAGTCGTGCTGCTTAACATTTTTGTGGAAACCATGATACATTTTTTTTTCAGGATTCTTTGATCAATAGAAAGTTCAAAAGAACAACATTTATCTTTAATGAAATTCACATGCAGACATGTAAAATGTCCATTTTGATCATTTTAATGCATCCTTGCGGAATAATATTTTTTGATTTAGTTTCTTTCCTTATTATTATTATTATTATTTTTTTAATCTTAATGACCCCAAATTTTGAATGGCAATTGTTTTTCTGAGGTTAACAATTGTGGTCAATAGTATGGAAAACAGCTGTGTGAAGATCCTTCAAAAATTCTCCTCATCTGTTCCACAGTTTTATAATGACAGAAGTTGTATTTTTCGGGTGAGCTATTGCTTTAAGACTTCTGAAACAACCTGACACCCAATCACAAGTGAATATGCAAACTGCCTTTGAATTACGACCTATATTGTGGTCAGCACTTTGTAAACTATTTAAACAAGGCAACACTTTGGGAGGTGCTCACTTGAAATCACAGCAAGGACGTTACAGAAGTCAAGTGGCAAACTTTATAAACATCACAGCCTGTGTGAGTGTGTGTTTGTGTCGGGGATAGAGATGCTGAGCTGTAGTGTCAATACAGTACCGGGCCAGGCAGAGGCCAGTGGAAAATATGAGGCATTATTATCCATTAAAATATTCTCCAGATCCTATCATTTAGAAAAAGCACAAAATAACACATAATCATGAAATAAATCATCACAGTGCCTGTGCATCACTCTGTCATACTGGCACAACCCACTCGATAAACATCCACCCACAGCTGATAATATTTCTCTTTGCTTCATTTGGACTCTTTGTTTGCTTGAAATTGTTTGTTTTTGAATTAACAGCTCCACAAGATTTGATTTGGTAACAGCTTTCCTTCAGACGTGGTTATTGTTACAGCTGAAGTCAGAAAGACAAACATTCAAATGGTGTTCCAGTAATAACATGCTTTTAATAGAGTTAGTTAAATGAAAATAATCTGTTCAAAGGATGCCTTTTAAACTGGCATTATGTAACAGACATTAGATTATAATATTATTTAATTAATTTTCATATGAATTACATCTTACATTCAATACGAGCAGATTGTGCTGCTTCCTTTGGTCTCATATGACAGTCTCAGAACAAAAGCAGCGATCTGCATGCCTGCAGTTTTTCTATGCAAACATCTAGTAACGTTTTGACACATGCAAAATGTAGCCAATAAACAAACGATTAAGACAATATATGGTCTATGTACATTCTTAAATATGTCTCTGGTATTTTTATAGGTTTAGTGTTTAGTATGGAAAGTGTGCGATACTTCAGGCTACACATGCTGTCAATAACATCAACCAATATCATCATAAGATCATAATTATTCAAGTCACAGGTTTTACACTCTGTGCTGTTTTTATGTTTATAGAGAGACATTTGATACAAGAGCAACATGAATGGGGCAATTTGCAGCATGTCTGGCACAGGACAATAGATGAATGAGTGCTTAGAGCAGATTACAAAGTCACCAGGTGTCCTTTTGGATTCTGTTTGTGTATTTGTCTCCTGACATAAGCCCTATTCGAATGGGATTAGTTTTATATGAAGAGGTGGGGTCATGTAATAATGATCAGAGCTTCCCTGTGATTTTGAAACCCATCTGAATTACCCATGTCGGTCACTTTTACTGCGCCGGTAAAGACTGCTTCTATAAGAAAAATAACCATAATTCTCTATTTTCAGCTTTTGTACATCAAGCACTTCAAGTGTCTCAAGTGGAAGATGGTCAATGAGAAGACACCAGAAAACAAAATACAGTTGCTGAGTGTGGATTTATGGGCTTTCTCTCAAATCTAGTATTTTTTCCCCCTTAAACTCTGAGAGCATTTCTTGCTGGAACAGAAATACATACATATATGCATTAAAAAAAAAACATAAAACAGAGAGAGAGAGAGAGACTAAGGACAGTGACAAATAAACTTGTTTCAATATTTCCTACTAATCCCATCATGTTTAATATTTCCTGAATCCTCTGCAGTGAATGGGTGCCGTCAGAATGAGAGTCCAAACATAAAACAGAGAGAGAGAGAGAGACTAAGGACAGTGACAAATAAACTTGTTTCAATATTTCCTACTAATCCCATCATGTTTAATATTTCCTGAATCCTCTGCAGTGAATGGGTGCCGTCAGAATGAGAGTCCAAACAGCTAATAAAAACATCACAACAATCCACAAGTAATCCACACGACTCCAGTCCATCAATTAACATCTTGTGAAGTGAAACGGTGTGTGTTTGTAAGAAACAAATCTATAATTTCTATTTATTTCTCTCTAGTCCATAATCCATAATAATGCTTCCTTCAGTGAAAAGGTCCATCATCCCCTGTTGTCCTCTCACATCAAAATCCACCAACATATTTGTTTAGAACTGTCACTGTCAGAACTTTCTTGTAATGCTGCTTGATCTGTGCATATTTCTCTCCTGAGTCAGAAGAAACTACTTTTTCATTGGAGAAAGCAATATTAAGGATAAAGGACTCATATTTTAGCTGGAAGCAATGATTTGAAGTTAAAAATGTCTTGATGGATTTGTTTCTTATAAACACACAGCTTGTGGATTACTTACATTACTTGTGGATTATTATGTTTTTTGATGGAGAACTGTTTTTCTTGTAATGCTGCTTGATCTGTGCATATTTCTCTCCTGAGTCAGAAGAAACTACTTTTTCATTGGAGAAAGCAATATTAAGGATAAAGGACTCATATTTTAGCTGGAAGCAATGATTTGAAGTTAAAAATGTCTTGATGGATTTGTTTCTTATAAACACACAGCTTGTGGATTACTTACATTACTTGTGGATTATTATGTTTTTTGATGTTTCAAATTTGAACTCAATGGAGTGAGTGAAGTGTGAAGGTTTGAACCTGTAAACTTTTAGTTTATCACACAAGTTAATCACTGCTAGATGGGATGGATGCTTCCTTTTTCTTTCATACATGCATGGAAGATGTAGAACATTTCATATCACAGACCGATATCACGTCAAAGATAATGCAAAAGATCATGTTTGAATCTGCAAGTCAGTGAGGACTCACCATTGCCGAGCTCCCAGGAGATGTTGTATTTTTTGCCGGCGCTGTATTTGAGCAGACTCACAGCACTGGAGGTGTTCCATGAGTTGTCAGGGTTTCTGTGCTGGGCATTCAGCCCAAAGATCAGGTGCAGTCCCGCGCAGTCGGCAAAGTTGTAAAGTTTGTCTAAAGACCTGGCTGGGAAAAAGCCAGACACAGCTGTAACATTGATACTTCTTTTTTATCATAATAACCATTTTATATTTTAGTTTGGAATTTGGACTTTTGTATATTGACAATAAAAAAACATAATAATAATTAATAATATTGATTATTATTATTATTAACAATAATTACAATAACAAATTATTTTAATAATAATAGTAATTATTATTATTGTAAATTCATAATGATAATAAAGGACTTATTTTTACTAAAATAAGTTGAACAAATTTATACTTTAACATTACCCTTTTAAATATTTTAAAACAAGAATACTCATGACTGGATGAATTTGGGAAAACTTTTGCTCGTTTGATGCACAGGCTAAAAGCAAACATACAAACAGAGGAGATTAAAGGAAATAAAAAACAGAAATGCATCAAAGTAAGTTTTCAAATTTTAAATCTGCCAGACAGACAGACATGATAATTCTGATTTTGCTAATGGACAGCCGTTGGCTGATGTTTGGATGTCTCTCTCTGTTAAGAGCAGCAAAAATAAACATAAATATTTAACTATGCTTTGACTTAATTTCCTGTGTTTAAAAGAAAGCAGATGAAACCAGGAGAGACGCACAAGGAGCCCCATCTTGTCAGTGATGAGCGATTCTAAGCTAAAGGTCATTTATAAAAAGTGGATACTCCATTATTGGTACCCTCAGTAATGCCTCTGGTTGATTTCAAAAGTTTAATCTACTATATACAGTGGGGAAAAAAAGTATTTAGTCAGCCACCAATTGTTAAGAAGCATTTAGAACGATTTCAAAGTCCCACACTCCTTCTGTCTTTGTTTATTAAATATGTTGGCTGATTTGATTATACCTTCATTTACCAATAAGAGTGTAGTATAGCTTCAGGGAACACATTTTATTGTGTTTAAATCCTTTTTTCACAAATTTCTCACCACAATCAGCACAGAAAATGTAACACAAGCAACAGGCAGATAACCAGTCAGCACAGCTGCTAATTTAAAGACAGAAATGGCCATTGGCGTGACTGCTAAACCTCAGTTTAATTGTATAGTTATCTTTATAGCTTTCATCACAATTTTAAACATCACTAACAGTAAAGTGTAATTTCTTAAATAGCCTACGTAAATACTCTAATCACATGTACAGACGTACAAAGTCTCGTAAAAAGATCCAACACCCTGCTTCCCTGGGTACCAAACTATAAAAGCTGGTCTTTTAAATCAGCACTTTAAATCAGCAGGGAAATGTTCCAATTATAGACTCGTTAAAATATTACCATAATGAGGTCAAGATTAGGTTTAATTCAAACAAGCAGTCAAACACCAATGACAGACCTTTTATCACTCTTACTTATAAGAGGCTTTCAGACATCAAACAAATGCAGTTATATGGACTTGTTTACTGGAGTTAAAAGGCTTTTATACACTACAGTAAGCATGCCATTATACACACACACACACACACACACATATTATATATATATATATATATAGGGCTATTAAAATTTTATATCTAATTAATTACACAATGTGGCGGTTAATTATTCAAATTAGCTTAATAGAAATAGCTTTAGAAAGATTTTTATTTTTTCATGTTCTTTTTTTCATTTTTAATAAAATTAAGTTCTTTATGAATAGGCTATGTATTTTTGTAGGCCTATTTTTATTTTCAAATTCTTTTTATAAATATTTAAATATGAAATTACTTTTTAAGGGCTATTAAAATTTTATATCTAATTAATTACACAATGTGGCGGTTAATTATTCAAATTGGCTTAATAGAAATAGCTTTAGAAAGATTTTTATTTTTTCATGTTCTTTTTTTCATTTTTAATAAAATTAAGTTCTTTATGAATAGGCTATGTATTTTTGTAGGCCTATTTTTATTTTCAAATTCTTTTTATAAATATTTAAATATGAAATTACTTTTTAATGATACTCGAAATAAGAAACTAAACCTGCCAGTAGGTGGCAGTAAATATCTTAAGTCATTAGCTATGTCTCCATCACCCTGTTGTTTTTGCACATTTTGAAGTATCTAATCGGAAACGGGTGATGAAAACTAATTTGGAAAAAAACAATTTCACACTCGCTTGAGGTAGTTTTGAATTGCGCGAAAAATGGTTCATGCGAACAATGGGAGATGGAAATGCACTTTGCGAATAAATTCCTCCATGCGCATTAAAAAAGTCATGTGACTTTGAGCGACGGGACGGCAAAACCTGTCTAACCAGCAGATTGATCTCGTTGCACAGCATCTCAAATTATATTTTGGTCATTCTTAAATGGCCAAGCAAAGCCTGTCGTCAAAGTATTTCTGTATAATTGCCCCCGAACTGTCCTGCACGACTGTGTTCCCAAACAGCAGCATCCACCTCCGAAAGCAATGACTGCATTTATTGTGTTTCGCATGCTCGAGGCGCAAGTAATTTATCATATATAAATTATTATATTCAGTGGCTTCTCCTACTTTTCTTAGTGATATTTAGTGTCAGTTTATCAGGAAGTGACGATTTTGTTCTCTTTAATTCGTTGGATGGAAACGGTGCTTATTCGCAAATGTTTTATGCAATATTCCAATTTTGTGCATAAGTTAAATTTGCAACGTTGGATGGAAACACGGCTATTGAGTCATTCATTCATTAGATTCATACAAACTGTTGATTCGTTCAGGAATTAAGTAGGACTAATGCTGAGTTCACACTGCACGATTTTCACTCTCCGACAGGTTTTGCGGAATCAGACAAATGCCCGAAATCGGAGGCACATCGGTGCTCATTCACATGAGTGGCAATCACGCAGTGTGAATTATCAAAGACGCAATGTCACAATCTGAGAGAAATCCTGATTCAAAATCCTGCTGTGTGAAATGAGTTCTGACTGAAAAATACAGGGCAACGGGAAGTTCGGGGAGGAGTTATTTCCTTATCACTTCTCGCGTGGGTTTAGTTGTGAAACGTAGCCTAGTTTGCCGACCATGCAGACAGATTTGAAAAGTCCTCCTGTCACCGATCCATCGTGCAATGTAAACACAGCAACAACTGAATGCTACCCCAGATAGTCAACAACGGTGATCCGACGACTTTGGAAATCGTGCAGTGTGAACTCGGCATAAATTGCTGCGGCCCAATGTGCCTACTTATACCATGCCCTTAAAGTAGCCTATGTAGGCTACTCTTTTGGTGAAGAAAAAGTACACACTTTTGAGTGTACAGTAGAAGAGCAGGCAATTAGGATTTGGGACATCTTTCTTTATCACGTCATACAATTGCGTCTTTAATGCCGAGTTCACACTGCACGATTTTAGCCTGATTTTTCACTCGCTGACAAATGCCCGACATCGGAGGCAAATCGGTGCTTGTTCACGCGAGTGACAATCACACAGTGTGAATTATCAAAGACGCGATCTGAGGGAATCGCCGACATGTCGCTGTCGGCGATTCACAATCACGCAGTGTGCAATGATTTATGACTTCTGACATCAGCCAATGAGAGACCAAGATACAGGACAGAGGGAAGTTCAGGGAGGACCGCTCTGTCACATAGTTACATGCACTCTGTCACTGTAAACTGGCCTGTCAATCATCTGGTCACAGTTAACATCCTTCACATTTCATTTCATTTAACATCCTACCATACTGGAGAGAAAAGAAGTAGCTGGTTGATCTTCCAGCCATGGGTCTTTATGCGGAGAACTCTGCTCATTTTTTTTTTTGCATATTTATGCATTTAAAAGTTAATGGCCAAATGGATGCTTATAAAGGTTCACGTTGTTTTAACTAATTAAACTAATAAATTATTAGTTTTTTTTTTTTTTTTTTTTTACTAATTTTTTTAAATAATTTTTTTGTTTGTTTTTATTTAACTAATAAAAAGTTTAGTATCACGAAATTCTTGCACAATTTGAAAAAACATTATTGAAAGAAAAATTGGACGTTTCATATCATAATAAAATTAATTATTACACGATTATAGTCACCGGTCTGAAAAAACCTGCAGGTGATTTGGCATTTCTTTATATTTACACAGTTTACTAATGCAGCTCAAATGTGCCATTAATGTACTGACACAAAAATATATAGTGTATTTTATACAAATACAACTGATGTAAATGACAGCAGATGATATAAATAAAAACAGTTAACAATGTTATTGAATAGAATATATTAAAACCGGTATTGCACGACATAGGCCTATTCTTATAGGCTACACAGACAAAACAGTCGGAGATGTGTTTTCTATTTTACGCATTAGTTGCAAATAAAGACTTTGCAAGTTCTCTTGTAAAATAAAATAATAAAAAGACAACATGGAATAACTCTCAACATTAGGCTAACAGACAAATGACTAAAAAGGTCAGTTTAATCTCGCAAAAACTCCCGTTAATAAAAAATCTGACTACACTGCACAATGAATCTCGCACACTGCATCTTTGTTGTTTATGAAGAAATTCGGTGCTTGCACGTAATCCGCTTTTATTATTATTTATTGCAGCTTAGATGTTCAATAGCTGCAATACTCCGACTTTGCCACAAGGAAAAGAGCTCAGTTTAATCTCGCAAAAACTCCCGTTAATAAAAAATCTGACTACACTGCACAATGAATCTCGCACACTGCATCTTTGTTGTTTATGAAGAAATTCGGTGCTTGCACGTAATCCGCTTTTATTATTATTATTGCAGCTTAGATGTTCAAATAGCTGCAATACTCCGACTTTGCCACAAGGAAAAGAGCGTACACCTGCTCAGACCATGACGTGACGGTAAGTATTTTTCCACGTCAAAGACCGTTTTTATAAATATGAACGTTGCCGTGGATTTTAGCGTACGCACACTCTAAGATCAAATCTGTGCATATGCTCATTTTATAAATGAGGCCCTAGGATTCGGATGGCAGCGTTCACACTTAAACAAACCGCACTAACAGAGCAATCACCAGGGTTTGGTTTAATCGAACCAAACAGGACAAGTGTGAACACACCCTAAACCTCTCTACTTAACTGTCGGTCGCACACATCCGCCATGTTTGTAGTTTTTTTTTTACGTTTTTTATTCGTGTTTGTAGTTCTGAACCAAATCCTTTGCCAAAGCGCAATGGATTGTGGGCAATATTAGCCATTAGAGTGCACAGAGCCACATTTCAAAAATCTACCCAAAATAGTAGACCATCCGGGGAGTTTTGGTATACTCTTTTCAACACACTATGCTTTGGGGCACACTTACTCTAATCTGACATACTATTTAGGATGGATAGTATGAATATTGAGATGCAGGGAATGGCTCTCTTTATGAATGCGCCAAATCATTGGTTCACCAGATTCCTTCAAAACACAGATTTATTCAGAAATAGTGTGTCAGTTGGAGACACACAACAGTTATGCTGTGGCTTTAATGTAATATTTGCATTGGCAAAACTGAGAAAAAACAGACAATACTGTGTCTAAAATCCAATATTAAGTTCATATTTATTGAACTGTTGTATAAAATCAATATCACATTTGCACTGTGCTATTTGGGACAAAAACAACAAGTGTGATATTGCATATACTGTATATCATATATGATATAAATATGAGACAAAATCTCATGCATGTTTTCCCCCAATCTCTTGAATTTTAGGGTTATATAACTGCATTCTATAGGCTATATCATGCAGTGAGTTGTTGCCCTGCATCATGTTCGTCAACAATCAGCTGTGAGTTCGACTTGAAACGGCGCTGCGCAGACAGATCAGTGTGTCTTTATTTAATTTAAATAATTTATTAATTTTTTTGCACAATATGTTGGACCGCCTTGCCATGTCTACGGAGTATTGTGGGAGTTCTGCTTGTTGTGCAGCCTTTACTGTGAGGTGATTAAAATGGCGTAGTATATCAAAGACAGGTGGATGGAAAGCAGGACTGTGCTGTCAGGGCAGAGGAGGAAAAAGATCCAGATGTGGATTTATTCCTCAGGTAGCCATAATATCCCTCCTCCTCGTACTCTGGATCAGGTAGAGAACCAGCATGGGAACCAAGCTTTGTAAAACCACGGCTAGTTGTGAATTTTTGAAATAATAATCACACAAGTAGGACTTTGAACATCAGCACGACTATTATTCAGTCATGTAAGCACAAGGTCGTGGTGCAGTTTTGTAAAAGAGAAGTAAATAAGTTAATAGGCAGTAATTTTCTTTCTAGACAATTTGACTAGCCTTCTCCACCAACAAAACTAGTTAAAGAAAAAAAAAACACTTCAAACACTTATAAATCAAACTCTGCTCTCCAATTTGATTCCGCAGAGAACGATAGACAGAACAATAAATAGGCCTAGACAGAGATAGATAGATAGATAGATAGATAGATAGATAGATAGATAGATAGATAGATAGATAGATAGATAGATAGATAGATAGATAGATAGATAAATGGCTGTGCAGTAGTGTGCTTTTTTTCTTTAAGGAGTAAATCTCATTGATAGATCAGCTAGTTTTCCTAAAAGCTCGTTTGATCAGTTCCATATTGCTGAGCTACAGTAATAAGATAATTGGTGTGTAAGCAGCATCCTGAGCCAAATGCTCCCTAGAGCTCTGGACGGACGAAGAACAACAGAGAACTCAAGTGTTTCCAGAGACATCAGCTCTTTTTCTTTTTCTTTATTTATTTATCCCTCACTTTCTCTGGCTCTCTCATCCTCTCGGTTTTTCTCTCTTTCTTGACTGTTTTACTCCTTATCAGTGGTAAATTTTAATAATGACAAATGTTAAAAAGACAAAGCCTACTCGGAAGGACTAGAAAATAATGCTGTTGACTATGGACAACCTTAAAGCTTTTCTCACAGGTTAGCCTGCCACCTGTAATTCATTCTTTATCAGTAAATTAGGAATAAATCAGTAATATAGAATAACATGCTTACATGTTTTTATTATTATTTTACTCACACAAAGAGCCAAACTCCCAAGATCACATCAGATAGAGACATCATGTTCTGAATTTGATTTTAGTTGAGTAAAATGTAAAGCATTTAAACTCCAATTCTGTGTCACACAACACACACACACACACACACACATACAGTTTATAAGTGAAACAACAGCAGACTCACACTGATGTGTTTCCACTGCATAACAGAACTGGGACTCCGGATAGAAAACAAAGTGATTTCTGCAATACTACATTAAAGGAATAGTTCACCCAAAAATGATAATTCTGTCATGTATTCAAGTTGCTCCAAATCTGAGTTTCTTTCTTCTGTTGAGCACAAAAGAAGATATTTTGAAGAATGTTGACAGTAGCCATTGACTTCCATAGTATTCCTTCCACACAATAGAAGTCAAAATATCTATCAACAGACAAAATAAACTCAGACAGGTTTGGAACAACTTGAATGTGAATAAATGATAGATTTTTCATTTTTGGGTGAACTATCCCTTTAAGTATTTCTATTATTAACAGCCATAAATTGTAAAATGGTCGTCATGGGTGTGCCATTGAGAACTATCCAAACTAAATTGCCATGAAACCTAATTTAAATAAGGAGCAGGTAAATTTTTTTAATCCAAATGGAAATTAATCTACACAGAACAAAACCAAACTTGTTAAATTGTTGAAGAGAAAGTGTTACTGTGTTACTGTAAACACAGTTACTGTGTTTATAACTTGCATTAAGCACCACAGATGTCTATTTTTCAAACAATGGACTTCATTCATCATGATACACAAGCAGAATACTTTTTTGAAAATTATTTATAATGATGTTCTGATGTAAATGTTTGGGTCATGAAAGTGTTTGTATTTTTTAAATATCGGTAATTACACCTGCTCCCAACCACATATAAATGGCGGGTAAAACATCCAAATGTCTTGTGTTCTTTTAGGCACTGCATTTTGATAACACTATAAAAAAAGAATTATAAAAAGAATTAGTCAAATGGGAAAATAAATTTCACTGCTAAATGAAAATAATTGAAAACTGTGTTCGTTATTTTTTATTATTATACACTATTATTTTGAGCACCAATGGAATTTGTCTGCAAGCCTAACATTTTTATAATAATTGAATAATGAATAATTTTTTGGGCCAATTAGTGTCTTTAGCATTTATGCAATATAATGCCAAACCTGTCCAGAATATTCTACAGCATTCCTATACATGGGATTCACGTGGTAATAATTAATGGGTGGAAATCATACTAATTGTGAATGAGGGTGCATGTGCGCTCTATTTACAAATGTGTAAAATACACACTTTTAACTATCAAATCTGAGATTTATGAAGTGGTTTTTCAGGAAGGTTCATTTTACAAACAATTTCCTCCAAAATTTTGCATATATTTCTGAACGTTTCATGAATGCGGCACAATGAGTGAGTAGTGCACTTCATCGGCATCAAAAATGTACTTGCACCTCTGCTACACAGCACCGCACAGCTTAGCCAGTGTGAATACCGCCGTTTGTTAAGATGGGTGCCAAAATAAATATGCAGCACATTCACTGCTTTTGTGTAAATAGGCCTTAGTTTCAAAATGCTGCCAAGGAGCTCTTCAATAACTTTGGCTAATGTATATTGCAACTATGAATATGAATGCATGGATGTATTTAAAAAAATTGGTGCCTTTGAACTCTCATGGAGTCGACTGTGTGAACTTTTGTAGCAAGTTCTGAACTTCTGAGCAACTGCTGAACCCAATGAGTAGAACTAAAGTGCCGGATCCCCCCTCTCCCAAATGTAATGGAAACAGAAAGGGGTCTGGATATTGTCAGGGTAGCTATCTGATCACAGACATAAGACTCCCATAACAAGCTGGACTGCTCCAGAGCGCTACGGCTCATTTCTGAGCCAGCTTATTTCCATTTATGACACGTGATTACCTACAGCAACTATCAGGACATGTACACCCAAATTCCGAAAAAAGCACTTCCATACTACGAAAACATCTCTAAATCCATGTCTATAGGGCTCTTTCCACAGAAGTTGTTTTCAAGAGGAGGGAACAACTAAGTGAAATAAACTGCATGTTTTGTAGCTTATAGGAAAGCTATACAGTAGAGTTAAAAAAAAATGTATCTATTTTTTATATTTCCCTCTTTTAAATTATATTTTGATTTCGCAATGTAGCATCAGATGTTTGGACCCCTCTATATGTTTAAAGGAAAACTATATGTGTCCCATTTCTTAAAATGAATTTAAGATTGCTTTTATAATCATACTCCACATGTACATGCTGTTCACATTCCTCACCATGTTATCAATTCTAATTGCATGCAAGCCCCTCTCACAGAATCCCATTATATGGGATGCAATTATATTAATTACATGGGATGCATTCTTCAGCGTTCATATCAAAAGGACAGTGGAGAAGTCATGTGGGCTCATGTTACACCTAAACAAAGGAAATGTACTCTTGTACACTACTGAACACTTCAGAGCAAATGATGAAGCTGCTTTTAAGTGAGATGTGTCACAAGAGCGATGCAAACAAATTTAGCCAAGTGGATTTTGATTATACAGTAAAGATAGCACAAAAAAAGTGTGCTTTACACTAAAAATGTATGGTCTGCTTTTAATTAAAATATTCATGTAGCAAGTATATTTTCTATAAAAGTTAGTCACATCTATCGGAAATCTAAAACGCATGACAAATTACTAACTTTTATTAACACAATGGCAATGTACATATAGTGACAGTTTTAACAACATACATTTTTAAAATAAAATAATGACAAAAGAGTATTATCCAACATTATTAGAGCCGTACAATCTTAAAAATAAAGGCTTTATTGGCAATGGCAGAACCTTTAACATCAACAGAACCTTTCCATTGCACAAAAGGTTCTTTATAGTGAAAAACCAAAACAACCAAAATCTGCTGATTTACAAGTATGTTGAACAAGTTGAACAGGGAGTTGAACTGATCATTCGCTTTTAATTTCTGTCCCAACAGCCCAATTAACTTGAATGAATCAGACTTTCCAAAGCGATTTGGATTCATCCAAATGACCCAAATCTTTTAAATCAGTTCACTCAAAAATGTAGTTGATCGATTTGTTCAGCGATTTTCATAAGTTACATCATTACTCCAGTTGGTGGCGACAAGCAAGTGTATTATATTGTGTTATGAGCTCATTAAAACAATCAACCAGAAAAAAAATCTATCAAAACAAATGTTTTTTCAACTAAAAATGTACATCTAGAAAATCTAGAGACTCCAAAATGTATTTGCATAATACAGTACACTTTTTCCAACAAATGACAACAAAAATACACTATAGAAAAACAAAAATAACCTAAATAAAGCCATTTAACAAAATCCGCATTTTAATTGCGTACGGTCATGCACTCAAAAAGCAATTCAAAAAGTGATTTTGGTTAACAAAATATTAATCAGTACATGGAAGTGAATGAGAGCGTTTCGTTCATCTAAGATTCGTAAACCACTGATTCCTTCACAAGTAAAATAAAAGACCATTTGAGCGTGAGCTATTGGTCCCTAGGCATAATTTAGCCGATGTAGCCAAAGACCAATTACATTTCTTCATACAGAGTAAAAAATGTGTTATCATTGGTTTCACGTGACATGTTAAGCTCTCTGTGTTGCTAAACTGTGAGAGAGCTTTCCAGTCATTGGAAGTTAATGCTATTATTCAGCTTATTTTAATTCCCAGCTCTCTTTAAAGCAATTTCGAGTTTAATTGTTCAATAGCCAACCATGGCTAATTATGACTAATTACTACGGATGCCGGACAAATCCTCAGTTTCTGAAGAGTACGGATAATATCCTGACCCTCCATCAATGCTCATTTTGAGCAAAAGAAAACACCACATCACTATGTGCATTACGTAGAGCTCATTTTCATAGGTGCACACTTTTAAACCATTACAACAGTGACCTTCTAAGTAACTCAAGCGTTAAAGAACAAGTAATATCCTGTTAAATCGTAATGAATGGCTTCTGAACTCACTTTCTGTTCAATTTTTCAACCACACAAGCTTGCTGTTATTCCAACACTTAGGAGCAAGACTCAATCCCACCGCACATCAGTTTTAGGAGGGATCTGTTTGAGGAATTTCAGAGATCCCCATAAAAAGTGTTCCTGTGATGTACGACAGGCTTCCCTTCAAAATAAGTGCTAGGAAAAGAGGTGAAAATATGGTTTCAATAGTTGGGCTATGCCTGTGGTAGTCTGTAGCATACGGTACGTGTCACACAAACCCAAGTGCACTCGTGTTTATAAATACAGAATTACACCGAGAACCTGGTTTGATAGGGCTCGATACACACTCAAAACCGCTCAGGTCAAACCACTTTTGTGTTTGAGAAGAATGCAAACTATGAAGACACCTGTTTTTAATTCAATATGGCAAGCTTGGACTGCGTATGTAGTTATCTATGTGCTTTACGTCTTTATTTTCGGGCGCTCCGTTCTTATTATGCATCAATACATACTGTATGTAACTTGCACACAGAAGGCCACTTTATTTCGCGTGGCTCTGTTTGTGTGCATACGCATACATATATGTGTGAGTATATACATGTCTGTGCGTGTGTGTGTGTACATGTGTCTGGCCATGTGGTTGGCAGTGAAGGAGAGCAAGAGCTGACTGATATGTTAACATCTCAGAACACACTCTGGTGTATAAACATCCACACACGTTTGTGTACACTAATTAATCTTCCCCGTGAGGCTGCATCATGCACAAGCACATGGTTCGGGCAGTGCAGGACTGCCGTGCTGGACTTTGATTTCCTGCTAGTGTCAACAGTCCTGGGCGCAGGACTGATTGGAGCTGCATTTGATGAATTCAAAGACGAGCGTGTGTGCCAAATTACATCAACCGCTTTAAAATGTCTTATATAAGATCCAAATTCAAACCAAAACCACTTGTGGGGGCAAAGTTGACCGAGAGACTGTACCAAGAGTTTCTAAACATGTCCTTCAAGTATTAGTGTTGAAATGCATTATTGTGACATGAAATCAGACATGCGATAAGAATCATAAGCCGAAACCTAAAAATGTAAATATCTTGTCTTCCAATTTGAATCTTTCACAGTGAGTTTTTTTTTTCTCGGATGTGAAATACTTTTACTGCCTTCAAGACCTTCTGGAAAGTTTGCACTTATGAACTTAACATTTTTGAAAAACAAAAATCTCACCAATACTGCATTTATTTGATCAACAACACAGCAAAAACAGTAATATTGTAAAACATTATTAACATATTATACAAATTCAAAATTAATTTATTCCTTTGACAGTAAAGCTGAATTTTCAGCAGTCATTATTCCAGTCTTCAGTGTCGCATGATCCTTCAGAAATCTTTCTAATATGCTGATTTTGTGCTCAATTATAATTTCTGATTATTATCAAAGTAGAAAACAGTTGTGCTGCTTCATATTTTTTTGTGGAAATCGTGATACATTGTTTTTTGATGAGAAAAGAACAGCATTTACTTGAAATAGAAATATTACACAACATTATAAACATTTTTACTGTCACTTTTGATCAATAAGTCTTACGTACATACACATATATATATTGGGTATAGAAAATAATCACCCTCCCCCCTCCCACCCCTTTAAAATAATCACATTTTGACACAGTATTTTTTTATCCAGCTGTATTTTACTCAGTGCAGCTTGCAACATCCAAGTGAAAGATATAACACCAACATGTTATAAAAAATAAATAAAAAATCACCTACCTAATCAGGCTACCAAGAGGCCTACAGCAACTCTGAAGCAGTTGCAGGAATTTATGGGAAGAGATTGGTCATTGTGTGCATGTGACAACAATATCACAAATTCTCCACAAATGTGGCTTGTATGGGAGGGGTGTAAGAAAAAAA